>NC_064633.1:280703003-281021309 GCF_023864275.1 Schistocerca cancellata
ACCACTGTTTGCTGGTATGGCCTTGGTACTTGTTCTTTGGAGTTCTTAGAGGGAAGACAGCTTCAAAGTGGCACATAAATTCATTTATAAATAGGTTAAATTTGTCATTGACTTTCAGTGCTCTAAAAATTGGACTCCAGTCAATGAGTTGAAGATAATTGTTGAAGATCATGAGATTTTCATTATTAATTACCCTAAATGACCTTTTACAGACTTTGTCCTTCTTATGTGGGCATATATCATTGATAGTTAGCAATTGGCCATCAAGGTCTGAAAGACCATTTAGGACTTGTTTTACTGTTGCATTGGTGTTTCTATTCTCATTAATGAATATATTATCTATAAGATTTGAACAGTAGTTCGTAACCCTTATTGGGAAGTCTACCATGGGTGTGAGGTTATATGTGTTCATTATATGCAGCAGGTCAGCTCTACTACTATCACAATCTAGGAAGTTAATGTTAAAGTCTCTTAAGACTACAGTATTTTTATTTTTTGAATATATATGGGATAGAAGAGATTCGAGTTGCTTAAAGAACATACATTGCTTCCCTGGTGGAGCCCTATACACTGTTACTACAATGAGTGACAGGGTCTTGGTGCTAATTTCTATACCACAAGCTTCAAAAATGCTGATCAAAACAGTATTCTGTGAGCTCTAGAGATCTATACATTATATTCTTTTTTACATATATAATTACACCACCCCTCTGCACACTGTTTCTACAAAAGTGAGAGGCAATAATGATAGCTATCTAGATTCAGCATATTGATACCCTCCTTTACATGGTGTTCAGTAAAACAAAGGATATCGGCATTATGAATAGTATTACTATCACTAATATTCGTTGTCAACAGTTCTAGTTTACTTCTTAGCCCCCTTATGTTTTGATGGAAAATACACAGTTTGTCACATTTAGTATTGACTTTTTGAGGAAGTGAGTTGCTACGTTTCAAGACAGGTGAGTTTTTGCACACACTCGTTAGATAACTGATCTTTTGCTGAGTGTCATTTCTGACTGACTTACCTAAGTCATGGTTTTCCCCTTTTTGTTGTGAAACCATAAAAAAATTCTTGATTTAGTAAAGCAGGTTTTCTAGGCCTCAAGCTCCTCTTTTGATTGTAGACTGCTGCAGGCCTTGGTGACACTACAGTAGTTTTAATGGAACACTGTGATCTAATTGTTGATCCTACTGCAGTTAATGTTTCAGGTGCTGTAGTTAGCTGGCTGCAGTTAGCTGGCTCCTGAAGAGTTATAATATCAAATCAGTCATGAGGCCTCCAACTAAAATGTGCCATCTCATAAGGCTTATGAAAGATTACACACATCTCAGAGCTCCCAGCATTTACAGAATGCTGTATGAGTGCAGACAGTATTATGCCAGGTAAACAATGTACAAAGTAGAAGAGCATTGGATTGAACAGGAGAGATGTTTGTGACAAAGATATCCAGGGAATTCAGTGGTACCTGAACATGCTTTAGAAAATGAACATAAAATTATATCTGTTGACACCTCATCACAGGGGCTACTGGTTTCTGGGACAGCATAATAAAAGAAGCTGTAGAAATCAAAATACATAATAACACCTTCAATGAAGACAGTGGCTTGCAGCTGAGTACAGCACGGAACCAGGCAATCACAAAGTTAAAGTGGGCACAGCAGACACAAGATGAAAACATGTATGTATATAGTGATAGACTGTGCATCAATGACATGATGCTCAAGAATGTGGCTGTATAAGGCCAAGACCGGCAGTTACACAGCAATCATTTACTGCTTGATAATGGTCAAGAAACACACACCAAAAAAGTTGTAGATGCATAAGTGCTTTATTTAGCAGGGAGCCTGAGAAAATTTTACTCTTTACTTTGTTTTGAATATCTTGGGATTTCCAGTTCCCCTGTTTGATCTCTCCTAGTAACCTGTAAACCCTCCACATGCATGTATAGCCTTCTTGAAAATTTTTTTTGCTTCTCATTAGTTGTGAAATTCACAGCTTCTTTTACATTCACTCCTGTTTATTAATTACAAGTAGCATTAGAAGCATATGTATTGGCGTGTAAGTGTAAGGTCCCTGAGAAGGCTGTGCAAGGTAGTATGCAATCAACTTTACCTATAGTTCTTACTGCAACTTCTATATAAAAATGCTTTGTTGATATTAGCTGCATTGTACATTTAAGATTATATGATAGGACAATAATGCCTGCAGGTCATCATAGTGACAGAGATTTCCAAATGTAAACCAGGCAAAACTGAGCTTTTTGATCAATTTATCCATGTGCTAAAACCACCTGAATTTCTTATGAATTTGGACATCTAAGAACATCACAAATGGAGCATCACCCATTGTGTGCTCATTGGTTTCTACTTCCAGCATCTGTAACTCACATCTGGTTTTTTGGAACTGCTAACTGCTTCATAAGAATAAGGATTAAACTGTCTGTTATAAAGCAGTCTATTCTATTATTCTCCATACTGTATCTCTTATGGATGCACTAAGGTCCTTTTTCAGTATATTTTTGTGATTAGTAAGAGTACAATATATCTGGTGAATTATTTATGTTGGTCAGCAACGATGCTAGGCCAAACACTGAATCTTGTTGGATATCATTCTGAATATAATTTTTGACCTTGTGTCTTCTGTTGCTACGGATCACTTCATCCAAACAGAGAGACCACCTTTAATGTCGTACCATATTTGTTTCCTGTAGAATTTTATGATCTGTCCATCAAAGAGCCTTGGCAAGATCACATACAATGACAAAGAGTAGTTCTTCACCACCATCAAGCTGGAGCTTGTAAGATAACAAATTGCTTTTTCAGTAGTGACATCTTTATGAAAGCCAAACTGAGCTTCTATTAAAATGTCGTTTCTGGAAATGTGGTTCCTGATTTGGTTATTAGTTAGTTTCTCAAAAATTTTGGAGAACACCAGAAGAAGTGAGATGTCTCTACAATTAGATGACACTAAAAGATATTTGATGACACCAAATGACATAGGATTATATTTCATGACATGAAAGGATGTTAGATGACATTAAATGACATTTTAGACTAATAATTAAGGTCTATTTTGAATCAAATGTAATGTACATAACAACAAGACAGACATGAGAACAAGCTCAAATAGTCTCTGCATTCTTCTCCATGATTAAATATTAAGTTATGTAGGACCCTGGCTTAAGCTTTTTGGGGAAAGGTCTTCATCTTTGTCATACAGTAATAATAGGGTGCACATAATAGTTTGTATCACTGTCTCACTTACCTTACTGAGGTTGATAATAGATGTAACACTGGGAATTCTCCTCGGGTTACCATGAAAACTGTAAATTTTTGATCAGAATAACAATCCCGATGTGAAATATTCTGATGAACATGTCAGTTAACTGATTAGTTTCATGTTTCATAGACCACATTTACAAAAACGAAACTTATACTGGCAATTTACAGGCTTGTAATTTAGTACATATTTCTAATAAAGAACTCACCAAAGAATTTGCTAAGGAGAAACAACTTTAATGTATGTTCCATTAAGTTTCGGGTGTGCAGCCGCAAGAAGTCTCCTTCTTCTTCTAATATTTCGGCTGTATAATGTTCAGCCATCTTCAGAGTGAGCCACAGGCTGCCGCTCCAGTGCTCACTTCGTCCCTTTATACTGTTGTACTGTGCGACTGCGCATGTGGCCACAGATGCAAATGCGTCAGAGACGTTGGTCGGCGGCAGAGATGTGCATAATGCGCGAGTTGTACCTATGACTCCACAGTTGATCTTTGTTGGCATATTGATATATCATTGTGAGCGGCACTGTGACGATGTCTTTGCGAGTTTATTACAGCAAGTGCCGGATTCCATGATTTATCAAGATTAAAACCACTATCTCTATTAATTAAGTTCATCGTCGAGTGAATTTCAATTGCCTCCTTTACTATAGAGTCCCAAAAGGATGTAGTAGCCAAAATTTCGACGTTGTCATACAACATACTGTGACCATTATCAATACAGTGCTCTGCCACTGCAGACTTGTTAGGTTGTAAAAGTCGTGTGTACCTCTGTACATCTTTCTTGGACAGTACGAGTTGTTTGTCCGATGTAAGAAAGGCCACATTCACATGGAATTTTGTAAACTCCAGATTTTCGGAGCAGCAAACCATCTTTGACAGAGCCCATGAGTGTAGCTGTCTTAGGTGGAGGACGAAAAATCACTTTTACTTTGTGTCTGCCGAGAATGCGTTCTATTTTTAATGAGAGGCTACCCACATATGGCAGGAAGGCCATCGATTTAAAGGTTTCTTCATCTTCCTCTGCTTTCTTTGCGGCCTCTTTCGGTTTCATTTTCAGTGCCCTCTCTGTATTCATTGTGGAGAGTACCCATTGTCTTCAAACACTCTTTGTAAATGGGAAAGTTCATCTTGCAGACTGCTTTCGTCAGAAATAATATGCGCTCTGTGAGTCAAAGTTCGGAGAACACTCATTGTCTGGGGAGGATGGTGGCAGCTATTTGCACATAAATACAGATCGGTGTGCGTTGACTTCCTATACACTTCATGTCCCAAAGTGCCATCCTCTCTGCGCTGAACCAAAACATCCAAGAATGGAAGGCATCCCTCCTTTTCAATTTCCATTGTGAACTTTATTTGATCGTGGAGGGAGTTCAGATGTCTTAAGAAGTCTTGCAAGTTGTCTTCACCATGGGGCCAAACTACAAAGGTGTCATCAACATACCTCCAGAGTACCGTGGGTTTCAAGTCAGCAGATTCAAGCGCCTTCTGCTCGAAGTCCTCCATAAATAAATTGGTCACCAGAGGGTATAAGGGACTACCCATGGCGACTCCGTCCATCTGTTCAAAAAATTCATTGTTAAATAAGAAATATGTGGAGGTCAGAACATGTTTAAATAAAGCTGAAATCTCTTTGTCAAAACTTCTTTCAATAAGTTGTAGAGATTCTGGAAGGGGAACCTTTGTAAATAATGCCACCACATCAAAACTAACTAATATATCAGACGGCTTCATTTTCAGTGATTTCAGTTTACTAATGAAGTCAGCTGAGTTTCTTATGTGGTGAGTACATTGTCCCACAAGAGGCCTCAACAATGATGCCAGATGTTTGGCAACGTCATAGGTCGGAGAGCCTATGTTACTCACTATGGGGCATAGAGGAACATCTTTCTTGTGGACCTTTGGTAGTCCATAAAGTCTAGGAGGCACCGGACCACTTGGTTTCAATCTCCGAACAACTTCTGGTGGAAAGGGAGAATCATTCAGAAGCGAAACAGTTTTCTTCGCCACTCGATTAGTGGGATCCCTGCTGATCTTCCGGTACATGCTATCACTCAATAAACTGTACATTTTATCATGGTATTCATCCCGAGACAATAAAACAGTAGCATTACCTTTATCTGCTGGGAGTATCACCATCTGAGTATCCAGGCGAAGCTTGCGTAGAGCAGCCCTCTCTGCCACAGATATATTGCTCCTTTGTGGGCGAGCCTTCATAATTGCACGGCATGTTTCATGTCTTATTTCCCCTGCTGAATCAGAGGGAAGTGGTCGAACAGCTTCTTCAATGGCGCTGATAAACGAAGGCAACGGCAGAACCTGTGGTGTGGGTGCAAAATTCAGTCCCTTACTCTAAGCCATCATTGTAGCATCATCCAAATCTCTACCTGTCATATTAATAACAGGGCATCAAATAACAGTTTCTCACTGTGATGTCGTCTTCAGTCGACTAAATTTTGCAGTCTGTCAGGATGTGGCCACATCACGAATCCAGTCTGATGTGGCCCAAGTTGTACCATCAATCCAATTCCAAGAATCATAGGGTATCTCCACAGACATCTTCAGGTGCAGGCAATACAGTTCTTCAGAAACCAGGTCTAATTTTTGGTGAGTAAAGTGGATCCTCTCCTTAACAATAGCAGAGCCAGCTTTTGTTAAAATCTTATTCATAGACGTCGTTTTTATATAATGTACTAATCTGGCAAACTTCGGAATTATGCCCTGGTCACGGCACCTTAGTAAAAAATTTAAAGAGCTCAGTAATCTCTCTCAAGTGTCGAAGCTTATCCAATCGTCAAACACATAAAACCATCTCCTCCCCGCAGACGTACTTGATGTGAATCTTCAGGTTTTGGCGGCGCAGAGACTGTTCCATTAAGTTTCGGGTGTGCAGCCGCAAGAGATCTCCTTCTTCTTCTAATATTTTGGCTGTATAATGTTCAGCCATCTTCAGAGTGAGCCACAAGACTGCCACTCCAGTGCTCGCTTCGTCCCTTTATACTGTTGTACCGCGCGACTGTGCATGCGGCCACAGATGCAAATGCGCCAGAGACGTTGGTCGGCGGCAGAGAGGTGCATAATGCGCGAGTTGTATCTATGACTCCGCAGTTGATCTTTGTTGGCATATCGATATATCATTGTGAGCTGCACTGTGACGATGTCTTTGTGAGTTTATTACAGCAAGTGCCGGATTCCATGATTTATCAAGATTAATTAAGTTCGTCGTCAAGTGAATTTCAATTGCCTCCTTTACTATAGAGTCCAAAAAGATGATGTAGTAGCCAAAATTTCAACGTTGTCATACAACATACTGTGACCATTATCAATACAATGCTCTGCCACTGCAGACTTGTTAGGTTGTAAAAGTCGTGTGTACCTCTAGTGTTCTGTACATCTTTCTTGGACAGTACGAGTTGTTTGTCCAATGTAAGAAAGGCCACATTCACATGGAATTTTGTAAACTCCAGATTTTCAGAGCAGCAAATCATCTTTGACAGAGCCCACGAGTGTAGCTGTCTTAGGTGGAGGACGGAAAATCACTTTTACTTTGTGTCTGCCGAGAATGCGTTCTATTTTTAATGAGAGGCTACCCACATATGGCAGGAAGGCCATCGATTTAAAGGTTTCTTCATCTTCCTCTGCTTTCTTTGTGGCCTCTTTCGGTTTCATTTTCAGTGCCCTCTCTGTATTCGTTGTGGAGAGTACCCATTGTCTTCAAACACTCTTTGTAAGTGGGAAAGTTCATCTTGCAGACTGCTTTCGTCAGAAATAATATGCGCTCTGTGAGTCAAAGTTCGGCACTTGCTGTAATAAACTTGCAAATACATCGTCACAGTGCAGCTCACAATGATATATCGATATGCCAACAAAGAACAACTGCGGAGTCATAGATACAACTCGCGCATTATGCACGTCTCTGCTGCCGACCAACGTCTCTGGCACATTTGCATCTGTGGCCACATGCGCAGTCGCGCCGTACAACAGTATAAAGGGACGAAGCGAGCACTGGAGCGGCAATCTTGCAGCTCACTCTGAAGATGGCTGAACGTTATGCAGCCAAAATATTAGAAGAAGAAGGAGATTTCTTGCGGCTGCACACCTGAAACTTAATGGAACACTCTTTGCGCCACCAAAACCTGAAGATTCGCTACTTTAATGTATGTTTGAAAACACTACTGTCTGATATTTCACTGCCGTGGACAGATTGTCATAGAGTTTTATAGCTTTGTATTCACTACTGGCTACACCAGAAAATCAGTAGAAGGAAGTGCAGATAATTTTTGCTTCTAGTATTGTATTTATGAACATCCTTGTTACTCCCAAACTGCAATGGACTATGGATGAAAAATGTCATCACTGAATAAATGGACTGTGAGGTTGTAGTTAATATTCCCATCGGCAAAGATAAATGCCTGCAAAATGTACATGAATGAACCCCATACATAATTCTTATTAACAGTACATTCTTTTGTGCAATGAAGATATTATGCTTAAGTGAAGAAATGTCCCAGTATATCATACTGTAGAACATCAGTGAATGGAATACTTGTAAAATATGTGTGATTTTTTTTATGTCCCTAAAGATGGTAGTTATTCTTCCAATAAAATTAGCTGAACCTAAATATTTCAGCAGGTCTACTACATAGTTTTTATATTTTGAATTACGCACACCCAAGAATTTTGACGTTATTTTTGGTTGTACATTATACTAATTTGAGATGGGGTACTTATAACTGCACAAAACTGGATGAACTGTGTTTTTTCAATGTTTATAGCTATCTCATTTGTGCAAAGTCTGTTAATAACTTAAACAAAATATAATTTATTATTTTTCCTTTTGATCCTTCTTTGCTTGACTTGACAATATGCTCTTATCTTAGTCTTCCTTTACAACCTACCCCAACTTATCCCTCCTTCCTTCATGTAGATAGTTTTGTGTCTAGAATTACTTACATTCAGAACTACCAGTTCTGGAAGCTCTAAAGACGTTTACTTTTATTACAGCTTTAAAAGAAACTGTTGTCTTTCATGTGTAACATACATGGAAGCTGCAAAAAAGTTCAGAGGTTAGTTGGGAGGTTCTGGTGGACTTAAACTTTGACCGAGGCTGTCATGAGTGCTAAATTGGATCACTTGACAAACATACTGCTCATGAAAGTCAGTGGGACTAGATTTAAGACTTGATCTCACCCACAGTTTTCACATGTCAGTAAATTTCATTACAGAACATATTCTGCTGTAGGGTGAAAAATTCATTCTCGTATATTGTTCAAGCTTTGATCAACCCTAAAAACAATAGGAATGAAGTCCGCCCCCTTGGCTGAGTGGTCAGTGCATCTGACTGCCATGCAGTGGGCGCAGGATTGATTCCAGGCCAGATCAGAGATTTTCTCTTCTCAGGGACTAGGTGGTGTGTTGTCACCATCATCATTGACGCACAAGTTGCCCAACATGGCACCAACTGAAAAGACTTGCAACTTAGTGGCCAAACTTTCCCAGGTGGGGACTTCCAGATATCAATGGCATACAGTCATTTCAGTTTTTCAGTGTGAATGAAATTCCCTGCAGTGAACTAGGAAACATAACTTTTTTTGTGAAAGAGTGCATTCAAGACAAGCAGTGGGGCACCTAAAGACAAGATGCACACATGTACATAAGATGGAGAACATTATCTGCAGTATATGCTTTTCCAAAAATATTGTAGATTGCACTCTCTTAAAAGACAAGGTGCAAGGGTTCAGTTTCTGTGCAAAACATATTTTTGTAGGATTTCTTTAGGTTTTGCTGGATTTTTTAAAATGTCCTGCTTTTATGTGTAGATATGTATCAATGCAGTGTGTACACTCACTCTGCATCCTATTATGCTCTTGTAGTAGAAATACAATGCTCCAGATGAACATCCAATCCAAAACACAGTTCTAGACATATGGACACTACAGTTTCTCCTCACACTGTGATCCAGACCAATTGAAATTCCTGCTGTAAGCCATGGAATGCATCAAAGTCCTGTAATGTGTGTATCATCTCCATTACAGTTGAACTGTACCATTCTTCCATAAAATACTACACTTCTCCCATCATATGCAACATTTATCTTATGAAGTGGATAGCTCTTACACATCAATTGAGTCATTTGCAAATACTGTTTAGTTTTCTTATTTATGTATGCATTAGAATTCTAAATAATGTAAATGGCCCCATTCAAGTTCTATGTTGATCTACAAAAGGTGCTATTCAAAAGTATTTGTTTCTCTTCTTCTACTCTCTACTGCTTTCAATTTCCACATCACCTCTTGGCCTGTTCTCATTCAGGAAACCTGTTTTTCTACACTTCTCCTTATCTTAAGTCCTTCTCTCTCTCTCTCTCTCTCTCTCTCTCTCTCTCTCTCTCTCTCTCTCCCTCTCCATTCATTGTAATTCTTTTTCATTTCATATTAATATATTTAATTTTGTCTATTGCTTGCCTCCTTAGGCCATGCATTATCTTTCTATATCTATTACTACTCTTAACCAATAACTGTCAACTGAAACCTTAACACATTATTAATCATTGGAGAATCTCAATCATTGCTGTTAAAATCCATTGGCCTTTTTTTCTGTTCATATTATTTGCCTTCTTTGATTCTGCCTGACACATCTGCCACATTCACTACACTTTCTCATATTATTTTCTTTGTGCTTCACTTTTCCTTGTGAATATTACTTTGTTATGACTGTGATTTTACATTAGTTGGTCTACTTTCTGTAACTAACTGTTGTAGACAATTTTGTGTGTAGCATTGCTTACATTCGTTTTTCATTACTTATGAAAATTTTATAAATTAATAACTTTAATTTATTTTCAGGCCATCTCAGCTTTACAGGACAGCCAACATTATGTATGGACTGCCTCTTCCAAGGGCGTCACCCTACATTTTTGGAGTATTGTTAGGCTTTTACATGAAGAAAATGGAAAAATCTCTTAGGATTCCAAAGGTGGGAGTAAATTAGTAGATTACAACCAACAGATGTTTGCTTCAACTATTTCATGCATCTGTGCATTCCTCTTGCAGCATGTGTTGGAAGATAGGGCAGCTAGCTAATACATCACCTTGTCATTGCCATATTTTCGAGCAAAACAAGAATAATCCAAAATTAGTACTTATACAGGTGTATATGTCAAAATTCCCTGTTTTAAATGTGTTCCATATACTAAAACTAAATGATATAACTTTATTTTTTTCACAAAAATATGTTTTATGTGAAAATAAGTTTAAAAAAATTACAACAATAAATCAAAACACAGCCCCTGAGGTGACAACAAATCAAAACAGAACCCCTTCAGTGACATAAAGAATGCTGAGTCTGTTTTCAGTTTCCATCCAGGTCTGATGCAACATGTCCAAAGGAATGGTGTCAATGACTTCAACAATCCGATTATGAAGGTCTTGAATATCCCGTACTGCAGTGGCATAGGCCCTCTCTTGATGTAGCCCCATAGAAAAAGATCCAGTGGTTTGATGCCAGGTGAATGTGTAGCACAATTCATGAGTGTACCTCATCTAATCCAGTGCCCTGGAAATGTACCATTTAGAGCTTTCTGAACATCCAGAGACCAGCGAGACACAACACCATCTTGCTGAAATCAAAGGTTTGGTTGCAAGTCTGCAACTTTTGGGGGAAAGACAACGATCTCCAGCATGTCTAGGTACATCGTTCCTGTGACAGTTGTTTCAGCAAAGAAGAATGGTCCAATTATCTTGTCACACATGAGACCACACCAACTGTTCACTTTTGGGCTATCACATGCCTTTTCCCTGACACTGTGTGGATTGTGTAACACCAGATTCAAATGTTATGCTTGTTCACAGCTCCAGAGAGTAGAATGTGGCCTCATCAGAAAACATTACTCTTGGCAAGAACTCAGGATTTCAGTCGATTCAATTAAGCATTTCATATGCAAATTCGTTTCGTCGCTGCTTGTCATCAGGCTCTTTGGCCTGCTGTATCTGCGTCTTGTATGAATACAGACACAGCCACTTTCTAAGGACTTTATGAACATTGCACAAGACTTCTGAAGTTCTCGTGAAGTTGACAAACTGATTTTTGTGGACTTCATTGAAATGTTTGGCGGATATTCCCAACTTGCTCTTCAGAGATCAGCTGACTTCCTACATGACCCTTTGCAAACTGACTGTGCCATGCTTCTGTGCTCTTGGCATCTGGTGCTGCTTTCCTGTAAACACCACAAAACTGCCTTTGCACCATAACAATGGATTTAAACTCTGCATACCAAAGCACAGTTTGTGCCTTCTCATGAACTGATGCCATTTCTGCTTCAATGAACAATAATTCAAGTATGCCAGATGTTGAAAAAATTTAGGCAGCAATTTTAAGTCCTTCAGCACCCAACAGACAACTCAGACCTGAAACAAAGAATGATTTGTTGTTGTTGTTGTTGTGGTCTTCAGTCCTGAGACTGGTTTGATGCAGCTCTCCATGCTACTCTATCCTGTGCAAGCTTCTTCATCTCCCAGTACCTACTGCAACCTACATCCTTCTGAATCTGCTTAGTGTATTGATCTCTTGGTCTCCCTCTACGATTTTTACCCTCCACGCTGCCCTCCAATGCTAAATTTGTGATCCCTCGATGCCTCAGAACATGTCCTACCAACCGATCCCTTCTTCTAGTCAAGTTGTGCCACAAACTTCTCTCCTCCCCAATCCTATTCAACACCTCCTCATTAGTTACGTGATCTACCCACCTTATCTTCAGCATTCTTCTGTAGCACCACATTTCGAAAGCTTCTATTCTCTTCTTGTCCAAACTAGTTATCGTCCATGTCTCACTTCCATACATGGCTACACTCCATACAAATACTTTCAGAAACGACTTCCTGCCACCTAAATCTATATTCGATGTTAACAAATTTCTCTTCTTGAGAAACGCTTTCCTTGCCATTGCCAGTCTACATTTTATATCCTCTCTACTTCGACCATCATCGGTTATTTTACTCCCTAAATAGCAAAACTCCTTTACTACTTTAAGTATCTCATTTCCTAATCTAAATCCCTCAGCATCCCCCGACTTAATTCGACTACATTCCATTATCCTCGTTTTGCTTTTGTTGATGTTCATCTTATATCCTCCTTTCAAGACACTGTCCATTCCGTTCAACTGCTCTTCCAAGTCCTTTGCTGTCTCTGACAGAATTACAATGTCATCGGCGAACCTCAAAGTTTTTACTTCTTCTCCATGAATTTTAATACCTACTCCGAATTTTTCTTTTGTTTCCTTTACTGCTTGCTCAATATACAGATTGAATAACATCGGGGAGAGGCTACAACCCTGTCTCACTCCTTTCCCAACCACTGCTTCCCTTTCATGCCCCTCGACTCTTATAACTGCCATCTGGTTTCTGTACAAATTGTAAATAGCCTTTCGCTCCCTGTATTTTACCCCTGCCACCTTCAGAATTTGAAAGAGAGTATTCCAGTTAACATTGTCAAAAGCTTTCTCTAAGTCTACAAATGCTAGAAACGTAGGTTTGCCTTTTCTTAATCTTTCTTCCAAGATAAGTCGTAAGGTCAGTATTGCCTCACGTGTTCCAACATTTCTACGGAATCCAAACTGATCTTCCCCGAGGTCGGCTTCTACCAGTTTTTCCATTCGTCTGTAAAGAATTCGCGTTAGTATTTTGCAGCTGTGACTTATTAAACTGATAGTTCGGTAATTTTCACATCTGTCAACACCTGCTTTCTTTGGGATTGGAATTATTATATTCTTCTTAAAGTCTGAGGGTATTTCGCCTGTCTCATACATCGTGCTCACCAGATGGTAGAGTTTTGTCATGACTGGCTCTCCCGAGGCCATCAGTAGTTCTAATGGAATGTTGTCTACTCCCGGGGCCTTGTTTCGACTCAGGTCTTTCAGTGCTCTGTCAAACTCTTCACGCAGTATCTTATCTCCCATTTCTTCTTCATCTACATCCTCTTCCATTTCCATAATATTGTCCTCAAGTACATCGCCCTTGTATAAACCCTCTATATACTCCTTCCACCTTTCTGCTTTCCCTTCTTTGCTTAGAACTGGGTTGCCATCTGAGCTCTTGATATTCATACAAGTGGTTCTCTTCTCTCCAAAGGTCTCTTTAATTTTCCTGTAGGCAGTATCTATCTTACCCCTAGTCAGACAAGCCTCTACATCCTTACATTTGTCCTCTAGCCATCCCTGCTTAGCCATTTTGCACTTCCTGTCGATTTCATTTTTGAGACGTTTGTATTCCTTTTTGCCTTCTTCATTTACTGCATTTTTATATTTTCTCCTTTCATCAATTAAATTCAATATTTCTTCTGTTACCCAAGGATTTCTATTAGCCCGCGTCTTTTTACCTACTTGATCGTCTGCTGCCTTCACCACTTCATCCCTCAGAGCTACCCATTCTTCTTCTACTGTATTTCTTTCCCCCATTCCTGTCAATTGTTCCCTAATGCTCTCCCTGAAACTCTCTACAACCTCTGGTTCTTTCAGTTTATCCAGGTCCCATCTCCTTAAATTCCCACCTTTTTGCAGTTTCTTCAGTTTCAATCTGCAGTTCATAACCAATAGATTGTGGTCAGAATCTACATCTGCCCCAGGAAATGTCTTACAATTTAAAACCTGGTTCCTAAATCTCTGTCTTACCATTATATAATCTATCTGAAACCTGTCAGTATCTCCAGGCTTCTTCCATGTATACAGCCTCCTTTCATGATTCTTGAACCAAATGTTAGCTATGATTAAGTTATGCTCTGTGCAAAATTCTACAAGGTGGCTTCCTCTTTCATTCCTTCCCCCCAATCCATATTCACCTACTATGTTTCCTTCTCTCCCTTTTCCTACTGACGAATTTCAGTCACCCATGACTATTAAATTTTTGTTTCCCTTCACTACCTGAATAATTTCTTTTATCTCGTCATAAATTTCATCTATTTCTTCATCATCTGCAGAGCTAGTTGGCATATAAACTTGTACTACTGTAGTAGGCATGGGCTTTGTGTCTATCTTGGCCACAATAATGCGTTCACTATGCTGTTTGTAGTAGCTAACCCGCACTCCTATTTTTTTATTCATTATTAAACCTACTCCTGCATTACCCCTATTTGATTTTGTATTTATAACCCTGTAATCACCTGACCAAAAGTCTTGTTCCTCCTGCCACCGAACTTCACTAATTCCCACTATATCTAACTTTAACCTATCCATCTCCCTTTTTAAATTTTCTAACCTACCTGCCCGATTAAGTGATCTGACATTCCACGCTCCGATCCGTAGAACGCCAGTTTTCTTTCTCCTGATAACGACGTCCTCTTGAGTAGTCCCCGCCCGGAGATCCGAATGGGGGACTATTTTACCTCCGGAATATTTTACCCAAGAGGGCGCCATCATCATTTAATCATACAGTAGAGCTGCATGTCCTCGGGAAAAATTACGGCTGTAGTTTCCCCTTGCTTTCAGCCGTTCGCAGTACCAGCACAGCAAGGCCGTTTTGGTTAATGCTACAAGGCCAGATCAGTCAATCATCCAGACTGTTGCCCCTGCAACTACTGAAAAGGCTGCTGCCCCTCTTCAGGAACCACATGTTTGTATGGCCTCTCAACAGATACCCCTCCGTTGTGGTTGCACCTACGGTACGACCATCTGTATCGCTGAGGCACGCAAGCCTCCCCACCAACGGCAAGGTCCATGGTTCATGGAGGGGGGATGATTTACTAATTTTAAATTGCCTCACAAAATAGGGAATTTCAGTATAGACACCATGTATTATCTTGACCTGCACTGCTGTGAAAAAATGTATTCATTACCTGCCTTTGTGTATTATAGATCATATTATGACTTTTCACAATTTTTAACTTATATTTCTGTTAGTGTAGAACAGATAGAGTACATGCATTTTTAGCTGACCAAGTGCTAAAATAATTGTGACAGATATAGTAAAAACCTCACCATTGTTAAAAGATATGCCAGTATGGTAATCCTTAAATCAGTTAATAAATCTAAGCTGGGAGCAAAACAGTTCTCTCTCTCCACTGCAATTGGAGCTCTGTGTATAAACACTGGATTACAACTCGAGAAGTAAATGGAGTAATTTTATATATAAAAACAAAGATGATGTGACTTACCAAACGAAAGCACTGGCACGTCGATAGACACACAAACAAACACAAACATACACACAAAATTCTAGCTTTCGCAACCAACGGTTGCCTCATCAGGAAAGAGGGAAGGAGAGGGAAAGACGAAAGGATTTGGGTTTTAAGGGAGAGGGTAAGGAGTCATTCCAGTCCCGGGAGCGGAAAGACTTACCTTAGGGGGAAAAAAGGATGGGTATACACTCGCACACACACACATATCCATCCACACATATACAGACACAAGCAGACATATACAGAGGCAAAGAGTTTGGGCAGAGATGTCAGTCGAGGTGGAAGTACAGAGGCAAAGATGTTGTTGAATGACAGGTGAGGTATGAGTGGCAGCAACTTGAAATTAGCGGAGATTGAGGCCTGGTGGATAACGGGAAGAGAGTATATATTGAAGAGCAAGTTCCCATCTCCGGAGTTCGGATAGGTTGGTGTTAGTGGGAAGTATCCAGATAACCCAGACGGTGTAACACTGTGCCAAGATGTGCTGGCCATGCACCAAGGCATGTTTAGCCACAGAGTGATCCTCATTACCAACAAACACTGTCTGCCTGTGTCCATTCATGTGAATGGACAGTTTGTTGCTGGTCATTCCCACATAGAATGCGTCACAGTGTAGGCAGGTCAGTTGGTAGATCACGTGGGTGCTTTCACACGTTACTCTGCCTTTGATCGTGTACACCTTCCGGGTTACAGGACTGGAGTAGGTGGTGGTAGGAGGGTGCATGGGACAGGTTTTACACCGGGGGCGGTTACAAGGGTAGCAGCCAGAGGGTAGGGAAGGTGGTTTGGGGATTTCATAGGGATGAACTAAGCAGCAGACATATATGTCTGCTTGTGTCTGTATATGTGTGGATGGATATGTGTGTGTGTGCGAGTGTATACTCATCCTTTTTTGCCCCTAAGTTAAGTCTTTCCGCTCCCGGGAATGGAATGACTCCTTACCCTCTCCCTTAAAACCCACATCCTTTCGTCTTTCCCTCTCCTTCCCTCTTTCCTGACGAAGTAGCCGTTGGTTGTGAAAGCTAGAATTTTGTGTGTATGATTGTGTTTGTTTGTGTGTCTATCGACCTGCCAGCGCTTTTGTTTGGTAAGTCTCATCATCTTTTTATATAATAGAGGGAAACATTCCACGTGGGAAAAATATATTTAAAAAGAAAGATGATGAGACTTACCAAAAAAGCGCTGGCAGGTCGATAGACACACAAACACAAACATACACACAAAATTCTAGCTTTCACAACCAACGGTTGCCTCGTCAGGAAAGAGGGAAGGAGAGGGAAAGTCAAAAGGATATGGGTTTTAAGGGAGAGGGTAAGGAGTCATTCCAGTCCCGGGAGCGGAAAGACTTACCTTAGGGGGGAAAAAGGACAGGTATACACTCGCATACACACACATATCCATCCGCATATACACAGACACAAGCAGGAGCCTTTACAAATAGGTATATATATATATATATATATATGGTTATAATAGAAGGAAACATTCCACGAAGGAAATATGTCTGCTTGTGTCTGTATATGTGTGGATGGATATGTGTGTGTGTGCGAGTGTATACCCGTCCTTTTTTCCCCCTAAGGTAAGTCTTTCCGCTCCCGGGACTGGAATGACTCCTTACCCTCTCCCTTAAAACCCACATCCTTTCGTCTTTCCCTCTCCTTCCCTCTTTCCTGATGAGGCAACAGTTTGTTGCGAAAGCTTGAATTTTGTGTGTATGTTTGTGTTCGTTTGTGTGTCTGTCGACCTGCCAACAGAGTTAGTGAAAAAGTAATACGATATTAATCTTCATAGATGTTAATTTTTTTATGTATACTAAAGATTCTTTAAGTGACAGAATAAATTAAAGTCAAATAGTGTCAAAATAGTGTCAAATTTAGTGAACGGGTTGGATATTCCAGCAATTTATACTACAAAGTCCTCAGTTCTCTGTTGTCAAAGAAGACCCATGTACCTTTCACCAGTTATTATTTTACCCTATGTAAGGCAATTGATAAGAAAAAAATCCAGAAAGCACTAGCCATACCCATATTTACTCGAATCCAAGCCACACTCGAATCTAAGCTGCACCTGAAAAATGAGACTGGAAATCAAGGAAAAAAATTTTCCCGAATCTAAGCCGCACCTGAAATTTGAGGCGCTCCATCCATATTTATACGGGTACCCTTCCTTTTTCACGTGCTTCGTCTGGTTTGAATTGATTGCTTATTTTTCTTTGATCTGATAAGTGCCATTCTCTTTGTTATAGGTGTTTACGTCACTCTAAGCTGAAAATGCTCTACTGTACTGTGTCAAGCATTGTTTGTCGCATTCTGATAATGTGTGTTTATGGCCTGTCACCGCTTGCGGCATGGCTTATTTTTGTGCGCCTTACCGCTGCTTACAATTTAAAAAAAAAAAAAAAAAAAAAAAAAAAGAGAGAGAGAGAGGAATCATCTCATTATCGAAACAATGGCCAGAGACTGCTATTTGTTGTTACTTACACCACTGCTTTCTTTGGTAATGATCAACAAGAACCAAATAATAGGCTGCGTATGATAGAAGATGTTCTGAATGAGAGTTTAGCGAAAAATTTTCTCCATTTGAAAATCTTTGCAAACGCCTCTTTAGTACATTATATTCTGCACAAAAATTAGTCATCTTAGATTTAAAAATCTAGTCAATTGCCGTGCTTCAATTCTGACTGTATCACTATTAGGCATAAGATTAATACGAATATAAACATGACATGATATGTATATTCTTCCGCGTTTGATGTTGTCTCACTCTAGTTTCGTAGTTTATTAGGCATACAGGATTTAAATGAGATAACAGCAAACATGAAAGAATACATGGCAAAATTTTTATATTCGTATGGTGAAGAGAATACTGCATGTGATTCACAATTCATAAAAGTTCCTATTAGCAACCATCTCTTCTCACAGGTAGGAAAAAATTCAGAACATAGAGTTGGCCACATTGACAAACATCCCAAACAGTCCTGCCAGTCGGATTTTCGTAGTACATTGAAATGCTTTTACATTCAAAGATGAACAATACGGAATTTGTATTTACTTCATTGTATAATGTATGAAATTGAAGCGGTCGAAACTCGGGGCGGAGAAAAAAGCTCGTCTTCCTTGTTTTAAAATTTTTTTACTGACACAGAGGTTTTGGCGCCAGTATTTATCTTTGTGCCTGCAAAGCATGCCTGTGTAGCGCTACATATATTCGACGGCAGAAGTTAGTTGTGGCAGCACCTACCAACATTTTTCAGAACTGCCGCTTACTTTGCACTCGATTCTAAGCCGCAGGCGGTTATTTGGATTAAAAAAAAACAGAAAAAAAGTGCGGCTTAGATTCGAGTAAATACGGTAACTTTTGCAGTGAAGCTGGCTTCACCTTATTTGGTCTAGTCCAATAGCTCCACTCAACCCTTTTAATGCAATTTTATTTCTGACGGAAATAATGATCTCACTTCTCATATTTGCTTGAAAAATGAAACATTGCTAAGAAATCAGCTTTTGCACTTTTTAATGGGCAGCACTCAAAATAGGTGACATCTGCCTTGCACTAACCTTTCTCATGATAAATTATTTCTGTAAAATGTAACATTGGTACTCTTTCTTCTAATATGCTTATGCTATTCCCAGTTCATGTCCCCATGTCACCTTCAGTGTGTGATGCTCAATGCTGGCTTCAGCAACAGTGCATCACACACTTAGCTTGTGCATCTGTCGTCTCTCCCTCCCACATTCCTACCCAGCAAACCAACTGTCTCCCTTCGTGCTGCCAGCCATCCACCCCAAAACCCTTTCCCTGCCTCCCACCCCTCTCTCTCTCTCTCTCTCTCTCTCTCTCTCTCTCTCTCTCTTTCTCTCTCTCTACCCAGCCCACATGGTACAACCCTCACCACAACCCAGTCCATCTTCCAAAATGCAGCACTAGCACTGTGCTTCCAGCTATCACCATATAGAGGCATTTTGTGTGTGTGTGTGTGTGTGTGTGTGTGTGTGTGTGTGTGTGTGTGTGAGAGAGAGAGAGAGAGAGAGAGAGAGCATGCAGTCATGTGCATGCGTGCATGCCAAACAGCAAAAAAGAACAGGAGAGAAATAGGCAAGTGATGGCAGAGAGTGTCCAGAAAGTAAATAGACAGGGGATAAAGGAAGAATCTAAAAGGAAATAGAGCAATATGTATGTCACAAGCACATGGTAGATGGGAGTTAACAGGAGAGGTAGTTCTTATCAGAAAAATTCAGAAAAATGACTTCAAAGGTGTCTGTATAGCTATACTCTGTAATTTACTCAGCAACAGCATACTGCTTGTGTGTGTTTTTTTAGCTGGCTGTCACACCACACCTCCAGCCCAGAATACTCATAATTGTGAATGAACATTGTAGCTATAATTTAAGGAATTTAATGACAGTGCATTTTTTAACATTGTCTGCAGGTACTTGTGGCCACAGGGTGGATTGTTGCTATTGTATTAGCCAGTTGCTCAATGCTTTTGGCTAAAAATGTTTACAAACTGAGCTATGTATACAATGTATATGAGGCAGCTACTTTCGCCGCATGGGCTCCTCTTGCCTGGAGCAGTGCCCTTTGCTGGATTATATTGGCATGCCATTCTGGATATGCTGGTAAGAAAGATATCAATTGCAATAAAATATGAAGAAAGAGTGAAACATGAGCTAAAACTTCAACAAACCTTAGCAATTGTAAACTTTAGATTTTTGAGCTGGTATTACACATTTTCTTTAAGAAGACCTATCATCTAATGACATCACATTTCTACAACTTGAAATATGGCATCCCGGCTACAGTCCCCAGTTGAAATATGGCATCCCAGCTACAGTCCCCAGTTGAAATATGATTTCCCGGCTGAGACACAGTTGAAATATTGTGTCCCGGACAAGACACAAGTTGAAAATATGCTCACTATTTTTTATTTACTTAAATTTGCCATATTTCATGACAGTACCTTTTTCGTTAGACGTTTATAAGGCGATATTAGTCTTGGCTTCAGTTGTCTAAGTATGATTCCACAATGCATCTTTGTCGGCTGCAGAATTGACGTGGTTCAACGTGTTTCCCTCATTTTCGTGTTTCAAATACCAATTCTTCAAATGTAGTTTCTTCTTATAGTTCATACAAAAAAAATAGTAACATAATTCAAAATTATTTATGACGGCGACCTTCACATTGTTCTACCGTCAACACACACCAAGAGCCAACTAACTACAGTCAAATGCGACTCCAGCGTCAAAGATATTTTACACAACACACAAACTTCCACTTGTAATCAGTCTCTTTGCTATTCTTAGACACATTTACTAATAGTAATCAATATGTTTTCACTCTCAAACTTATAAGTAAATTAACATATACTAAGGCAAATTATAATAAACACAAAAATTCTGACAAAAAATATAAGAAAACATTTACAATTTGATATCGACAAATACCATAAAAAAAATAACGTCTCCCAGATCCATTACAACTGCTCCCCAGGGGTTTTGTTGTTATGGACATATACAACAAAATCCCGACCACACTCAGTAATGGATCTGTATTACACAATTAGTACATTAATGATGCAGTCTGATAACCTCTTCCAAATTTGGACTCTTTGAATCTGTGGACTTGTTACTGGCTGTTGTTACAATGATACTTCCCCATCAATCTCATACACAAAAAATTCAAGTAAAGAAATTATTTGACATGACAAATATACATGGTATAAAACATACATGAGAAATATTCTAACATACAGCATACAGATTGAAAATAATAGAAAGGTAAATTTCCTAGAATAAGATTTAATTTTTTTTATATTAATATTAATTTCATTATGCTTACATATTGTACAGTAAAAATGATACTGGACATATATAATGTAGTGTTTATATATATATATATATATATATATATATATATATATATATATATATATATATATATATATATATATATATATATATATATATATATATATTTTTTTTTTACTTCTGATTTTTTTAAATTTTTTTACTCATGGTTTTTTTGTATATTTTTTTTGCTTATGATTTGCTTTTTAAATTTTTTACTCATGTTTTTTTTGTATTTTTTTTCTTATGATTTTCTTCTTTTAGTACAGCTAAAGATACATCAGTATTATCTAATTTTTTTTTTGCAATTATTTATGTACACTTGCCTCTCTACTGCAATATTACTACAAGTCACATTCTTATGAAGAGTACTTTTGCTCCCCACAACATCAGTATAAACAACAATAAATTGCTCATATATCATGAGGTTTTATCTAAAATTGGTTTTGAAACTTATACCGTTGCATGCATGTCCTCACATGCATGCCTTCACCCACAGGGAAGACTTAGCTTCCAAAAATTAGAAAAATTCAGAAATGCTCACTAGGGAGACTTTTTTGTAAAAAAGTAAAAATAAATATTTCTCTCATTCTTTGTTACATCAGTGTTTTTTTTATCAGTTTCAATTAACATGTCACTTCAAATTATTAATTTATACATGCAAATATACATACTTGTTTGTACATGCAGTTTTGTTCTAACAAGCATATTCCAGTGGAGGACTTTTGTTTTAGATGATAATAGGTTATTTAAATTTTGAAATTATGATTTCTGTTTATACAGTTTTACTCCACCATATTTTTTCGAAACCACTACTAGAGGATTATTATATGCACTGATACTCCTTTCTATTATATTACATCCTTCCATCTTTTTCAGCTCTTTCTCAACAGCAGGTCTTTTTGATATTGCAATACTCTATGGTTTTATGAAAAATGGTTCATGAGGTTTTACCTAAAGCTCACACTGATAATCCTTTACCCTACCAGGTATGTCACTGAAAACATCATTGTATTCCCACAGCAGATTTTCTAACAGTTGTTTTTGCTTCCCAGATAAATTTTGTGTTTCTGAAATTTTCAAATTTACTAAATTCCCAAATTCAACTTCATCAGTATCAAATCTATGAGTTTCAATATTCTCCAATCTATTTTCTTTTAGTAAATTGATACTGTCAAAATTTCCATTACTCTGATCACCAAGTGTGTTCACAAAATTTGTCTGAATGTATTCCCTTTCACTAGTTTCTATCAAAAGTTTTCTTCCAACCCAATCAAATGCTGTATTTACTTTTACTATCCAATTCATACCCAAAAGAAAATCCTCATTAAATTCCTGAATTACAAAACATCCATGTGTGAACAACTTGCCTTCAATTAAAAATGTCACTAAAGCCTGGCTTTTTACCAATTTACTGCTTTTCCCAGTAGCACCTTTTATCTTTACCCCAACAACTGGCATTTCAACAAAATCTTTCCCCACTTTCAATTTCTTGCTTAACCTTTCAGATATTCCCGAGATCTCACTTCCTGTATCAATTAAACATTTACCAATCCATGACCCAATTTGAACTTTTATATAAGGACTGCAAAATAGATCACTTTTCTCAGAACCTGTATCCTCATGTAATAAATCACTTTCAATTTCCCCAAACCTATACTTACCAGAATCATATGGTATACCATTACATGTATTATTTGTCACAGTTATAAAATTTGCACAAGATACAAAATTGTCATCAGTACTCTCTATTATCTCAAATAGCCAAGAATTTTCATCCAAATCACATTGTATACTATTGAAGTACTTATCCTTCAGCTTTTCAAAAATAAAATATCTCATCTTTTTCCACCACTCAGGACATACAGTTTCACATACATTAATAAGCATCTTTCTAAAGTTCTTGTCAAAAGAAATAGTTTCACTGTTCAGCCATAGATTCATAAGAAATGTGTGTGTGTGTCATTAGTATCTGTAAAAGTTTCACTTAGGCTAGCAAGTTATACATGTGTCGTCATTATTTGTGTAGTCAGATTCTTTACCAACAACATCAAAATTCACACTTTCACATACACCCTGCTTGTGAGCCTTATTCATCCTGGTAACATCCGTGGGAATTTCTATAATATTCTCACTATTTAATCCATTTTCAACTATGTGTATACCCAACTCCCTATTTAAACTAATGAAACACCTTTCCTCAACATCATCATCAATACCATTACCATCATTATCAAATTTATCATCAACATCATTATCATTATACATATTCAAGTCATACACATTCAAATTATCCCCCAAAATATAATTTCCCCTTTCTAAAGTTACCAGATCCCTTTCACCAATCTTTTCATTCTCACAGCATGCATTCTCTCTTTCATTCACACACGTCTCTGAACTACTACAAATTACATCATCTGACAAAGTGTTGTTCTTTTCTGCCCAAGTGTAAAACTCTGTCAAATTAAATGAATCACAATTACTTTTATCTACTGTATGTTCTTGTGTACTGAAATTTTTAACTGTATCAATATCATCATTATTTTCCTCTTGAATTTTTTCAATAAGTAACAACTAATGACCTCATGTGATAGCTTAGGTTTGGAACTGTCATGTTTGGGTTTATGATAGTCACATCCATTGGTCCTTTCATCATGCTCACCTTCTGCCTCAACCTTGCGGACCTTCAAGGGGGCGTCTACTCGTTTTTTTTGTTTCTTGAATTACAACTTGTTCCTGCTTGAACTGCTGATTGTGGTTCTGCCAATGTCTCTGATCAACATTTCTGTTCCCATTCCTATGCCAAACATTACCTGATTGTTGGTAGTTTCTATTGTACTGATCTCTAGCAAAATTTTTGTGATTTTGATCCCTAAAGTGTTCTCTATTTTGTTGATTATTTCCGCGAAAATGTTGTTCTTGTTTTGGATAAAAATTATGGTCCTTCTTTTGAAAATTGTTATATCCCCCTGAATTTTGACTGACACCATGATAATTGTTTTGTTCCCTCTTTTGAAAATTGTCATTTCCCCAATTTTGACCATTACCTTTCTGAGTAAACCCACTGTGTGTTCTTGTTGTTACCCTATCCAACTTTTCAATATAATTGAGAAACTGCTCTACATTACTATCAGGACAATGAACCAAACTCAACTGCATTGCTGATGGCAATCTTCTCTTTAAGGTATCAATTTTGATCAAGTCATCCAAAGGTTTTGTTAAATGAATAAGTTTTTGAAGTTCACTTTTGCAAAATTGTTTCATGCTCCCATCTGATTCTCTATAGTTTCTCCCATTCAAAAATTCACTTTTGATTCTAGTTTGTTTAAGATCATCCCAAAAATTTTCCAGAAATTTTGATTCAAATTCTGAAAAGGTCATCCACAAAGTTACAATCTGGTTTGCCCAAGTCAAAGCTTCCCCTTCCAAGAATTTTTTCACAAATTTAATTTTTATTTCATCTGGTGAGTGAGGTAAAAAACAATCCTTACAATACTGTATAAAATCAATGGGATGTAAGGGTCCATCTACTGAAAAGTGCTTCACTGGAATATTAGATACAAGATTGCATGTGTTGACATAGTAATTTTTGCTTTGAAATTCAATGTCAAAACTTTCAATTTTTTCGCAAAGTTCTTTGACAGATTTTTTGTTTTCTAAATCATTGCACTCAACTTTTTTTTCTAAAGTAACCAAACGATTATCAGTTTTTGTTCTACATTTTTTACTAAAACTTTTGTATTCTCATCCAAATTTTTAATTTCCCCTTTTATCTCATTAAAATCAATTAAATTTATTTCCCTATCTGCCAGTAACTCATTTTTTACAGTATTAATTTCACCGCTCAATTTAGCATCAATTTCATTTACTTTTGCTTCCACAGATTCAATTTTTTCCTCAACACTGCCAACTCTGTTCGAAAGATCACCCACTTGGGTATTGACTGCTTGGACTTGCAACAAAATGTTATCAATTTTTTCATCCCAGTAAGTCTTATTGTCGTCAACTGATTGTTTAATTTCTTTCGTGAAATTTACAAGAAAACTTTTTAAATCAAATTGATTGGTTCTTTCTGTTTCATTTGACCTGTCCTGATTTTCGAAGTCTATTAAAGTACTACTTTCTACTTTAGGCACAATACTCTCGAAAATCTCGTAAGTCATTGTGAAGAACAAAAATTTATACACAATAATACAAAACAAGATAAAAAGATTGTTTTACAAAATACGATGGTTTCGTGACTTATCTGGAACACTCTTCTACTGTTGCAAAACCACGTTTTCCATCTATGTGATTGTTGACCAAAATTCTTGAAGTATTTTCTTCTGTCGAAAATTATATTTTTCGCTGAAACATTTCTTCTCCAAAACTTTTACTTCCTGATGAACACAAATACTGTAACACACATTCTGAAGAAACTGGTATTAACACACAAAAATATTCTTCCTCGTAGCACTGTTGAAGATCTCATGAACACAATATCCCGGCTGACACCCCCAATTGAAATATGGCATCCCGGCTACAGTCCAGTTGAAATATGGCATCCCGGCTACAGTCCCCAGTTGAAATATGATTTCCTGGCTGAGACACAGTTGAAATATTGTATCCCGGACAAGACACAAGTTGAAAATATGCTCACTATTTTTTATTTACTTAAATTTGCCATATTTCGTGACAGTACCTTTTCCGTTAGACGTTTATAAGGCGATATTAGTCTTGGCTTCAGTTGTCTAAGTATGATTCCACAATGCATCTTTGTCGGCTGCAGAATTGACGTGGTTCAACGTGTTTCCCTCATTTTCGTGTTTCAAATACCAATTCTTCAAATGTAGTTTCTTCTTATAGTTCATACAAAAAAAATAGTAACATAATTCAAAATTATTTATGACTGCAACCTTCACATTGTTCTACCGTCAACACACACCAAGAGTTAACAGCCAACTGACTACAGTCAAACGCGACTCCAGCGTCAAAGATATTTTACACAACACACAAACTTCCACTTGTAATCAGTCTCTTTGCTATTCTTCGACACATTTACTAATAGTAATCAATATGCTTTCACTCTCAAAATTATAAGTAAATTAACATATACTAAGGCAAATTATAATAAACAAAAAAATTCTGACAAAAAATATAAGAAAACATTTACAATTTCGTATCGACAAATACGATAAAAATAATAACGTCTCCCAGATCCATTACAAACTGATGCTCTCAGAGACCTGCTGAACACACTGTGCCAATATCCAGTATTAAACTGCATACCCTCCTACAGTTTCTTGAGGGGTGAGTCAATGGTGGAAGAAATTTTAATAACTGATATTTTCCAAGAAGGGGAGAAGAACTGGTGGACTACAGTTCCTTATCACCAGCATATGCCCTATGTTCTGTATCAAATGGTAAAACATTCAGAAATTGCTTGTGGAGTGACATCATCTTCAGCATAAAAAGAGAACTACAGCCAACATATATTATGACAATGACTGACATTAATACAGTTAAACATAAAATGCTTGTTACACAAGCTACAGAAATGCCACCAATAAGAAAAGCTTTTGCAGAATCACATGAAAAATAATAAAAATAAAATCTAATGACAGCCTCAGCAGCAATATATGAGGGCCCACTGAAAAATAATGCCTCAAAATTTTTTATTCTGTTCTCAAATCAGTTGAGGTATTATGCATGATGCATATTACTTGCTCAACTTTTCCCACTTCGCTGACGCAAGTTGCAACCCTCTGACACTAGATGGCACTGCATTGTAGCATGTAACATACTGGTCTGTAACATAATTATGTCCATGTGTGAGAAACATTGTGCAGTAATAGAGTTACTTTTGGCTTAAAACATGCCTCCAATTGAAATCCATATAAAAATGACAGCTGTTTATGGTGATATTCCTCAACATGATTCTGACAGGTGATAAAAGCTGGGTTTACCTTTTTGTCCCAAAAAGAGAGCATCAATGGAATACCACCATGAAGGGTCAAAGACACTGAAGCACTACAATAAACTCTGCAAGGTACTGCAAGAGCCTCAGAAAACTGCAAGCACCAATTCAAAGAGCTCGTTTACACAATGAGCACCCTCTCCTTCAGCATGACAATGCCAGACCACACACAAATGTTGTGACATCTGCAACAATTCAGTGCCTTGGATTCACTGTCATCCTCCACACAGTACCAACTTGATGCCATCTGATATTCATCTGTTTCCAAAACAAAAGAACAGCTTTGAGGACTTCACTTTGATAGTGATGAATTGTGCAAGCAGAGGTGAGTTGTGGTTCCAGCAAATAAGTCAAACATTGTACAGTGACAGCATCAACAAACTGATCTCTCATTGGGAGAGATGCATTTGATGCCAGACATGAAGAGTTATCACGTAAAAAATTATGAGATATTACTTTCCTGCACACAGTCATACATGTAAAATATATTGAAATAGATGTTATTGTGCAGCAGATTTGGTCTCTTAGCAAAGACAAATTAAAATATTTCCCACAACATCTGAAAAAATGTATCACAAAACTGCTCACTGCTAAAGTGAAAATGAACAGCAAATTGTCATTTGGGATTGTTTTGGCCAGGAGAAAGCAGTTGGCACACTATTTGCAGTCAGCCATCACCATACTGTATAGAGGAGTACTCCTCTCAAAACACAACCATTTAGAAGACAGAGAAAGCATGAACTGACTGCCTTTACACCATACACTGCCACATCACCAAGTAGCATCAACCACATTTAATAGAAGCATCAGATGTAATGCCTATTCCACATATTAGTTCAAAGTATGTGACTCCTGAGAAGTGTAAAAGGTTACTGGATCTCCACAAATCATAATTATACCACATCCCTTGCCAGTGCAGTGTGCTATGATTGGTAAAATGACCATAGCTGTGGAATGACACTGCCCTGAATATCAGTAGCACACATTTGATTCAACTCAAAAAGTTGGCACTCAAGAAACACTGCTTGGCACTTGGGTACACCAAGATTGTTGACCAAATGGAAGTACTGACACAGACATCCAACTTTTGGGATCGAGTAAAGAAGACTGTTGGAATTAAAAAATAGCAGAAAACCTTATTAAAGCCCATCTCACAGGGAATAAGATTTGCCATAAGTCTGTTAGGTGGCACCAGTTAGTGGGGATAGTAGACTTGCAAGCTGAAGCTTTCACATGGGGTAAGATGCAACATGACAGAGCAGCAGACTTGCTGTACTGCGTGAATGGCAATGCATGCAAGCCGGCTGCTCTGAAATCATTCCCAAACAATTCCAAATAAACTATTTGGTAAAAATATTTGATTCGCTCATAACTCATAGCCTCATTAACCAGCTTCAGTATGGATTGCCTAGCATTTCGTTAATAGTTATACTTACTGTGATATTATGAAATTAAGTAACCCACCACATAAAATTCTAATACAATGAAAAATATAATATGCTATGAGTTTACCTTTGGCCCATGTTAATTCATACATTGCTGCTTATGAAATGTATGTTAAATTTTGCTTTATTCCCCAAGCTCAAAGAAGTGGATTGTATGTAGTGCACTCACTTCTGCACATGTGTACAAATAATATGCTATTCATAACATCCATTGTATCTCACATACAGCTACTGATATCAAAACAAGTTTCTGACAAATGATAACATACAAAGAGGAAAGTATTTTACCACATGTTTCGTATGTGATACTTCAAACAATGGAAATTCCACATTGGAATATCAACAGTGTAGGGAAAGATAGATTGCCACTTACTGTAAAGATGAAATGTTAAGTTGCAGACAGGCACAATTAAAGACACTTACACATAAGCTCTTGGCTACATCCTTCATCAGAGAAAGAAAGAGAAACACACAAGTAAGCACAACTCATACACAAATGACCACCAACTCCGGCATCTCGGACCAGAATGCCCTGAATTCTGGCCCGAGCTGCTGGAGTTGGCAGTCCTGTGTGTGTGAAGTGTGTCTGCTTGTGTGAATAAATGGTGTGTTTCTCTTTCTTTTTTGATGAAGGCTGTGGCCAAAAGCTTATATGGAAGTGTCTTTTAATTGTACCTGTCTGCAACTTAACGTATCATCTTTTCAGTAAGTAGCAATACAACTTTTTGTACATATATGAACCTTCCTTATCTATCACAATACACAAGTACCTATAGATGTTTTCAGTGGCTTAATGTAATTTTTTGGGGCCACAACAGCTGCTGAAACCATAGTTACTGAGTTTGCATTAACGTAAGTGAGGATCTTACACGTTTATTTTATGTAATAAATATGTGCACTCAAGCATAGTGTAACAAAACAAAATGTCAGCAAATGTTGAAATTTATTGTGAAATACTGTTACTGAGCTACTCTGTTGTTACAGAAAGCATCTTTTAATACAGCTAACAATCACTTCTGTAAAGTGAGTATGGGTTTTACTCAGTACTGATCTCCATCCTGTATTAGTCTTCCATAATGCACTAAAAACAGTCAAAACCAAACTATACTGAAACACAGCTGATGTAAAAGCATTAAATGCTAAATATTTTTTTACAAAACTACATCAGCTTAACAGGCTACATCAGCTCAACCTTCACATGTATGTGAACTGCAGAATACACAGGTACTGCACAGGAAGTCTTGCTTCTGACAAAAAGCAATCAGTTGTACAGCACTGTTGACTGGGTGCATGTAACAGTTGAGTTATTTGTATACCCTTGGTATGAATGCCTCTGATTTCCATAAATCATAACAGTCACTCATGTGTGTGAGAGAGATATGTATACAGGGTGTATCTCTTGACACACTGTCGTAAGTAGTACTTATCATTTCCCTTATAATTAATTTTTCTACAAATTTTCCTTGCCTTGCTGAGCTCTAGGCACTGGCTAATCAATCTTTGGTATCAGCTGCTCATTGTTTTGGGATACTTACAGTATAAATCTTATTGGCACTAATATAGCGGAGATGCTGAGTAGCAGATAGGCAAAACAAAAAGACTCTCACAATTAAAACAAATAAACACACACACACACACACACACACACACACACACACACACACACACACACACACACACACACACACACATACACATACAAAGAGGAAAAGGAGAGAAATAAAAAGACTGGGTGTGGTGGTGGAATGATGGCTGTGTAGTGCTGGAATAGGAACAGTGAATGTGCTGGATGTGTGAGGAAAGTGACTAACGGTGTTTGAGGCCAGGTTATAGGAATGTAGGATGTATTGCAGGGAAAGTTCCCAACTGTGTCACTGCGTCATTCAGAAAAGCTGGTGTTGGTGGGAAGGATCCATATGGCACAGGCTGTGAAGCAGTCACTGAAATGAAGGATATCATGTTTGGCAGCGTGTTCAGCAACACGGTAGTCCACTCGTTTCTTGGCCACAGTTTGTCAATGACCATTCATACAAACAGAGAGCTTGTTGATTGTCATGCCTACATAGAATGCAGCACAGTGGTTGCAACTTAGCTTGTAGACCACATGACTGGTTTCACAGGTTGCCCTGCCATTGATGGGATAGGTGATGTTAGTGGCTGAACTGGCATAGGTGGTGGTGGGAGGATGTAAGGAACAGGTCTTGCGTCTAGGTCTATTACACGAGTTTGAGCCATGAGGTAAGTGATTGGGAGCAGAGGTTGTGTATGGACGGATGAGTATGTTGTGTAGGTTCGGTAGATGGCGGTATACCCCTGTGGAAAGGGTGGGAAGTATAGTGGACAGGACATTTCTCATTTCAGGGCATAATGAGAGGTAATAGAAACCCTGGCAGAGAATGTAATTCAGTTGCTCCAGTCCTGATGGTACTGAGTTACAAGGGGAATGCTTCTCTGTGGCCGGACGGTGGGACTTTGGGAGGTGCTGGGAAACTGGAAAGATAAGGCAAGGGAGATTTGTACAAGGTTGGGAGGATATTTATGGTCAGTGAAGATTTCAGTGAGACCTTTGGTATATTTTAAGAGGGATTGCTCATCACTGCAGATGCGATGACCACGGATGGCAAAGCAGTACGGGACAGGTGGCAGCTGTCAGAGTGGAGGTATTGCTGGTGGTTAGTAGATTTGATGCGGATGGAGGTAATGATATAGCCATCTTTGAGTTGTAGGTGAAGATCTAGGAAGGTGGCTTGTTGGATTGAATAGGACCAGGTGAAGCAAATGGGGGAGAAGTTGTTGCGGTTCTGGAGGAATGTGGACAGGGTGTCCTCATTTTCGATGCAGATAGCACCCACTAATTCCACCATCCAGTCTTGTCTGCTATCCCCGTTCTTCATCTTAACCACCTTCAGACCTGCACCCACAGCAATATGTATTTTTTATTATTATTTATTCTTTACTTTGATCCTTGTGACTTCTCACCAATTTTAGTGAATTTTTGCCTTTTGCTATTGTTGACTCCCTCAGATTTCATCTTGTTTCCACCTTTTGCATCCATTTCATCCTTTTCATGAATTTTCACATGTATTTGGGGGTATTTTTGCGAAATTTTTCAGACTTATTTCTATATTATTTACATAATTTTTCGCGTTTTTCCACCATCATGGATCCTTGCTCCTTCCATCTGTGTCAATACAGAAAAGTTTCCTTATCCCTAGCCAGATACCAGTTCCACTTATTGTTCCTGCATTGTTGCTTGGCTCATGGAATCCCCCCCTAATGTTCTTACCATCAAATTAACGATCTCTGGCTGCCACCTGTCCTTCCACAATGACCTCCACCTGTTCAGATTCTGCCAATCCTTAGCCCTCACCAACATAGTACTGCAAAACCATGTCAACCAAGCCCAAATCTCCTTGCAGTACATTCTCTCCATCCAAAAAATTCTCCTGTTATGCAATCACAAATTCCTGTAACACATAAGACACACTGGAACTCTTGTTCTGCAGGAACTAGAGCAACATGCACAATGCCACTTCAAAAAGCTCTCCATCCTGCTCACTTCTTACTCCAGCCTTGGAGTACAACCTGCCCCCATCCCCTCATAGCTGAAAAACCCTGTCTTGCAGACTTACTACACTTATCCTGCCCTTCAAAAAGTCCCTCCCACCACCAGCACCACCACACAGAACCCAAAACCTAAACAGACGCACAACACAGTCATGAACCTTTCCTCCAGAAGCCTTGGCCCCACAGAAATATCAGTTCTTTCCAAAGGTGTCACCTTTTGCCCCACTCACAAATTCAATCATGCAGGACTTGTTAAAGAGCTTGTCTCATTCTCCCAGTCCCTACAGTGAAAACACTTTTTCTCCACCAACCCTACCAATCAGACTCAACCAAAGACCAATATTGAACCTTGCCTAACTCAGTTCACTCCTCCATCCAACTGTGATCCACCCCCACTGCCCCCAAACCACCCCCTGTTAACTTTCCAGAATTTCTTAACCTCGAACATTGCCTCACAATCATTCCCCAAATCCCTCAACATGCAAACTGACCTTACATCCACAGAAAGAACCCCAGCCCACCATCTAAAAACTGATCCTGACCTTATAATCCTACCTGCGGACAAAGGCTCCACCACTGTTGTTTTGAACTGCAATGATTACCTGGTGGAAAGAGTCTGCCAGCTGTCAGGTACTTCCACCTACAAACCTTGCCACAGTGACCCCAATCCAGTAACCTAGCAGGCTCCCCAATTACTACTCAATTCCTTAGACCCATCCCAGAACCTCTCCCCCGAGTCCATCTCTCTACTTACCCCTACAACTCACCACACTCCTACCTTCCTTCTACATGCTTCCTGAAGTCCATAAACCTAACCATCCAGGAAGCCCCATTGTGGCCTGTTACTGTGAACCCAACTGAAAGAATCTCTGCTCTCATTGACCAACACCTTCAACCTACCCACCTATATAAAAGATACCAACCATTTACTCCACCGACTCTCCACAGTTCCTGTACCTTTACCACATGGTGCCCTGCTGACCCCCAATTGCTTCTACCTACAAACAAAGCCAGGGTACGGCTATGGGCACTTCCATGGCGCTATCCTATGCCAACCTATTCATGGGCCATCTAGAGGAATGCTTCCTAAAAACCCAGAATCCTAAATCCCTCACCTGGTTCAGATTCACTGATGACATTTTTGCTATCTGGATTGAAGGTGAGGACACCCTGTCCACATTCCTTCAGAACCTGAACAACTTCTCCATTTGTTTCACCTAGCCTACTCAATCCAACAAGCCACCTTCCTACATGTCGATCTCTATCTCAAAGAAGGCTACATCATTACCTCTGTCAATATCAAACCTACTAACCACCAACAATATCTCCACTTTGATAGCTGCCACCCATTCCATACCAAGAAGTCCCTTCCGTACTGCCTAGCCACCTGTGGTCATCACACTGCAGTGACATGCAGTCCTTCTCGAGATGTATCAAGGGTCTCACTGAAGCCTTCACTGACCGTAATTATCCTCCCAACCTTGTACAAAAACAAATCTCCTGTGCCTTACCTTTCCAGTCTCCTACCACCTCCCAAAGACCCACTGTCCAGCCATAGAGGAGCATTCCCCTTGTAACTCAGTACCACCCAGGACTGAATTACATTCTCCACCAGGGTTTCTATTACCTCTCACACATCCTGAAATGAGACATGTCCTGCCCACTATACTTCCCACCCCTTCCACAGTGGTATTCCACCATCCACCGAACCTACACAACATACTCGTCTGTCCATACATAACCCCTGCTCCCAATCCCTTACCTCATGGCTCAGACTCGTGTAATAGACCTAGACGCAAGACCTGTTCGATACATCCTCCCACCACCACCTATGCCAGTTCAGTCACTAACATCACCTATCCCATCAAAGGCAGGGCTACCTGTGAAACCAGTCATGTGGTCTAAAAGCTGAGCTGCAACCACTGTGCTGCATTCTATGTAGGCATGACAATCAACAAGCTGTCTGTTTGTATGAATGGTCATCGAGAAACTGTGGCCAAGAAACAAGTAGACTACCGTGTTCCTGAACACACTGCCAAACATGATCAAACATGATATCCTTCATTTCAATGACTGCTTCACAGCCTGTGCCATATGGATCCTTCCCACCAACACCAGCTTTTCTGAGTTGCGCAGGTGGGAACATTCCCATAACCGTCCTGGCCTCAACCTTCTTTAGTTACTGTCCTCACCCATCCAGTTCATTCCCTGTTCCCTTTCCAGCACCACACAGCCATCATTCCACCAACACACCCAGTATTTTTATTTCTCTCCTTTTCCACTAATCCCCCCCCCCTCCCACACACACATATCTCCCCTGCCCTCTGTCTTTTACACAAAATGGAATTACTGGATTAACCTAAAGTTCCAAGGTACTTCCTACAGTAATTTTAAAGTTGGCCAACATGCAAGCCTCTTTTAATGACAGACAGTGCCTAGATGAATGACAATTAATGACTTGTACTTTCTTCCTGAAGATTCTAATGATGTTAACATCATATAACTTATTTAAATCAACTTTTCTAAAATGGTTCTAAAATGTATCAAATATTAATGTTTGCTCTAAGGAGCTGCATTTACAATTCCCCTTTCTCTATCATAAGTCATACTATCCAATTTTTTTAATACTAAAATGAAGAACCAGATTATTCTTTAAGGATTTAAAATTTATTGGCATTATTTATATATTAAAAACTACAATATACATATGTAACAAACAGATGTAAGTTGTCACTAATGACGCAGAAACATGTAATTCTCAACTGAAATTTTAGATCTGTTCTTCATGCTGTTGCAATTCTGTTTTTCAGGAAAGCTGAATAATGTTTTAAGTTGGAGGCCGCTTGTCATCTTAAGCCGTTTATCCTATGCACTATATATGATACAGTTCCCTGTGTTTTACTACTATGTTGGAATCAACAGATCTGCCAAAGTATTTACTGTTATGTCGAGTGTAAGTAAAACCAACCAATGTACTATGTCTAATCATAATTTCTGTAGCTTCCTGAGAGTAGACCTGCTTGCTTTAAAATAAGAAAATCTGCCTTCAAGCAGAAAAGATGACAAAAGCACAATTAAAAGCATTACTCATCTGAATAAAAAATTATGAGTGAATACAAATTTTCACTGCCCATTTATATCCATACCACTGCTCTGCAATCCACATCAAAATGCTTGGCAGAGTGTTCACAGAACCCCTTACAGGCTATTTCTCAACCATTTTACTATGATGGTCATTTCTCCCTATGTAGATAGAAGTCAGTGAAACACTTTTAACATTCAGAGAATTGAAATTTTGGAAAATATTTCATTTCAACAAAAAACTATGTTTTAACGATTGCCACCACAGCTTGTGTACTATATATGTGACATTCTCTCCACTATATCACAATAATACAAATTGCGGTGCCCTTCTTTGAACTTTTTCAACATCCTCTGACAAACCTGTCTGGAAAGGATTTCATACTGTGCAGCAATCCTCTAGCAGATGACAGGCAAGCATAGTGTAGGCAGTCTCTTTATAAGATTTTTTGTAACCAATAAAAGGCAGTCTTTAGTTTCCCTTCCCAACAACATTTTCTATGTGATGGTTCCAAGGTAATTGTTCATAACTGTAATCCCTTGGTATTTAGTTGAATTAAATCTGTAAATTTGTATTGTTTATTGTGTAACCAAAATTTAACACATTCTTTTTAGTACTTATGTGGAAGGCCTCACACGTTTTATTGTTCAGAGTGAATTTCCGCTTCTTGCACCATACTGATACTTGGTCTAATTCATTTTGTAATTCATAATTATTTTCTGATGACTTTACTACATGGTAAATGAAAGCATCATCTGCCAACACTCTATGATGGTCGTTCAAACTGTCTCCAAAATTGTTTATAGGGATTAGAAATAGCACAGGACCTGTAACACTTCCTTGGAGAATTCTAGATATCACTTGTGTTTCATTCGATGATTTCCCATCAGTTACTACATTTATGTTGATGGATCCATAACCCACAGAACTTCCAAATTACATTGATGCTGAATGCTGTGTTTCACCTGCTGTTCCAAATAGCCCAGATATATTCTGTGGGATTAAGATGGAGTGATTTAGTGAGCCATTTGAGGTGTGATAGGGTGCATGAATGTCTGTCAGACCAGGAACATATGTGTACATGCCTGTAATCAAGGAAATTGTCATTAAGGAGGGACTGTCCACACCATACTCATCTACAAAGGAGGTGGTGTATGGAATGCTAGTGAGACCCATTATTGAGTACTGTTTGAGTGTTTGGGATCCCCACCAGGTCGGATTAAAGGAAGACATTAAAGCAATTCAGAGGTGTGCTGCTAGATTTGTTGCTGGTATTCTCAACTGGCATGCAAGTATTACAGAGGTCCTTTGTGAACTCAGTGGGAATCCCTGAAGAGAGTACAAAGCTCTTTCTGCAAGGCACTATTGCAGAAAGTTAGATAACTGGCATCTGAGGCCAACTGAAAAACGATTCTACTGCCACTAATGTACTTTTCGCATAAGGACAACAAACATAAGATGTAAGGAATTGGAGATTGTATGGAGCCTTTTAGGCAGTTATTTTTCTCTCCCTCTATTTGTGAGTGCACCATACGGCAGCTTGCAGAGTAAATATTTAAATATAGATGACAAAGATCTAAAGAAAAGTGCAGTGCTTTGTCACCAACAATGTCCAAAAAAAAATCCTAATTTACATCTTTGGTATCCTGAATGGGCAGATTCAAGTTATGCAAGAAACAACACCTGTGAAACATCAAAGGACCAGTTTCAGCCTGAACTAGGATCAGTTTCAGCCTGAACTAGACCTTCTATGGACTGTAGATTAAGTGCCTCCTTGGGCCACCAATGCACTTGAAGATTTGCATAATTCAGAAAGAGGCAAAATCGTTAATTGTCAGACCATACTAGATATCTACATCAGCTACTGTCCACTTTCTGCAGTTCTTCTTTCTTTTTCTCATAGGTGTCAATGTGAGTGGTGGTCTGCTGTGATGTTCCTGGCTTGTAATGTAAATTGCATGCAGTTCAGTTCGCAGTGTTACTTGGCAACTGGTTGAAACCAACTGTCATTGAAAATGATACTCGTCTCTGGTCCCTATCGGATAGGATCATTTTATGATTGTTGTTCTTATTCCACTTTATGTCTGTTTGTGGTAGACCATTCCTTGTAGACAGTCACACACACATTATTTCACTACTATAATTTACATCAGTAATGTATGATTACATGGAATGTGGGGGAGGAGGGAGGGAGGGGGTGGGGGAGGGGGGGGAGAGGAAGAGGGAGAGGGAGAGAGAGAGAGAGAGAGAGAGAGAGAGAGAGAGAATGAGAGAGAGAGAGAGAGTGTCCACATGGGATGGGGGTGGAAGAGTGGTAGGAGAAGCCAGTGCTCAATGTGTATGGAGATGGAGTGGAGTGGGCAGAAGAGAGAAGGGAAAAGTCAAGGTGAGGCAGTGAGAACAAGTTAGCAGATGTTTAAGCAAGGGGGCTGTGGAGTATAGGATGTGTTGAAGAGACAATTCCCATCTGCAGAGTTCAGTGAAACCAGTGCTGGAAAGTAATATTCATCTGGCCCATGTAGAGAAGTAGATGTCAAAATCGTTTGTGTTATGGTGTGCAGCATGTTCAGCAACTGGAGGTCAGGTTTGTGGTTTGCCATAGTTTTGTGGTGGGTATTCATGTGGCCAGACAGTTGGTTAATTGTCATGACCACATCGCATTATATTCGGCAACTGCAGCGAAGCTGCTTTCCATGTGGTTCTGCATTTTACTGGGTAGGAAATGCTTGACGTTGAAGTGTGGTGAGTGGGTGAATGGGACTGGTCTTGTACTTGGACCGACCACAGAGTAGTGAGCCATGCAGTGCAGGATTGGAAGTGGGATAGGAATACGTTGGGTGGGCGGCAGAACACTACTTTAAGGAATGTAGTTAGGATTTTGGGTAGAATATCACTCAACTCAGGACACATAAATAGGTAGTTGAAGCCCTGGTGGAGGATGTCACTGTGGTTTTCAAGGCCAGGGTGATCAGTGGAGTGCTGATCAGAGGCTGGTTAATAGGTTTACTGGTGTCAGAGGAGCAGATAATTGTATGAAAGGGTGAGAGCTGTCAAAGTAGAAATACTATTGGTGGTTGGTGTGCTTCATAAGGACAGGTGTATTTATGGAGACATCTGAGAGGTGAAAATCAACATCTAGGAAGGTGGCTCAATGAGTTGAAAACGACCATGTGAAGTGGATTTAGGAATAGGAGTGGAGGTTGTGGAAAAAGAGCAAAGGTTGTCCATAATATGAGTCCAGATTATAAAAATGAATTAGAACCAGACAACAGGTTTTTGGTGCTGACCGAATAGGAAGGATTCTTCCAGCTAGCTCATAATTAAATAAGTTGGAATAGGATGGTGCCAAGAGATTACCCATAGCAGTACTATGGATTTGGCCATCGAAAGTGAAATAACTGTGTCAGTATGTGATTGGCTAGGAGGATTAGGAATGAGGTGGTGGGTCTGGTATCAGGACAACATTAGGGAAGGTAGTTTTCCATGGCCATACAATTATGAGCTTGGGGGATCTAACCAATGAAAGACAGGGCCACATGTGAAAGTAGCCAGGTTATACATGACAATCAACGTGGGCACATCAAGTAACCAACTGTCTTCTTGCATGAATGACCACCGTCAAACTGTGGCAGATCAGAAACTTCACCCTCCAGTTTCTGAACATCCTGCACACCATAACACAAATGACTTCAACAGCTGCTTCACTACATGGACCATTCGAATACTTCCTTCCAGCTCAAGTTTCTCTGAACTGTGCTCCTCTGCTAATCTGTTCCCACTGCCTCACTTGCCTTTTCGTCTTTCTCCCACCACTCTTCCTCACCCCCCCCCCCCCCTCATGTGGGTTCTCTCTCTCTCTTTTGCATCCTGCTCTGCCCTTTAACCCCTTTCCCTTCTCTCCCCCTCCCATTCTCCCTCTTCAACTTTCTCACCTTTCTGCCCTCCCCTTTTTCCCCCGTTAGTTTCCTTCCTCTCCTTCTACCTACATCTCATTTTGCTGTACCCTCTGAACTCTTTACATCTTGTTGTGCAGCTACAGAGTCGTCTGACTAAAGACCTGTCACTTTCCCCCCTCCTTGCATCCCTCCCTACCCACTCCCATTCTCCATAAGCCCAGCAACTGCTTTCAGTAATCAATAATAATTGATCTTCCTGAGGCCATGGGAAGTGCGCATTTGGGTGTCTGTGTGGTTTTGTGTATGAATGTGTGTGCTATTCCTAGAAAAAGAGCTAGTGCTCAAAACCTAGTTGGAATGCTGTTTCTGTTGTGTGTTTCTGCACACCACCATCAGTCCACTATGAGTGGTTGCATTTCCTTTACTTTAGTATTTCTCCAATCAAATATTCCCATTATCATTTAGCAATGGTATTGAATAGTCACAGCAGGTTTAGTAAATATACACAAGTTCATGTACACAATGCTTTAAATTAACTACTGTCAACCGCTTCAAGACAGTGAGTTTTGAATTAGTTCATTGCTCAACTTATGTGGGATGCACATATGTGTTTTAAGCAACTCTCCATCCAGTCCAGATAACAACAGCAGTAGGAGACCCAGAAGTATAAGTGTAAGATCTGAAAGAATGCCCCCTGTAGGCAAGAGTATTAAAATATGTAACTGCTGAAGCATTCACAACAGAGTGCCAGAGTTTGAAATGCTTTTGGAAAGCAGTGAAGCTCACATAATACGTGCAGAAAGCTGGTTGAGACCTGAAATTGATAGCAATGAGATTTTTTGGGATAATTTGTTATTCGATGGATAGGCTAATAGGCTAATGGGAAATGAAGATGGTGTATTTGTCATGATATACAAATTCAAATCCATCAAGATAGAAACTGAAGGTGCATGCAAGATTGCTTCAGAGGAGGGTATAAAATGGTAATTGGGACCATCTATCGCCCACCAGCCTCATCTCCTGATGCAATCAAACACTTTGGAGAAAACCTCAATTTCCTATACATAAGTTCCTCAGTCATACTGTAACCATCAGTGGAGGGTTTAATCATCCGACAATCAATTGAGAAAATTAGTTTTGTTAGTGGTGGGCATGATAAGACATCCAGTAAAACATTACTAAATGCCTTCTCTGAAAACTACCTAGAACAGATAGTTCGTTATCCCACATACTATGGAAATATATTGTATCTAACGGCAACAAACAGACCTGACCTCTTTGACATCGTCCGCATAAAAACTGGCATCAGTGAAGGTGATGCAGTTGTGCCAACAATCATTAACTAATTACAAAGGACAACTAAAACAAGCAGAAAGATATATATGTTCAACTAGATAAAAATCAGCAGTGTAAGATCTCAATGAGGAATTTGAAACTTTCAGCACAGGGCAAGAGCATGTTGAGGAACTGTGGCTCACATTTAAAAGAATAGTTGACTAAGCACTGGATCAACATACCCAGTAGAACAGTTCATAAAGGGAGGGACCCTACATGGTATATAGTCACTGTAAAGAAACTTCTAAAGAAACAGAGGCTACTGCATAATAGGCATAAACCAAAGCATAGGACTTTACATAGAGAGATGCTGAATTAAATGCATTTGGCTGTCAAGAAAGCAATGCAGCAATGTTTGAAACCTTCAGTGAGTACCATCGCAGTATATCATCAAATGATCATTCACAAAATCCACAGAAGTTCTGGTCACATGTAATGACTGTTAGTGGCCCCCAAGTTAGTATCCTGTCCCTAGCGGATAAGATAGGAACTGAAAATGATTGTAGCTAACAAAGAAGCTGAAATGCTTCACTCCATTTTCAACTGTTCCTTTGCAAAGGAAAACCCAGGTATATTTCCCCAGTCACCCTCGTATGACTGACAAGATGAGTGAAATCAGAATTAGTGTAGTGGTGTTGAGAAACAGCTGTTAAAATTGAACAAAGCTCCAGGGCCCAGTGGAATCCCTGGCATATTTATACTGAATTTGCAGCTGAGTTAGCCCCTCTTCTGACTATAATCTATCACAAATCCTTAAGATAAAAAACTGTGCCCAAAAGCTGGAAGAACACAAAGGTTACCCATTTACAGTAAAGGTAGTAGAAGTGATCTACAAAACTGTTATCCAGTATCGATGACATTAATTTGTTGTAGAATCTTAGAACATATTCTGAGCTCAAACATATTGAGATATTTTGAACAAAATTACCTCCTCCATGCCAACCAGCATGGATTCTGAAAACACTGATCATGCGAAACCAACTCTCACTTTTCTCACATGACATACTCAAAGCTTTATATCTAGGCAGTCAGGTAGATGAAGTATTTCTTGATTTCTGAAAAGCATTTGACTCAGTACCACACCTATACCTATTGTCTAAAGTACATTTATATGGGTTATCAAGCAAAATTTGACTAGAGTGACAATTTTTTGGTAGGGAAGACACAGCATGTTATCTTGGATGGATAGTCATTGTCAGATGTAGAAGTAACTTCTGGTGTGCCCCAGGGAAATGTGTTGAGATCTTTGCTGTTTATGTTGTATATTAATAACCTTGCATATGATATTAATAGTAATCTCAGACCTTTTTTATGTTGCCGCTATCTATAGTGAAGTGCTGTCTGAAAGAAGCTGTGTAAATGTTCAGTTACATCTCGATAAGATTTCATGTGGTGGAATGATTGGCAACTTGCTATAAATGTTCAGAAATGTAAAACTGTGCACCTTAGAAAATAAAAAAATAATAGTATCCTGTAGTATACATAATATCAATATGAGACAGTTTGAAATGGTTAACTCACACAAATACCTGGGTGGAACATTTGTGGGCATATGAAATGGAATGTTCACATAGGCTCAGTCATGAGTAAAACAGTTGGTAGACTTCGATTCATTGGTAAACTACTGGGAAAATGCAATCAGTCTACAAAAGAGATTGCTTACAAATCATTTGTGCAACCCACTATGGGACCCTACCACATAGTTCTAACAGGAGATATTGAACATATACAGAAAAGAGCAGCACGAATGTTTGACCCCTGAGAGGGTACCACAAAGATGCAGAAGAAACTGAAACTGGCAGACTTTTGAAGATAAGATATAAACTACCCTGAGAAAGCCTATTTACAAAGTTTCAAGAGCTGGCTTTAAATGTTGATGCTAGGAATATACTACAACCCCCTACTTATCACTCACACAGGGATCATGAGAACAAGAGTATATTAACTACAACACACACTCACATTAGGCATTTAAACAGACATTCTTGCTTGATCAATACATGAACAGAATCTGAAGAACCTAAGTAACTGGTACAATGGGACTTACCCTCTGCCATTCACAGTAGTGTGCAGAGTATAGATGTAGATGTAGTAAGATTTAGATTTTGGTTCTCATTGTAAATATATTGAGAGATTCCTTCATTCTGCACATTTGTTATAAAGTATAAAGGCATTGTCTTCATATTTCATGGTATATTATTTATATTGATATTTGTTCCAGTTCTTCCCCCTTCAGGGACTGACTGTAGTCATCATCTTATCCGTGATTTTCACTCTACTATTTGATTTGCCTATGCATCACGTGAAAAATATTCTTATGAGAGGCAGTAAGTACAAATTATGCAAGTATTGTCCATCATCTCAGTTATACTTTGATACTATAAAGAGTACTTCAAATTCTGATGTTGTTTGATGTAGTATTGTAAAAAAAAATCTTTCTGTTGCAGGTCAGAGGACAGAAAAAGAACAAACAAAGGAAAAATGTTCTTGATGAATACATCATAGCTGCATTTAAGTTCATGACTTGCATATTAATGTTCATGATTTGACTGTACAAATTCCCTGTGATGAACTGATAGAGAGAGAGAGAGAGAGAGAGAGAGAGAGAGAATATGACTGTATTCCCTATGTAAGTTAAATCACGTTTTTATAAAATAAATGACAGTGTCTACTGATGATACTGCCAAAACTCCATGGGACAGTTCCAACTTTTTTTCCTAAGTGAAAATGGTGTCAGATGCGACATGTAACAATGACTGTTGTGATCACACCAAAAAAAGAAGACCTTTGAAACTGCATCCAAAATGAGCAGCATACAAGCTTCCACTCAATGAGACTTTCCTACCTTCATTCTTCCTTCCACAGAAAAGTGTCGATAATCAAAAAGCTGCAGCAATCTCATACAGCACCCCTCCCCCCTTCTCCCTTTTTACCCTAATAAAATAATAATGAATTTTGCTTTCTATTTAAAATTTTTGAAGATTGGAAAAAGGATTGGCAGGTGGTGGTGGTGGTGGTGGTGATTGGCTTGTGGGGCACTCACTTGCACAGTCATCAGCACCCATTCAAATTCACGGTCTGTACACAGTCCAATCCAGTCACTTTCACAAATGATGATGGAACGATGGGGACAACACTAACACCCATTCTCTGGACAGAGAAAATCGCCAACCCAGCCGGGATTCGAACCCAGAATCCCATAATCCATAGGTAGCAACACTAGGGACTGAGAGGCAACTGTAGATGAACTATATGAAAGGGCACATGTGTAGGGGGTGGGGGTAAGGTTACAGTCACTCAGTCAATAGTGAACTCTTCCTTTCATTTCTTCTGCCATGTCTGTTTTTCTTCCGCTTCTTATTGATCATTGAAATTGTGCTGCTTGATTGTCAGAAATGTGCACATCCAAGATTTACCTTCAAAAGTAGGAATAAGCTAACAAGAGCTAATACTGAAGCTGTATTTTCTCCCTTTCATGCCTGAAATTTTTAAATATGTGGTAAGGTCTTATGGGACCAAAGTGCAGAGGTCATCGGTCCCTAAGCCTGCACACTACTGAATCTAACTTAAACTAACTTACGCTATGGACAACATACACACCCATGCCCAAGGGAGGACTTGAACCTCCGATGGGGGAAGCCACACGGACCACGACAAGGCGCCTCAGAGCGCACTGATTCTTCATGCCTGAGAACGTGTGTACAGACACTAGTGCATCCTCATGGCACTGCAAGAATCCTGCCAGTATGTTCTTCTTACATCAAATGTCGGGCATTTCACACAGACCATAAAGTATCAGTGAAGCATAACAAAATCAACAATTAATTAATTATAAATCCCTGTATAGACGTATCTGTAAAATGTGTTTTACAACAGCAGACTTCTGTAATTAGCTCTCTTTTGTCTAGACATGGGAGAGGTAAGATGTACAGGGACAAACAAGTACATTTGTAATAATTGCAATGATTTATTACATTCCAGGTACTGGCAGAAGTAAAGCTGTGAGGATGGGGCGTGAGTCGTGCTTGGGTAGCTCAGTCGGTAGAGCACTTGCCCGTGAAAGACAAAGGTCCCGAGTTCGAGTCTTGGTCCGGCACACAGTTTTAATCTGCCATAAAGTTTCATATCAGCGCACACTCCGCTGCAGAGTGAAAATCTCATTCTGGAAACACCCCCAGGCTGTGGCTAAGCCATGTCTCCGCAATATCCTTTCTTTCAAGAGTGCTAGTTCTGCAACTTTCGCAGAAGAGCTTCTGTAAAGTTTGGAAGGTAGGAGACGAGGTACTGGCAGAAGTAAAGCTGTAAGGACGGGGCATGAGTCATGCTTGGGTTGCTCAATTGGTAGAGCACTTGCCCGCGAAAGGCAAAGGTCTCGAGTTCAAGTCTCGGTCCGGCACACAGTTTTAATCTGCCAGGAAGTTTCATTTATTACATTGTTTGAATTAAAATATATGTGTTAGTAAACATTGTTAAAAGAAAAGATAATCTATCATTTCAAACCTAATTGGTTTTGTAATGGATAACTGAGTAGGAAATGTAAATAAGGAATTTCATTATAGTCAACAGTTTGCAATTAAAAAATATTGGAGCAGCCATTCATTTATTATGAAATCATTAACCCTTTTGCAATTAGTCTCTGGTGAATTGACTCAGCTAGAAGTGATGACTACTGTGTACACTTGTGGTTTCAATTGATGTACACACTACTTTATACGTGGAGCAACCGCAGCCAAAATATTCCATATCTGAACAAACAAGACCACTGTGACTGTTAGAACTCTTCGTTGGAGGACATGACCAGTTTTGCAAATTAAATTTGCATCTTCCGGTGCTTCAAGGGTGTATACAAAGGAATAAAAGAACTGATCAGAAATTTAGTCATGCCGAGAATGGGCAATTAAAGCGATAAGGTCTGGGTCTATTTACTGTCAAAAGATTAAGGTTCTATTTGAACCAGCTAAAGCCATTCCTATCATTTATAACCAGGTATTTAAAACTTCTGATTCATGAACATGCGAGTGCCTTGATAAAATGTATTGGGGGCTACGGCCATCCCCAACCTAAAGAAAGCACCCAGCAAAAATCTCAATGAAAACTGTAGTAGTTATTAAAATAATTTATAGTAAAAAATAATGAAAATACTTAGAAAAAAGTGCCTTGTTTTTAACATTAAAAGAGAAGCAGTTTTGAATATTATCATACTTTACTTGGGGAGGAAACATTACTGTTGATGGCGCCAACTAAGTGCTATCTATAGCGAGGCCTACGCAGAAAGCTCTGCATGCATAGTGTCGTGAACATTAAGTAACCACATACCCTGATTGAAATGTTGGGGGCTGGCTACACATTTTAAATTACCAAACAGTAATAATCAGAGATAATACACAGTTTATGGGATACCGAAGTCAGAATTACTGTTACAACTAATTTCAAAAGACTTCCAGGTACTATCTAGAGTCCTATGTGCCAGCACTATCCACTGTAGAGTCCTTACAATTAATAAAACTGTTTTCATAAATGAAATTCCTTTTACATTAATAAAAAACAATGGTAGGGCCAGAAAACATAATTCACTTAAATAATCAAAATTGGCTAAGACATTTCTGTGACATAAATCTGCTTGGGAGTTGAGTGCATTTTCCGGGGCTCTTTTCAATGCTCGAAAAATCTCTAATTCTTCTAGATTTAGAACATTACCCTTTTTCTCTCGGTGAAGTATTTGAAGATTGGTGCAACATCAGAGATTGTCTCTTCTGTCTCCTGCAAGTGAGCAATCAAAGCTGACTTTGTACTCGAATTAGGAGCACGATTCCTACACCTTTCAATAAAACTTCTCTCCATTTGGCCCACGTATTTTGAAGGGCATTTTTCACAAGAAATACTGTACGTCACCAGAGGTTGGTTGGTTGGTTTAAAGGCGGGAGAAGGGACCAAACTATGGGGTCATCAGTCCCTTATTCCTAATAAAACAATGGCACAAGTGTGAGAATAAAATGGACGAAACATATAACACAAAACGGAAAGAAAGGAAAAGCCACAAGAACAAAGGGAAGGCAACGAACACTAAAAGGAACAAAAGAGGACAAGAAAACAACAAAGAGATGCTAAAAACAGAAGAGAGTAAAACATGAAAGCAGATTACAGTGGCTGGCCAACCACGAGAATAAAAAGGGAATGCCAGCCACTCTGCAATACATTAAAACCTCCACCCTAAAAGCACTAGGGTGGAGGACACAGAGGGACAAAGAACATACACGCAGCAAAACCTACATAGAAGTAAAAAACCCACTCTCGCAGATAAAACATAAAACTAAAGCTGCTGTGGAGGCATTGTCACCCAACACCTAAGGCAGGGTGCTGGGAAAGTTAAAAGTCTGCTGCAGAGTGGCTAAAAGTGGGCAGTGCAGCAAGAGGTCAAAAGATTAAGGTTCTATTTGAACCAGCTAAAGCCATTCCTATCATTTATAACCAGGTATTTAAAACTTCTGACTCACAAAGATGCAAGTCCCTTGATAAAATGTATTGGGGGCTAAGGCCATCCACAACCTAAAGAAAGCACCCAGCAAAAATCTCAGTGAAAGACTGTAGTAGTTATTAAAATAATTTATAGTAAAAAATAATGAAAATACTTAGAAAAAATGCCTTGTTTTTAACATTAAAAGAGAAACAGTTTTGAATATTGTCATACTTTACTTGGGGAGAAAAAAATTACTGTTGCTGGCGCCAACTAAGAGCTATCTATAGCGAGGCCTATGCAGAAAGCTCTGCGTGCATAGTGTCATGAACATTAAGTAACCACATACCCTGATCGAAATGTTGGGGCCTGGCTACACAGTTTAAATTACCAAACAGTAATAATCAGAGATAATACACACTGTTTATGAGATACGTAAGTCAAAATTACTGTTACAACTAATTTCAAAAGACTGTCATTTGGGAGCCACAGCAACACTGAGGTGGGTTCTCGCAACAGAGTAGGTAACCATGCATTAGCCACATATGGCCAATGCGGAGCCGGCAGAGGACAACTGATTCCCTGTGAGAGGCCTGCATGGAAGACTTCCATACATTCATAGTCTCCTTAATGACATGCAGTTTGTTGTACGTGCTGTTATGCCATTCCATCTCCCAAAGCCAGAAAACCCTGCAGTGTAAGACAGAACGCAGGTCAGCTTTGGAGATGCCTATCTCCAGAACTGGTTTCCATGTTGCCTGTTTGGCCAGCCTGTCAGCAAATTCATTGCTGGGGATTCCAAAGTGTCCTGGGGTCCACACAAACACCATGGAATGGCGGGACTTTTCCAGGCCATACATGGACTCCTGGACACTACCAGACATTGGCGAGGGTAGCACTGGTCGATAGCTTGTAGGCTGCTCAATGAGTCAGTACACAGGAGAAATGACTTGCCAGGGCATGAGCGGATGTACTCAAGAGTACGAGACATGGCAGTCAGCTCTGCATTGAAAACAATGCAGCCAGCTGGCAAGGAGTGCTGCTCAATATGTCCTCCCTGAACATATGCGAAGCCTATGTGACAATCAGCCATTGAGCTGTCAGTGTAAACCACTTCAGAGCCCCAGAACACGTCAAGAATCGAGAGGAAGTGACAGCGGAGAGCAGCAGGGTTAATGGAGTCCTTAGGGCCATGTAAAAGGTCCAGACGAAGCTGTGGCAGAGGCAAACACCGCGGAGGCGTACGTGAACGGACCGCAAGTAGAAGTGGTAAAGGGAAGGATTCCAGTTCAGAGGGAAGGGACCGCACGCGAACCGCAAACGTTAGCCCCGATCTGGGCCTGCCACAGGCAGGAAAAGGAGACGGTAATTTGGGTGCTCAGGGGAACTATGAATGTGTGCTGCATAACTGGTGAGCAGTTGCACACTTCTGATCTACAGTGGAGGGACTCCAGCCTCCACCAGTACGCTGGTCACTGGACTCGTCCTAAAAGCTCCTGTCACTAATTGAACTCCACAGTGGTGCACAGGGTTGAGTAAATGCAATGCTGAAGGTGCTGCCGAACCATAAACCACACTCTCATATTCAATTTGGGACTGGACAAGGGCTCTGTAGAGTTGCAGCAGTGTAGAGCGATCTGCACCCCAATTGGTGTTGCTCAGGCAACGGAGGGCATTGAGGTGCTGGAAGCACTTCTGCTTAAGCTGACGAAGATGAGGGAGCCAAGTCAATCAAGTGTCAGAGACCAGTCCTAGAAATTGATAGATCTCCACTACAATGAGTGCATTATCATTAAGGTAAAGTGCGGGTTCTGGATGAACGGTACAACGTCGACGGAAGTGCGTGACACATGACTTTGCGGCTGAAAACTGGAAGCCGTGGGCTAGAGCCCATGACTGTGCTTTGTGGATGGCTCCCTAGAGGTGCCACTCAGCAACAACAGTACTGGAGCAGCAGTACAAAATGCAGAAGTTGTCTGCATACAGAGGAGGTGAGATGGAGGGCCCGACAGCTGCTGCTAGACCGTTAATGGCCACTAAAAATAGAGAGACACTCGATACAGGGCCCTGTGGGACTCCATTCTCCTGGATATGAATGGAACTATGGGAGTCACTAACTCGGACATGGAAAGTACAAAGCGACAGGAAGTTTTGGATAAAAATTGGGAGCAGGCCCCAGAGACCCCACTCATACAATGTGGAAAGGATATGATGTCGCCAAGTCGTGTCGTATGCTTTACGTAAGTCAAAAAAGACGGCAATCATGTGTTGCCGTCTGGAAAAGGCTGTTCAGATGGCAGATTCGATGGACACAAAATAATCAGTGGTAGAGCGACCCCGGCAGAAGCCGCCCTGATATGGAGCTAGCAAGCCACATGACTCCAGGACCCAACCCAACTGCTGACATACCATACGTTCCAGCAGCTTACAGAGAATATTGGTGAGGCTGATGGGCCAACAGTTATCCATATCAAGCGGGTTTTTACCAGGTTTGAGCACCGGAATGATAGTGGTCTCCCGCCATTGCAATGGAAGGGCGTCATCGCACGAGCCAGTTAAAGATGATAAGAAGATGTCGCTTGTAGTCACATGAGAGATGTTTAATCATCTGGCTGTGGATGCAATCAGGCCCAGGAGCTGTGTCAGGGCAATGTGCAAGGGCACTGAGGAGCTCCCACTCTGTAAATGGGGCGTTATATGTTTTACTGCAACGTGTAGTGAATGAGAGGATGTTCCCTTCCAGCCGCTGTTTCTTTGTGTGAAAGGCTTGGGGGTAATTCTCCAATGCAGAGGCTCGAGCAAAGTGCTCAGCAATTGCGTTTGCGTTGCTACATAACTCGCCATTTATGGTAACACCGGGGACTGCTGTTGGGGCCTGGTACCTGAAAAGATGTTTGATCTTTGCCCAGACTTGGGCAGGTGATGTGTGGCACCCAATGGTGGAGACGTCTCTCTCCCAACATTCCTTGTTCTGTTGTTTGATAAAGTAGCGAACACGGGCACAGAGCCATTTAAAGGGTATGAGGTGCTCCGGGGAAGGGTGCGGCTTGTGCCACTGTAGAGCTCACTGATGCTTCTTAATTGCTTCAGCGACTTCCAGCGACCACCAAAGGCCTGCTTTACACTTCAAGCACCCTAAAGAGCAAGGGATCGTGTTTTCTGCTGCAGAAACAATTGTGCTAGTCACCAGCTCAACCATCACATCGATGTTACCGTGTGGGGGAGATGCAGTGGTGACAGCAGAGGTGAAACTCCCCAGTCCGCCTTGTTCAAAGCCAATCTGGGCAGGCGTCCATGCGCCTGACGCTGGGGCAGTGACAGGAAGATGGGGAAGTGGTCACTACCACACAGGTCATCATGTGCTCTCCAGTGGATACATTGGAGAAGTCCTGGGCTGCAAATTGATAAATCAATGGCCGAGTAACTACCATGAGCCACACTGAAATGTGTGGCGGCCCCAGTATTTAAGAGGCAGAGGTCAAATTGCGGCAGTAAAGTTTCGACATCTCTGCCTCGGCCAGTAAGCATGGTACCAGGGTACCACCCCACAAGGGGTTGTGGGCATTAAAATCTCCCACAAGTAGGAAAGGTTTAGGGAGTTGATCAATCAGTGCAGCTAATACATTCAGGGGTACCGCACCATCTGGAGGAAGATATACACTGAAGACAGTTATTACCTGTGGCGTCCTTATTCCGACAGCCACAGCTCCAAGAGGGATTTGAAGGGGCACGTGTTCACTACAGACCGAGTTTAGGACACAAACGCAAACTCCACCTGATACTCGATTATAGTCGCTATGGTTCCTGTAATATCCCTTATAGCCACGGACGGGAGGGGTCGGCATTGCTGGGAACCAGGTTTCCTGGAGGGCAATGCAGATAGCAGGTGTAAAGCTTAACAGTTGCCGTAGCTTAGCCAGGCAGTGGAAAAAACCGCTGGAGGATGACATCGAGAGACTGGGAAGGAATGGAACATTCAATGAGGCAGTTTACGCCTCAGAGTCACCTGCTGCCATCAATTATTGCCTGAGCAGTCTATGTCCATTGTGTCTGAGGGTCTGGCAAGATCTCTAAGTCCTCAGCGGATGCCAAAATCTCCATCCCAGCCTCAGGCGCAGAGCTTGTAGGTAGTGGTGGTGTGGTTGCCACCGCAATTTCCTTGGTCTTAGGGGTTTTCTTTTTGGATTTCTCTCACTGCTCCCTGGACTTCCCTGGCTGGGACGACTTCACTGGCTCAGTCTCTGGGACTGAGGATGAGCGTGAAGCCCTACAACCAGCTGCTTTTGGGCTCTTCAGCCACTGACGGGTGTCGTCTTTCCCATTAGCAGAAACCTGGAAAGGGAGTGACCCAAGGGACCCCTTCCTAGCAAGAAAAGCTGAAGAAGACTTACGCTTCTCCAGCGTAGAAGTGGGGATGGACGTCCCCAATGGTTGGGGGGGGGGGGGGGGGTATTGCTCCTGAAGTAGGTGGTGCAGGAGCAACAGGGACAGAAATGCCCCCCACCATCAAGGGGGCAGGTGTAGTCTTCCAGCTCTGAGGGGTGACCTGGGTTGGCAGAGCTGATGGTTCCAGAACTGTTGTAGCGGTAGCGTAAGACGATGTCACATGCACAGGATGCAGGCGTTCAAATTTTCTCTTAGCCTCAGTGCAGGTCAGTCTGTCCAAGGTCTTGCACTCCATGATTTTCATTTCTTTCTGGAGAATCCTGCAGTCAGATGAGCAAGGCGAATGGTGCTGACATAGATGGGAGGCGGGGCACCTGGAGTATTGGGATGTGATTGGTGTCCACAATCTCAGCATGTGATGCTGAAAGTACAGTAGGAAGACATATGGCCGAACTTCCAGCACTTAAAGCACCGCATCGGGGGAGGGGTACAGGGCTTTACATCAGACCGGTAGACCATAACCTTGACCTTCTCGGGCAATGTATCACCCCCAAAGTCCAAGATGAAGGCACCAGTGGCAACCTGATTATCCTTTGGACCCTGGTGGACACGCCGGATGAAATGTACACTTCGCCGCTCTAAATTGGCGTGCAGCTCATCGTCAGACTGCAAAAGAAGGTCTCTGTGAAATATGATAACCTGGACCATATTTAAGCTCTTATGGAGCGTGATGGTTACAGAAACATCCCCCAGCTTGTCACAAGTGAGTAACTCCCGTGACTCAGCAGAGGATGCTGTTTTGATCAAGACTGACCCAGATCTCATTTTGGACAAGCCCTCCAACCTCACCGAACGTCCTCTAAATGCTCAACAAAAAACTGAGGCTTCATCATCATGAAAGATTCACCATCAGCACTCGAAAATACAAGATACCGGGGCGAATAAGATCCGCTGCCATCCTTAGCCTGACCTTCCTCCCATGGTGTGGCCAGGGAGGGGAACGATTTGGGGTCGTACTTCTGTGCGTTGAATTGAGCTCGTGATCGCTTAGAGACTACTGGTGTTTCACCACCAGCAAGAGATGATGGACTACGCTTCATCGTGTGTCATCCACCCCGATGCCACCCACTCCGACCAGGGGCCCTCCCCACAGGCGCCACCCAGCCGCAGCAAAGGCCACCTGGCAGGATGGCCATTGTCAGGACTCCCGATGCCCCAGGGGGATGGGCATCTACCCCTTGGCATACATGGGGAGTTAATGGCGCAGGCATCAACAGAGCAATTTCCATGTGGTCAGGGGGCTACAACCAACAGGGTACATGGCGGCCCCACAACGGACTGGCTACCGTGCTGGATATCAGGTGCAAAGAAGTCCATAGTCATCGCTGACACAGAAATCGACACTGCATAGTGCATCGTGGAAAACGCACCCAGGAAGGTGTCCTCGCCAAAGAGATGAAGAATGGGCAGGACTGCAATGCAACGACGAGAAAGTGGGCTAAAGATCTCAATGTACGATGGGCATGATGCACCTTGTAAGACGCCCTACCCCAACTGGCTCACTCTTCGGGAAAATTTTGAAGAATGGAGGGCAAATCCTTCAGGGGACTACCACATAAAGGCTGAAACGTGTGAAATTCCTTTTAGTCACCTTGTATGACAGGCAGGAATACCTCGGGCCTATTCTAACCCCACGACCCCGGGGAGGGGGGGGGGGGGGGGGGGCATCCCTAGAGCTCGAAATAGCTCACTTTTTAATTCCACTCTCTGTTTAAATATTTGGCCATTATTTTTGGGGACAAACTAGGCTGGTGTTATACTCTTTGCAGCTAGCTGCTTATGTATTTTCTTGGATATGTTTCCATAGTAAGGAAATCTATGATAATTCATATTTTTAACAACACTATCACTTAGAGGGACCAGGGTGTATACTTACCACATAATCTCTGTGCAACATTTGGGGGAAGTCTCCTCTTCCTTTTTTATAATACTGCCATTAATTTTATGGACAACATCTACTTCAAAGCCATTGGATTTAGCTATGTATTTAATTTTGCATAACTCATGCTCAAAAGCTGTGCTGGACAGTGGGGCCCTACGTAACCTATGCAGCTTAGAGTGAAATGCTGCCACCTTGTGTTGCCATGGGTTGTTTGAGAAACTATGAATTACTATGTCCAAAATTGTGGGCCTCCTAAAAGTATCATAACTGAAATAACTCCCTTATAATGAAACTAATAAATCTAGGAACAGCAACATTCCACTCTGTTCCACAGTGAAATAAATATTCGTATTTTAGTTATTGAGCTCCTGAAGAAAGTCTTTTAAATCTTGGTGTGGCCTAATATACAGCAAGAAGACGTTGTCAACATAGGGAAACCACAGTAAGACGTTACTCAAAAACTGACGTAGGTAGTTCATAATATAGGAGTCTCGGTCTGTCACATAAATGTTTGCTAAGCAGTAAGAGAGGGGTGAGCCAATACCCAAACCCTGTCTTTGTATGTAATATTTTATCTCCGAACCAAAAATAATCATTTTCAAAACCTCAAGATCATCATCAATCTCATTCTGTGGCCTATCACTGAATCTCATGAGATTATCACTTATGTCTTGTAGTTGATCCGTGGAGATCCTTGTATACATGTTTTTTCACATCAATGGAAGCTATACATGCATTTGGGAAAACTGACATGCTGGGAAGGCTGTGTTCACACTGCCGGCCGGGCCGAGCCGAGCCTGGCCGGGCCGCCGCCCGCTTTGATATCAAACACATGGTTTTGAATTGTGGTGTTCACGCTGGCAGCCGGGCCGCGCCGACACGGCGTGAGCCTCCCGGAGACGAGCCGGCGACATCCAGAGTGTTTCATATTGCTGGCGCGAGCCGACTGCAGGCGCGAGCCTGTGGAACAGCACTACAGCTTCTGCAGTACACACATCACATGTCTCCCTGCTGCTTTAATCACAAGTGTGACTGCACACGTCTTTTATTTTAAGATGTTACCTCACATTTCACAATCAGTGAGGAAAAATTATGTTTATTATAATGATACAAGCGAAATTAGTTTTATTTCATTTATTTAATCTACATGCATTTACAACAATAGCTTGCCAGTGATCGCGGCATTGCCGCCACTGAACAGTTCGCATTTACTTGTAAACGGAGACAGATATGAGTGTCACTGAGGGATGGAAATGTGTCCCTACCAGATGACAATGCATTGTAAAGTCATACTGTGGCACGTTACTACACGCTGTTGTCTGTGACATCTTTTTGCGATGTTCTTACTTTAATGAATGCAGAATAACATATACATGACATTAAGTTGTGTCCATCAATTTGGTATCAGAAATTTGGCTAGTATGACAGTAATGATGCAGTTTCTAGATTACAGAACAAAGTAACCACAGAGTGTGTTTCAGATAGTACGCACAAATATAAATTATTTTCCTTTATAATTTTATTTGTTTTATTTACAGTGAAATGAGATACACAAAAATACAGTAAATAGCTAAGTACTTTCAATTCCAAAATTTATTTTTAAAAGGTTTTTTAATTATTTTAAGTTGCATTTTTAATGAAATATTCAACAAAAGTGTTCCTGACAGTTTTCGAACGTAATGTGGAATTTCTGTTGAATGTGGCACCAGCTGTCTGCATATCAGCATTGTTACAAAACTTTTCAGCTTCAACATTGCATCCTTCCCTGTCAATGACATTATTATGAAGTAGACAAATGCACTTGACTATGTGATCAGCTACGTCAACGGATGTTTCAATTTCCTTCCTCAGTAGTCTCCATTTATTGGTCATTATACCAAATGCACATTCAACAACTTTTCTTGCTCTGGAATGCATATCATTGTAAAGAATCTTGCTGTCCAAATTTCTGCGAGGAAAAGGTCTCATCAAATTCTCTAATAAGAGGTAAGCTTCATCTCCCAAAATGACGTACAGTAGTTCCTGACACATTCCTTCAAGTCTTGTTGGTGGCGGTAATAACAGCTCCCCATTTGTAAGTTTCTTATATAACATACTTTCTTTAAACACGCCTGCATCAGACTGTTTACCGTAGGCACCAACATCTACAGCTATAAATTTGTAATTTGCATCAGCAATTGCTTGGAGTACAATCGAATAACACTGTTTGTAATTGTAAAACATGTTGCCAGAAAGTTTACGACATTGGACACGTATGTGCTTCCCGTCTATACATCCAACACAGTTTTGAAATCCCCATCTCGTATGCATTTCACTGGCAATTTCTTTAAATCGAGAAACAGTTGGCGTTGCTAAATGAATGGGAACAAGTGACTCTCATATGGCCATACAAACGTCTTTCACCAACACTGATACGGTGGACACTCCTAATCGGAATGACAATGCTAGTGCATGAAAGGAGATGCCAGTGGACAGATTACTGAGAAAAAAAAATCGTAAAATGTGTTACTCAAATGTGGTGTTGGACGAAGTTTTCACAGTTTTGTTTGCACAGTAGATATTTACTTAGTCCATGTCATTTCATAGTTATACAACAATAAATAATTAAAGAGACATTTTCTTGCACCCTTCTATATTCTTTCAATTAAAATAATTAAATCGAAATGCAGAGACCTGAGAGACAGTTACAGAGAATAACTTGTATAACTTGGCAAAATAAAGTCATGTTATCCAGGGAATAGTATATTAAAATGCAATTCCACTCGGGCTTTGTTCTGTCATATGATTTTCCTAAGTTCCAAGAGCTATGCACAGTTCCTTACCAGTGGAAATAGAACCACTGAGTCCAAGGGCATTATCTCAAAACTCTTCGCCTATCAATCTGTCTATCTTACAAGGTAATGAAAAGAATTCTGTGAGGTCATCAGTGGCTCCACATGATGAACCATCACCACTGACAAGCGCTGCATCATGAAACAAAAAGAAGAAAATAGTTGGAAAATTCTGAAGGAGTGTTTCTGCGATTCTTCGTTGAAGGCACAGCAAGACATTGCCCAAAATGACGAAGCTAATTACTTACTAACGATTCTCAGGAGTCCCATAAACTCTCTTCCCCTCAGAGGTAAGCGTTTGTGAAATTTAAAATACAAAAGCATGACTACAATTAATTGGAGGTAGTGAATGCTGACAAAGTTCTACTGAAAACCAAAAAGTGTGTAATAACGAATCTTACCTTATCGTTATACACAATTTTTCTTCTGCTGTTATACTTCTGCGAAAATTTGTGTTCTGTTTCGAAATTTTGTCTTGAATGTTCTGCAGCACATACTGAAATGTATTACGATTCATTCTGTAATATGAATAAAATTTTTCAGGATAGTTTTTAAGTTCTTCATGTAAAGAAAAAAACTCTCCTAAATGTCTGTCGCTATTTATGGGATGAATCCATAACCTCCTAGTTCTTCTGTACTTCAAAACTCGACGAGTTACTGCAGAGTCAAAACAATACCAATAAAAGAGTGAAGACATTGTTCTACACGACAGCACAGACTACCTAAAGGCGAGCAACTGCTGACTGCAGCTGCGTTTTCTGCTGACTTGCTTGTCAGCTGTCGAAGGGTGGGGATTTTTTTAAATTTATTTATTTGGCCTTCGGCAACTAACAGCCATTTAGCCAAAGAGTGGTGATTACCTTGACAGTGCAGCGCAACCCGCCAAGGAAGGAAAAAAACAATGAACAATGAAACGCACATCTGTGTCGATCTACAGTAGTTTCATTAAGTCTCCATTATTTTTTCTGTCAAAGTAGACAACGAGATTACAGAATTGCGCTTCCGTTTCTGCAGTAAACGTATCACAAATCTCCAGTTTGTTTTTGTGATTAGTTTTACATGTGATTAGTTTTACACCAAATTTTATCAGACCTATGTCATTGACACTTCTACCTGTACATGCACTAAACCAAGCTGTAACCGCGCGAACTCTGTGGCTTGCGGACGCGGCACTGACGCCACTCAATAGCTCGCATTACTTGTGACCAGACAGATATAACGAACACAGCCATTCTCAACAGTTCCAGCTTTCCTTTGAAATGACTTGCAGGATAACTTGCTGTAGTCAATAATTGGAAGTGTAAGTGATTGTTGTTGTTGTTGTTGTTGTTGTTGTTGTGGTCTTCAGTCCAGAGACTGGTTTGATGCAGCTCTCCATGCTATTCTATCCTGTGCAAGCCTCTTCATCTCCCAGTACCTACTGCAGCCTGCATCCTTCTGAATCTGCTTGGTGTATTCATCTCTTGGTCTCCCTCTACGATTTTTACCCTCCACGCTGCCCTCCAGTACTAAATTGGTATCCCTTGATGCCTCAGAACATGTCCTACCAACCGATTCCTTCTTCTAGTCAAGTTGTGCCACAAACTCCTCTTCTCCCCAATTCTGTTCAGTACCTCCTCATTCATTATGTGATCTACCCATCTAACCTTCAGCATTCTTCTGTAGCACCACATTTCGAAAGCTTCTATTCTCTACTTGTCTAAACTATTTATCGTCCATGTTTCACTTCCATACATGGCTACACTCCATACAAATACGTTCAGAAATCAGTATCATTATCATTTCAAAAACTTTTTGGTACTTTTAGCTACATTTCATTCCTAACAATGTATGGTCTAAAACGGATCTAACAGTAAGCTACCCACTACATAACTTTTTCACTACAAGATTTGTAAATCAAGTGCACAACGTTGACGAATAGCATCCATTTCACAATGACTGTTAAGAAATATGGAAAGATAAATGATTCAATACGAAGCTAAGATGTTACACTACCACGTGTACAAAAATCAGATTTTTTAGCCACATACTTTCTTCAAAATCAGTTGGGAAGCATTACGAAACTAAGAAATCACGCGAAACGGAAAGTAGACTTTTTCTTTTTTCATGATGGAAGTAACGCTTTTAACGAAAAAATAAGTTCATAAAACGATGTGGCGAAGTCTTATATACTGCTAAGAATTTTTAAAACATGAAAATCTGAGAAGTGGATTTTCCCCCATTTCGCCGTCCCGGCGCGGCGCGGCGCAGCGCGCCATGTGAACGCACTACACGTCGGCCTGAGCTGGCTAGGCATGAGCCGAGCCAGTACGCGTCATCCCGGCTTGGCCCGGCCGGCAATGTGAATGCAGCCTTAAGCTCCTCACTGTTTGAAATGTTAAGCTGAATGTAATGCCTAAAAGCCTTTATTTAAGTGATCTGCTAACATTTTCTCAATCAAATAACATGGTCCACTCTGTGCATTTATAATCAGACAAATACATAAGTTTTTTTGTGGAATTTCTGATAAGTTCTTTTATTCCTTTGTATACAGTGAAGCACCTGAGGATACAAATTTCATTTCCAAAACTAGTCATTGCAGTGGTCTTGTTTATTCAAATCATTCAATTGATGATCAAAAATTATTGTAGCCAATGTGATGAAAGCCATGGTGTGTTGGAGTTTTCTGTTAATTTTATTAGCATTTCAGCAAAAATTAAACAAAGAATATCATCTCAAGACAAAGATACCAATATGATCTACAAATGTTCACTCAAAACGCAGTGAAATGTGTTAAAATGTGCTATGTGTATTAGACGTTTTACTTGTGAGTGATCACTGCATCATTATTTTGAACTAATTAGAAATATTTTCATCACAACACGTTGGCACATTAAAAAGAAGTTGCCACACAAAGACATATTTCTCTCAATCACTTTCTACAATTTAACACATGGTGTTACGACCACAAGCTATTCTTTTAATTCATAACATAAGGGAAAAGCAACTACTCAACTATGGCAGATCCATGTATGGAAAACAGTGACACACAAAAGAAAACAGCATTCATGCTAGCTTTCGAGAACTAGCTGTTTTACCAGCAACAGTACACTCATTCGCACACAGCCAGATAGACATCCAAATGCAGATGTGGACTAAGCCCGTCAGAGCACCGGGACAGCAAAACTAAATGAGGTCAATTGTCTCCTTATAAACTGATGTTGTAGTTTACATTTTGTAAAAAGTGGATAAGATAGATAAAGAAGCCAAGATCTTATAATGTGTGTCTTCTACGCACTAAGAACTGTAATATACATACTTAAAGATATTAACAAACTTAGAATATGGATCAGCATTTGGCACAGCAACCATCAGGTGGAGTATAAAGAAATGATAAAGAGTAGAATAAGAAAATTACCTTATACTTTACATGTCTGGAAACAAATCTTGTACAATTATATCATGTTACTTTTGTAACCTTAAAATGGTTCAAATGGCTCTAAGCACTATGGACTTAACATCTGAGGTCATCAGTCTTAGACTTAGAACTACTTAAACCTAACTAACTTAAGGACATCACACGCATCCATGCCCGAGGCAGGATTCGAACCTGTGACTGTAGCAGCAGCGCGTTTCAGGACTGAAGCGCCTAGAACAGCTCGGCCACAGTGGCCAGCTTTTAACCTTATTATGGCATGATAGTTATTATTAATATTATTATAGTATAAGCTTTTGAGCCTTTATTTTACTGAAATTCTTAATAATGTTCTTGAAATCTTTCAACTGATAATGTAGCTGGTCTGGCTAGTCATTTTTGATTCAGCACGGAGTGAATATAACTTTTTTATTAGCTTAGAAAAACTTCTCTCGCATGATGTGACGGAGGGCGCAAATGGTCACGAATTATATGTGATGTGCAGGGTAATGATTCACTTAGGTCTCTGATTTCTTGGGTGCACTAACAGCAAAGTCCACACCCACATCGGTTGCAAATAGATGTCTAAAATAGCTTTTTGTTTCTTACAGCACTTGCTTCTTATCAAACACATTGTAAATGTCCGCTGGATTATCCGGTGCAATGGCTAGATCATTGGAAGCTTCAACAGTTTGGAAAATCTTTGTGTTTTTCTTCATGGTCATGTATCATTGTGACAACTGTTATATAACGCATGAACTTGACATAGGTTTAAGGAATGATTAGCACAGGGACTACAGAGTTTTTGAACTGACATTTCGAATTTTTTGTTGTACTCCTCCATATACATCTGGCGTTGAGCCCTAAACAATGCAATATACAGCCCATCTTTTTAAAGTTTCTGTTGAATATCAAACAATGGAAACTCCAAGTTGGAATCTCAACAATATTAGGAAAAAGATAGATGGTAACTGACAATAAGAAGGGATCGGTTGGTACGACATGTTCTGAGGCATCAAGGGATCACCAATCTAGTATTGGAGGGCAGCGTGGAGGGTAAAAATCGTAGAGGGAGACCAAGAGATGAATACACTAAACAGATTCAGAAGGATGTAGGCTGCAGTACGTATTGGGAGATGAAGAAGCTTGCACAGGATAGAGTAGCATGGAGAGCTGCATCAAACCAGTCTCTGGACTGAAGACCACAACAACAACAACAACAACAACAACAACTCACTGTAAAAATTACACATTGAGCTACAGACAGGCAACATGAGTATTATGAAAAGGATAATTACTACTCATCATACAGAGGAGATGCCAGCCAACAAGGCCTTCGTCGAATATAGGCCCGCCCGCCCTCACTCACTCACTCACTCACTCACACACACACACACACACACACACACACACACACACACACACACACACAGTGTGCGCAAGACCACAGTCACTGGCAGCTGAAGCCAAGCTGCAAGCAGCAGTGCATTATGGGAGAGGCAACCAGGTGGTGAGGATAAAGATGAGGCTCGGGTGGGGGATGGTAATGTGCTGCTTATGGGAGCACACAAGGATGAGGTGGAGAGAGGGTAGGGCAGCTAGGTGCAGTCGGGAGGTTAAATTGAGGGCGGCAGGGAGGGAGGGACAGGTGAGGAAAAGGAGAGAATTAAAAAGGCTAAGGGTGCGGTGGTGGAATAGAGGGGTGTGTGGTACTGGAATGAGAGTAGGGAAGGGGTTAGATGGGTAAGGACAATGACTAACAAATATTGTTTCTGATGAGTATCTTTTCGCACATGCTCTGCAGTCTTTCCCAACAAAAAATCTGAGGAGGATTCTCAAGCTAACACAATTTGTCTTGTATATTGCCAATTCTGTACTTATGTTGCACCTGTGTAGATGGTATAGAATACATACTCTGCAAGCCACCATATGGTGCAAGGCAGAGGGTACCTTGTACCACTACTAGTCATTTTATTTCCTGTTCCATTCATAAATAAAGTGAGAAAAAACAACTGTCTATGTATCTCCTTATGAGTTCTAATTTGTCTTATCTTATGTTAATGGTGCTTATCATTCTACAGTTTTTAATTTTCATGCAACATTTTAGAAAAATTCACCCACAGACAACTACCATGGCCTGATAATGGGGTCTCTAACACCAAACTCCCTCTTATTTACTGAACATGTTTTGGCCTTGTTTGGGATTTGATTAAAAATCAGCCTCTAGGACCAAAAGACCCAGGGCAGGCCACTCCCTCTGCCCCTCTTATTCTGCCATTGCCCAAACGCATACTCCTGTGGACATGGCAGGACTCTTGAGTCTTCCCATGGCCATGGTAATGTGCATCTGGGTGTCTGTGTGTACCATGACAGTTCAATTCTGGATTTTCCATTGTTTGAATGTGTGTATTATTGTGGAAATAGAGCTAATGCTCAAAAGCTAGTGTGAATGCTGTTTTGTTACGGGTGACTTCACTCCACAAATCAATCCGCCATAGATGTGTGGCTGCTTTCCTCTTATTTTGTGGATTGCTCGAATTGCAAATTTCCATTATTTTTATTCTTTTGAGTCATTATTCTGGGCACTGTATAAGGATTATCAAATAACCTTACAGGGAGAAGTGAGGTGGGGGTGGAAGGAGATATAGGGTAAGGTATGTAATGAATAATGATTTTTTGTAGCCAAACCTTGATCTTTAGTATACTGTACTGAGCTGGTCACCTAAATCAAACAATTGATCAAAATTACTTGCAGTGGCATTTAAAGAAGCATCAGAAACATTAAATTTTCACTAATGGATCAGAAATAAAACTACAGTCGAACATTTTGCTGGCAACCTGTAACTGTATTCACCACAAGTTATTGAGGTAACAGTACCTTTGCTTTTCCTGTTGATAATTTTACTTTTTCTCGTCACACTACTGTGTTTTACTACTCACTCCTGGTTTCCATTGCATGAGTCACTTCAAATACATTCTTCCATCCTAGTGTTTCACTTCTTATTGCAGTCTCTTTTTCTGTCTATGAACAGACCAGATAAAATACTAACCACCACTTTAAAAAAGCACAATGGTTGCTTTGGTGCAGTGTAAATAGTTTAGAACTAGTGCTGAGTGATAATATCAACTCAGTTGCCCCCCCCCCCCCTCCCTCACCTTCTACAACGATGGCAATGAAGAGATGTGTATGTCAGTTGGTTTTATGTAATCAGCAAAGTAAGACAGGTCAACATAAGGACTTGACAAAACAAGTGAAAGAAGCTATTTTATTTGGATGTGTCTTTGACCACATCATGGATGAAGTTGCCCATTTTACTAGCATAACAGTGCAGATAGTTTGCGTCAACAAAAAATGATGTACTGTTCACATCCCCATACAACAGCGTAACAACAGTGATCATAAGAAGTTTCTAACCACCAGAAACAAGTGTCAATGACAATCTGTTACAAACCAGGAACTGTTGCTGCCAGTCAATGCAGATGAATTTCAACCCAAAAATTGCGAGCATACATTTGTTCCAAGGTGACTGAGTCACATTCACATGGCTGCACAAACAAGTTCCCAGTTTGACAAATTCTCAGGTGCTCTATCATACCTTGACTGGCCTGCTGAAGCACCTGATTTTAATCCCATAGAAAATATCTGCAACGATTTGGAATAGCATCTAAAACATTGCTGTTAACACCCCCACAATTATGATGCTCTATGGGATCTAATCGAGTGGCATTAGCTGTATATAACAGCAGAAACTTGTGGACTCCCTTCCATAATGAATTGACGATATTATCATACATAAAGCCAGTATTACAAGTTATTAGCATGATGTCTCTCAGAGATGACTAATGTTTTTTGTTGACATGTAATTTTAGATAATACGAGTCAGGCACAATGACTTTCTAATACTGATGAACTCTTACATCCTAAATGTCTCTGCAGTCAGAAAACATTGATACCAAGAATAAAAAGGAGAGAGAGAGAGAGAGAGCACAACATGAGTGCACGCACGCACACACACACACACACACACACACACACACACACACACACACACACACACAGAGAGAGAGAGAGAGAGAGAGAGAGAGAGAGAGAGAGAATATATCCATATATAGGTAGTGAAGAAAAGGCAACAATCTGAAAAATACAACTGGTTTATTACATTGCAGTAATACAGAGGACTTCATGAACAGTTCAATCTTCGCTGTGAAACAGCCATTGCTAGCAGTCATGTGTGCAACTCAGAATGGTACTGTGTCATAAAACATTACTTGAAAATTTACAAAAAGTATCTGCAAAAAAACTAAAATACTTACTTTAAGTATTTGCAAAATCAGTAAATTTGATATGACATGGGCTTAAATATCACACACAATAAATACCACAAAAGGCATAGATAAAAACATTAACTAAGGGAGACATAAGTTAACAGAGTAAACCCCCGGAGACAGTACTCCAAAATTTTAGTTAAAATTATAGTTCCTGAGTATACAGACTGTAGCATCCACATTCTCACTTCAGCCATGGCCCTATTGGGTAACACTTTCACTCCACAATATTACTGCTGTAAATGCATACATCAAACAACAGCTGAAAGCTTATTCAGTGTCCATTGCTACAGCAGGTTGAGGGTCTGGATCAGGTGCAGGGCCTGTGTCACCACTCGGCGCTGGCTGCTCCTCTGGCGGTGGCTGCCCCGTACGTCTCTCCTCACCTTCAATCATGGCAAGATAACGCCCAGTCTCTTCTTCACTGAAAACTGTGAAGTCGGTACCTTTGCCGACAAGTGCTATTGAAACATTCTGGAAACAACAAATGTTCATAAAATATTGCCTCTGCTGAAGCACAGTGTAGTTTACAAAAGGGATGATAATAATAATGTTAGTGTGCAAAAGACTACAAAAGAATTTTTTTTTTTAGTTTAATACTAAAATTAAAATGCATGACGTACCTTGTTGTTCAGTTCTACCTCATTTGGCAGTGTGTCCCTGAGAGCACGTAATCCATGTTTAATAAGTTCATCATTGTCACATTCCAGAAATTCATCCAAATGTTTCTCTAAATACGTACGAGCGCTCTGGGATCGTGAACCTATTGCCATAGCCTTGCAGTCAAAGAAATTTGCAGATGGGCATGTCTGATAAATATGTGGTCCTTGATCCTAAAATAAAAACAATGTCTGCAGTCACAAAGACAATGACATACAGGTATTTATAAAAGGTTACACTCACATAAAGCAGTATTATCAAATTGTGAAACATCCAATCAATTGTATTCAATTCGCAAGATAAAACAACGTATGATAAACCAGAGGAAATTACTGCAGTATGTACAGTTTGAAGAAACTGTGAAGGCAGCGTCTGATCAAGAAAAATCGAAAAGAAAAATTAATCTTCGGCATTCAGTTGAAGACAATGGAGCCAGTAGCAGTAATCCTGTTAAAAGAATGCGACAGAGAAGCATTGAAGACTCTTTTGGCATTGCAGCAATTGGCAGCCGAGTGTCTCCTGGACAATGCGTAGAACTTTACTGTTACAAACATGATTCTTCTGAGAAGCTGATAAAAGCATGAAACCCCTATGCCCTCGAGTGCTGAAATGCTGCAACTAGTTTTTCTGTGGGTAAAGAGCTTTAAGATTTCAGGGGTAACTTATACAAGAGAAAAACCACATAACTGCATGGTTCCTGTATCTGCAGTATATTGGACCACAGTACATCGGCCCTCTACTGCTGTAATGAGAAGGGAATGATACATGGTTGTAGCCCATCCCCACTGACTATTCAATGTGTAGCTCGCACAAACTGAAGAAAAATACGGAGGAATTTTAATAGAGAAGTGCAGGACAAGAAATAAAATCTTTGAGGTCTGCCAGTGACATTGCAATTCTGTTACACCCAGAAAAGGACTCAGAATATCAGTTGAACATAATAGATACTATCTTGAAAAGAGGTTATAAAGTGAATGTAACCGACGATAAAACAAGGATAATTGTTGGTACAAGCTGGGCAGACTGTCATTCGACCATTATAACCTGTGTGTACCTAATTGACAGGAGCACACTACACAAAAACTCCTTCAAACAATATTAACATTAGCTTTATTGATCACAGCCACAGCAGACAGCAAAGAATACACAGCCTGTTCGATTGTTCTGAGCTTGCAGTTGAAAAGAACTTAAAATGCAGGGGGAATGGGGGGGGGGGGGACAACCACCAGCAACATTATCTCTTAACTACAAACGAACTAACTACCAGCATAGAAGATAAAAAACAATAAAAAAGCTCAATCAAAGAATAACAAAAACAAAACACACATATATATATAAAACACAGCACCTCTGATGGCTGGCATGAAATGTTTGACAGCATGATTGTTTCTAAACACAAGTAGACGATGTGCAATACAACTCTATGTAACTGGAAGATGTGGCAACATCAGCCCCCATGATGGAAACAGAGTGTTATTCCAAATAGGAGGCGGGAAAGTGAATGTGGAGACCAGATCTTGAGATACATGTCAGTAGGTCCGCTGCTGCTGTAACCTGCACTGGCAGCTGTGAAGGCAGTGATGAGGCAGCTGTTGGGTGATGCCATAGTCTTGGAGGCTCTGGCACTGTTGCTTCTTGGACGACGTACGCCAGTTTAACCCCCCAAACAGTTGTCACCTTTCCGTTAATTGAAATGTCAATTGTCTTGTCTCTCCTTGCGACTACACAGTATAGTCTCGAGTACAGTGGCTGCAACGATGGTCCAATGCCTTCCAGACGTAACATGATGTTTGGCTAGGTTTTCAAGCCTTGATGCACGGAGGTGGTAGCTGTACTGTGTCTGTCAGGTTGGGTGTAGGCAGATTCGGACCGCGTGCTCTCGCAGTTGGTGTACAAATTCTGGTTATCACTCCTTGGTAGTAACAGAGCATTTGTTTCCACAAATTCCCTCAGAAGCCTCAATTCTTGCTGTAAACCAATTCCATCAAAGAAGCATCTAGATCTGGTTTGAAAGTTTTTCTGAGGCCATGTAGTAAAATGGGAAGAGCCTTGGTCCATGTAGTGTCATAGCATATTAGTGCTGCCTTGACTGAGCGATGTCATCTCTCGATCATCCCTTTACTGGCTGGGTGATAGCTCATTTTTTTGAGTGAATTGTGCCACTAATCTTCACAAGTTGTCTGAACAGGTCAGATTCAAATTGTTGTCCACTGTGCATCATGATGTGTAACAAGCAGCCAAAGTATGACACCCAAAACCACGCAACGGGGAAAGCCAGAGACTCTGCTGTAATGTTGTCCATTGATGCAGCTTCCGACCAGTGGGCGCAATGGTCTATCGTAAGTATGTAGCATTGGCAATCAGCCAATGGCAATGGATCGGCAATGTCTCTGTGGACGCAACAAATGGGCTGTCGTGATCAGAAAGTTCCCTATTGGTGCTTGCATGGGGTGGTGTAAATTGCTGCATTGGCATTTAAGACAAAACCTCCCCCATTCACGACAGCCTTCCTGTATACCCAGCCCCACACAACGATTCATTACTAGGTGGGATGTCGATCAAATACTGGGTTGGCACAAGTCATGTAGCATATAGAAGGCGTCACGTCTGATGGCAATTTGTAGGAACAGCCGCAGTTTCGATGTGGTCACGTCACAATACAGCTAGACATCGCTCACTGGAATTTCGGTAAGTTTCAGATCCAATGCTGATGTTCCTGCTAATAACGATCCTTGTAGTTCTTGATCTAACTGTTGAGCAGTGGTGAGTTTGGCGCAATCAATCATGCCAGGAATGCTTCCTACTTGTGACAAACAATCGGCCACTACATTGTTGATACCAGAGATATATCGGACATCTGTGTTGAATTGTGAGATGAACATTAGCTAATTGAGTTGTCTATGTGAACAGTTCATACTGTTCTGGTGAAAGGCCTAAGTTAGCCGTTTGTGATCATTGTAGATAAAGTCTCTAGGTTCCATGTGAGGTCTGAAGTACTTGACGGCCTCGTAAACAGCTTTTGTGAGGGCGACAGTTTCCGCAAGAAAAATGCAAAGTGGTTGCTATGTGTCACCACACCTTGTTGCCATCTGGCTAGCATCATCAACACTAGTGTCAATGGTGCAGTAGGGTCAGGGTGCACCAGTAGTGCAGTTTCTGCAATGCTCTTTTTGGCTGCTTCAAACACCACACACATGCTATCAGTCCATGTTATAGGTGAGTTACCCTTGTTCTTTGGGCCAGTGAGCCCTACAACTAATGGTTCTTGTAACTTGGCAGAGTGTGGCAAATGATGGTGATAAACATTTAACATACTGAGGAACTGACAATTCCTTGGCTGTATTTGGGTGTAAAATCTGTAAGGTGGCTTCCACCTTCTCTGGCAGTGGTAGCAATCCTGCCGCTGTTTCCTACACTCTAGGAAATCCACTTAGGACTGGCCAAAGACACACTTGCCAATGTTCAGGACGATGCCTTAGTGCTCCAACCACTTTAACACTTCCATTAAATGCTACCAATGCTGGTCTGCTGATGATGAAAAAATAAAATATCATCCAGTCCAAAAATCATATTTTTGCCTTCAGGCCAAAAGCAGTGACGATTGTTGTCTTGGGAATGTCTCGTTCAGCTACAGGGATCTTTGTATACACTTTTGTACAGTCCAGGACACTAAAAATAACTGCACCACTCAACACGTAGTTGTAGTCATGTAACAGCGATACTGGGTATATGTCAGGTATTGTTCTGGCATTCAGGGCTCTGTAGTCAAAATAAGGCTGCTAAGTACCATCCTTTTTTGGGAAAAAATGAAGCAGTGAGAACCACAAGCTGTTGGAAGGTCACATTACACCTTCACGAATCATACTGTCAATCTCTGCTTTTGCAATTTTAAGACGATCTGGAGCTAAACGTTGTGGTCTGCAAGATGTGGGAGGACCATCGGTCATCTCTATGTAGTGGACAATGTCCTGCCTTACCTCTTTCGGCACTAAGGGGTAATGTCAGAGCTGGAAATTCATTTAGCAACTCCACATACTTGCTGTCTGCCACCTGTATTACTTTTGCAGTACAAATGGCTGCGTTCCACTGAAATCCAGACACTGTTAAGCCTATAGTGTTCACTAGGCATGAATACTTTACATCTGGCAGTAGATAAATTACAAAAGGAGAGGAAGTCCTCTCAGATACAGGTTCGGCATAGTCTGCAACAGTAAAATCCCACACGAAGGCTCGTCCTAAACCCAGGTCTAGTTCCAGGTACAGGGTGCCGTACATTGTTATGACCAAGTTGTGTGCAGCAGTCAGACAGAATAATGTAAGTGGTCGCTACCTGTGCAACATAATCCTTGTATAAATGAACAAATCTGAGCAGTGCCTATTAAATATTTCCAGCAGGATCATCAATCAGTAACAAGCAGGCGCTGAGGCACTGATCAGCAATTGGAGGAGGTGCCTACTCACCGCCACCATTGCCATTTGGTAAGTGCAGGGGGTCATGCATCTGACTTGCTCCCCGAATTTCCGGTGATACCTTGCTACTCAGGTTCAGCTGCAGAATAGGTCATCAATGACCTGCTGTGCGCATGGCATCGATTCCGGCTTCTGTCATTGCTCGAGTCACATTGAGATCGCCGGTCTGCTGCGTCACTAGACCTATCTTGGCTACCAAGGCGTCGTAATGTGCATGCAAAACAGTTGGCGTCACACTGCACAGTGAGTGCGCTGGCAGGAGCTGGTGTCATAGCATCCTTTATTTTATTGGCCAATTCCACTACAATGTCCTAGGGTGTGTCAGACTGTGATGCTATAATTGCTTTGACAGCCAGTGGCAAATGACAGAAAGGTAACTGATTATGGCAGAAATAGAGGATATAAAATGCAAACTGACAATAGCAAGAGAATAATCTCTGAAAGAGAGAAATTTATTAACATTAAATAGAAATTTATGGAATGTAACTTTGCACAGAAGTGAAATGAGGATGGAAGTTCATCCAATAAGATAACAACAGTTTTTGAAATGTGTTGCTAAAGAAGAAAGTTGATTAGATGGAAAGACCAGAAGATAACTATTGAGGTACTGAATCCAACTTGGGAGTACAGAAATTTATGGCACAATTTGACTAAAAGAAGGGATCAGTTGATATGATATATCCTGAGATGACAGGGAATCACCAATTGTGGAATGGTGATGAAATAGTGGAGGATAAAAACTATAAAGGGGAACCAATGTTTAAACACACTACACGTGTTCAAATGTATGTAGGTTGTAGTAGTTGAGATGAAGAGACTTGCATAGGACAGACTTTCATGGAGAGCTGCAAGAAATCAATCATGTACTGAAAACCACAACAAGATATAGCTGTGTCATCTTACATTAGGCTTGATTAACATGGGGAGAAATTATTCTCAAAGTTAATAATGCCCATTCACACAAACCAAATTCATTGGTCTAAAATGCTGAATACAATGAACAAGCAAACTGAATGACAAGAGAGCACATGTGAGAGGCTCTCAATTAACAACAGAAATGAAAATGCAGGACAGATATATACAAGCTTTAAAACTTCATTCCAACACAATTTTTTACTTGTGTATACAAAGTTCTTTGTAATAAGTTCAAGTTCAAATCTTTCACAGCGGTATGTATTAGCTGTTAACAATCACCCATGGCAGTAACTTACTCCATTCTCTGTCCATTACTAGTATTCTGAAATTAAGAACTTATACAACAGTATTATTATCAATTTCTTCAATGCATTTAATTATTATCAACACAAAAATACAAACTACTGGGACTGTGCCAGCTGAAAATAACCGTCGACACACTGACCACACACTGCGTTGGCAAACTTCCTCCATTTATGTCTTCAGCTGCCATGGACTGTGTGTGTGTGTGTGTGTGTGTGTGTGTGTGTGTGTGTGGGGGGGGGGGGGGGGGGGGGGGGGAGGCTATTTTTGACAAAGGCCTCGTTGGCCAAAAGTTTATTTTGTGACAGCCTTTTTGTTGTGCCTATCTGCAACTCAGCATCTCTTCTATAAGGTGAGAAGCAACTTCTTTTACTCTGTCATCTTAATTCCCATGAGCTAAAATGACAGGTGGCAGCAACATATGTGTCATGGTGCAAGTGTAGGTGGCTGCTCGAGCTTTACCCAAGCGTCATGGTCTGGTTTTATTCAAAATTTCAATTCCCAAGGAACACCGTGGTTCTCCAGATTCCAAATTTATTAAATTAGGACTGTAATTCAAGAGTCATATGAGAATTCAGATTTTTTAAAAAGGTTTGAAATATGTGAGTAGTTAGGCTATTCTCATTTCCCACAAATTTTAAAAGAAAGTACTAAACTGGAACATTAGCCAAAGACAGAAAGTGTGTAATTAATGAACTTACGTCATAACCAGCAACAAGAAGACCCACTCCATACGGTCGTCGATCATAGCGTTGGGTGCATACTTGCATCTTGTTACCTATGTTTGCAATGAGACGACTGATGGCGAGTAAGGCATCATGTGAATATTTATGATTTAGACATTCATTTCTCATATAACGACTGAAAAATAAAGTAACATATTACTAGTATATGTCAGATCAAAGGTGCTAGTGAATGAATGAAAAAAGATGACAAGCATGAAACATGAAACAAAGTATTGTGCTTATTATGTAACTACTTATTATTCTATTTAATCATCAGAGTGTAAAACCTATGTACAAATATTTCCAAACAGGCTGCATATTACAGACTTCCCTATATACCAAAACAGACTGTGAGGCAGTAGGCTACAATGGTATACTCAAAGAGTCTTGCATTTACAACTCTTACGAAAAATAATCTATACCTAGCCTTTAAAATGGAATGGTAAACAGTCTGACTGCCCTAAGAATGGAAATTTTATTTAGTGTATTATACTGTTATAATCAGTTTACTTGTGGTTAGGGGCAGCATTCTTGACTAGTAAACAAAATGGAAGACTTTTGGTGCAAGGAGTCACCCATGTTCTGCCAATGGCCTTGTCAAAGAGAGTGCAGGAGTGGACAGAGCTTTGAGAAATCATCCTCCTCTTGGGGGCGGGAAACTGCCCCTTAAAGGTGGAACAATCAGCAAAGATAGATGGCATCAGGACATGGAAGGCAATGGAAACCACTGCATTAAGGACACACAATGTGTATCCACTGGACATATGGCTTGTAACTGAAAAAGTGTCACAATGGTCTCTCCAGTGTCAAAGGGTGGTTGGCTAGTTTGGAGTGAAAGGGACTACACTGAACAGCATGGTCATCAGTCCCTTTATCCGTTAACTGGCAAACCAGGAGCGGTCGTCGAAGGAAGGAGGCAAAAGGTAAATCCCGGGGAGCCTAAGTGTAACTAACACAATAAAAAAAAAACATACAAAAGCCCAGAAAAAAGACAGCACAGACAAGTTGTTAAAAGATCAGTCAAGACAAGGCATTAAAACCAAGAACAAAAAAGAATAAAGAGAACAAAAAGATGGAGAGGGTACAGGCCAACAATGGGCCACCGAGCAAGGGCCAACAAGGGACACCGGGGGGATTGGAGGGGAGGAACAGGAGAAGGGTGCCCCACTAAACCCTCAGACAGTCAATGATGCCATAAAACTCTACCTTACAGGAATTAATAGAAACCACCTTTGCAGGCAAAATGTATCACCAGATCAGCCACTTCAGTGTCATCTGCTAGCACCAGAGTTAGCTTGCCATGGTGATTAAGATGCCTCATCAATGCAGCCACATTAGGACAGTCTATGGGTAAGTGGGCCACTAACAGGCGGACTCCACATCCGCTGTGAGAGGAATCCTCACACCACAGAATGTGGCCATGGGACAGCCACGTGTGGCCATTGCAAAGTCAACAGAGGACAGTGGATTCCCTGGAAGAAGCACGCAGGTTGTGCTCTCCTTAATTGTCCTCAGTTTGTCTGGGAAGATCAGGGCAGACCGTTCTGAGTGACGCACCCACCGGAATGAGTGAAACACCCACTTCATCTTGGAGTGTACAGTTCAACAGGAATTTCTTGACAATAATCAGGATTGGACACCAGGGACCCCACTCATGTAATGTAGTAAGGATGTGGTGACACCATGTCGTGTCATAGGCCTTCTGGGGGTTGAAAAAGACAATGATGAGATGCTGACAACATGCAAAGGCCATCTGGATGTTGGACCCCAGGTGAATTACATTATCAGCAGTGGAGCGTTCTTTGCAAAAACTGCCCTGAGATGCAGCCAAAAGGCCCTGATACTCAAGGAGCCAACACAGCCGCTTGCTCACCACGCATTCAAGCAACTTACAGAGAACGTCGACAGGGCTGATTGGGTGATAAATGTCATCTCTAGGGGATTTGTACCCAGTTCAGTACCGGAACTATCGCAATGTCTTATCACTGAGATGGGAACTCACCCTCATTCCAGATCCAATTAAAGAAGGCAAAGAATGTAATGCTGACAATCCCCTGAGAGATGTTTCAGCATTTGGTTGTGGATGCTGTCTGGCCCTGATGCCACATCACGGCAATGGACTAGGCCACTGGAGAGTTCCTATTCACTTAATGGAACATTATATGGCTACAGGTGGTGGGTAGCAAGACATAAGCACATTCACTCCATTCACTGATTAATGAGCTTAAAGTTGAGACATTAGTTCACAGGTGCAAATGCACGAGCATAATGCACAGCAAACTGTTTGGCAAGTGTTGCGATCAGCAGAAATGGCACTATCTAAGGAAATACTTGATACACCTGCAAGGGACTGGAAGCCATAAAGGCATCTGATCTTTGCCCATATCTGTGATGGAGAGATACAAGAGCCAATGGCGGAAACATAGTGTTTCCAGGATTCTTGCTCTCGTCATTCATGCGGTAGCAGATACAGGCACGGAGTTGTTTAAAGGCAACAAGGTGCTCCAGTGTAGGGTGCTGCTTATGGTGTTAGAGAGCCTGCCTACAATCTCTAATGGCTGTAGCGATCTCCAGGGCCCACCACGGTACAGTCTCGGTGGGATCCTGAGGAAATGGGGATGGTTTTGTTGGCTGTCAACAGAATGGTTGCTGTTGCATGCTAAACAGCCACATCGATACCGCCTTATGATGGGGAGATAAGGACGACAGCAGAGGTGAACCCATCTCAGTCAGCATTACAGAGAACCCATCTGGGTGGCTGGTTGGTTTTGGGGTTTGATGGGGGTTAAACATCGAGGTCATCAGTCCCAAGTTAAAAACAGACATACTTGTAAAAGGCCTATACAGTAAAAGCATAACCTATGCACCCAGAGGGAGGGAACACCAAGGGGTACAGAGTTAAAATGAACACCGCAATAACACAAAATAGAGGACACTTAAAAGGAGCAGAGCAAATAGTTGACAAGAGTAAAACAGACTACAGTGGTCGATGGATCGGGTAAAAGGTCAACCACTCAACTACAAACGAAGAACCTCCAGCTGGAAAGTGTTGATTGAGGTACCAACACAACTTGTTACCATAAAAGACACTATTTTGGTATCCAAGTCACATTTAAAAGTTGCTGGAGTGCGTGTAGCCTGAGAAATCATGCGAGAGTGCCCACACTAGAGCGAGAGATAAAACCCAGCTGCACGGATAAAACGTAAAACTGAGTCAGCTACAGAGGCATCGTCACCGAGAATTAAAGAAAGTGCAGCTGGTAAATTAAAGGACTGCCGCAAGGGGGCTAAAAGGGTGCAGTCCATCAGAAGATGGACCACTGTCAGCCCTGCATCACAGTGACACTTGGGCGGGTTATCACGATGAAGGAGATAGCTGTGGGTCAACCGCGTATGTACAATTCGGAGACGGCAGAGAACAACTGAGTCCCTACGCGTGGCCCTCAAGGATGAGTTCCATACGGCCGTGGACAACTTGACCATGCGGAGCTTATTTGGCGTGTTCAAGACCGACCATACAGAGCTCCAGACATTGCGGACCTTGCGATGTAGGGCTGACCAGAGGTCTCTTTCCATGAGACCAAACTCCAGGGGTGGCCTGCTTGGCCAACCGATCAACACATTCATTTCCTGGAATGCCGATGTGGCCCGGGGTCCACACAAATGTCGCTGAACGACCATACTCGGCGAGAGCAGAAACAGCATCTTGAATACCGCACACCAAAGGGTCCCGAGAGAAACACTGGTCGAGTGCTTGCAATCCACTCAGGGAGTCACTGCATATGACAAATGACTCCCCAGGGCAGGAGGAAAGGTGAGAGCACGATAAAGAGCAACCAGCTCCGCAGTGAAAACACTGCTCTCACGAGGCAGGGAATGCTGCTCAACATAGTCGCCGTGGATGAAAGCAAACCCAGTGCGTCCATCGACCACAGAACCATCGGGGTAGACTACATCTGCATCGCGAAACGAGGCAAGAAGAGCCAGGAACTGTTGATGAAGACTGGCAGGTGGAACAGAGGACTTTGAGTCACATGACAAATCCAAGCAAAGCTGCAAGTGAGGGAGGGACCTAGGAGGGGTAGAAGAAGAGGGCCGGAAGGATGGAGGAAGGGGAAAGGACTCTAGTGTCGAGAGAAGGGAATGAATGCAGGCTGCGATCGGGAGACCCGACCTAGGCCGCCGTCGTGAGGAGGGGAGTGCAGAAGATGGAAAAAGGAGCCTGCGGTTTGGGTGGTCGGGTGAGCCATGGATGCGGGCGATGTACGACGCAAGCAACTGTTGTCAGCGGAATCGCAGGGGAGGGATTCCAGCTTCTACAAGAAGGCTAGTCATCAGACTAGTGCGGAAGGCACCTGTCGCCAGTCTGACGCCACAATGGACAATCGGGTCGAGGATCTGCAACGTTGAAGGTGCTGCTGAGTCGTACACCATGCTCCCGTAGTCGAGATGGGACTGGAGTAAGGCCTTATAGAGCAGTAGGAAGGTTGTTCGTGCAACCCCCCAAACGGTGTGGCTGAGGAAGCGAAGGATGTTGAGGTGCCGCCAGCACCATTGTTTAAGCTCACGAAGATGAGGTGTCCAAGTGAGCTGAGCATCAAACAGCATGCCAAGGAAGCGATGCGTCTCCTCAATACGAAGGAGTTCATTGGCAAGGTAGAGCTCTGGATGGAGGTGGACCGTTCGACGACGACAGAAATGCATCACACGGGTCTTAGAGGCTGAGAACTGAAAAACCTTGGTTGGATGCCCAAAATTGTACCTTATGGATAGCTCTCTGCAGCCGCCATTCAGTGACACTGATGCTTGGGGAACTGTAATAAAGACAAAAGTCATCGGCATATAGAGAGGAACAGATCGATGAGCTGACCGCAACCGCAAGACCATTAATCACCACCAAAAAGAGGGGAACACTAAGAACTGAGCCCTGCGGGACAGCGTTCTCCTAAATAGGAGCAGAGCTAAAATAAGTGCCAACTCTAACCCGAAAGGAGCGATTGGAGAGAAAATTCTGTAGAAAAATCTGAAGTGGGCCCCGTAAGCCCCATTCGTGCAGCATAGCAAGGATATGGTGGCACCAGGTGGTATCGTACGCCTTCTGAAGATCAAAGAAAAAGAGCAACTAGATGTTCTCGCCAAGTAAAAGCTGTACAAATAGCCAACTCTAGTGAGACTAAATTGTCGATCGCTGAGCGGCCGACGGAAGCCCCCCTGTTGCTGGGCTACAAGGCCCCGAGCTTTGAGGATCCACATGAGCCGCCGACTCACCATCGGTTCCGGGAGTTTGCACATAACGTTGGTAAGGCTGATAGGGTGATAACTATCAACCACCAGCGGATCTGCACCAGGTTTTAGCACCGGGATGGTAACGCTAACCTGCCAATGAGTTGGAAAACGCCCTCCGTCCAGATGCGGTTAAACAGGGCGAGTAATTCACCCTGACAGTGCGCCGAGAGATGGTGAAGATACTGGTTGTGAATTTGGTCTGGACCTGGAGAGGTATCGGGGCAAGCTGTAAGGGCACTTTGGAACTCCCATTCACTAAATGGGGCATTGTATCGTTCCCAACGGTGCGTGCGAAATGACAACTGCATACGCTCAGCCTGCTCTTTAATGGCGCGGAATTCTGCACTGTAGCCTACTGTCACAGAAATACTAGCGAAGTACTCTGCCAGATGTTTGGCGATGGCGATTGGGTCAGTACAAAGTGTACCCCAAAGAGAAAGGCAAGGGACAGACGCATGAGGGCGAAAGCCAAAAATGCGCCAAACCCGCGACCACGCCCGACATGGGGAGGTGCGAGAACCTATGGTGGCAACATATCGTTCCCAGCAGTCCTGTTTGCTCCGTCGGATTAACCGCCAAGCCCGGGCCTACAGCCGTTTAAAGGCAACCAAATTATCTAGGGAAGGATGATGCCGGTGTCGTTGCAAGGCTCGCCGGCGGTCCCGGACAGCTTCTGCAATCTCTGGTGTCCACCAAGGGACTGACTTACGCCTTAGGGTACTTTAAGAGCAGGGGACAGTTGCCTCGGCAGCAGAAACAATGGCCATAGTGACCTCGTCCACTGCCAAATCAATGTCACCAGGAAGTGGAGCAATGGCCATAGCAGCTAAGGTGTAGGCTGCCCAATCAGCTCCACGAAGAGACCATCGTGGCAGCTGGTCAGGGGGTTGGGACTGAAGAAGAGAAACCAGGATAGGAAAGTGGTCGCTACCACAGAGGTCGTCGTGAATCCTCCAACTGAGGTATGGAAGAAGACCAGGGCTACTAAGAGAGAGGTCAATGGCCGAGTATGTGCCATGAGCCAAGCTAAAATATGTGGGAGCACCAGTGTTAAGGAGGCAAATGTCCTGCTGTGCCAAGAGAGGCTCAACGTTCCTACCCTGGGCCGAGATATGGGCCCCACCCCATAAAGGGTGGTGGGCATTAAAGTCCCCCAAAAGGAGGAATGGCGGGGGGGAGCTGGGCGAACACGGCAGCTAGGTCGGCAAGAGGGACAACCTCATCTGGGGGAAGGTAGAGTGAACAGATGGGAAGCTCCATTCCTGCCCGGATTCGAACAGCCACAGCCTCGAGAGCCGTGTGAATTGGCTCTGGGGCACTAGGAACAGTGGCAAGAACATAAACACAGACACCGTCAGACACCCTGTCATATTCTACGCGGTTCTTATAGTAACCCCAGTAGCCACAGAGGGAGGGGGTCCGCCGAACAGGAAACCAGGTTTCCTGTAGGGCCAGACAAGTGGCAAGGAAGCGGCACAAAAGCTGTTTCTACTCAGCAAGGTGGTAGAAAAAACCATGGCAATTCCATTGAAGGACAATGGTATCCGACTGTGAAGACATGAGAGAACCTGGGGGGAGGGGGTGGGGGTAATAGGTTACGCCTTAGAAGTGCTCGCCGCCACCGATTACAAAGTAGCCTGATCAACCTCCATATGAGTTGTGGGTCGAGCAACATCTAGCTCCTCAGTGGGTGCTAGATTCTCCACATCATCTTCAGGTGCTGTGTTGAGCTCCTTTTCTGTCTCTATGACCTCCTCCTTTTGCTTTTTCTTCTGTTTGGTAGGGTCCCGTTTGTCCTTCGGTTTATCAGGCTGGGTGGGCTTTTCCGACCCAGTCTCATGGACCGAGGAAGACCTGGAAGCCCTACGGCCCTCAGGTGGTGGCTTTTTCAGCCACTGGCTGAAATCTGGAGGGGCAGTAACCGTGGAAGGGAGGGCACCAAGCGATCCCTTCCGTGCGAGGGGAGCCGGAGGCGGGCACTTCTCCGGCTCAGAGGTGGGGACTGAAGTCTCCAAAGAAGGAGAGGTTGTTACTCCCGATGTTGATAACAGGGGGGCAACAGAAGAGGGTGTTCCCCAACTACCTGGGGGGGCAGGAATAGACGGCCGGGCTGGAGGGCTCACAAAAAGTGGCTGAGCTCGGGGGCTTGTCGCCAGGGATGACGACATCGAAGCTGCTGCAGCAAACATCGATGAAATGCGCATAAAGTGAAGTCGGTCGTACTTGCGTTTGGCCTCTGTGTAAGCGAGCCTGTCCAAGGTCTTATTCTCCATAATCTTAGGTTCTTTTTGATAAACCGCACAGTCTGCCGAGCAAGGTGAATGTTTCTGTCTGCAGTTGACACAAACAGGGGGCGGCAAACACGGGACGTTGGGGTGGGAGGCACGTCCACAATCCCGACAGGTAGGGTTGGCGTCACATCTCTATGACATGTGCCCAAACCTCCAGCACTTAAAGCAGCGCATGGGAGGACAGACGTAAGGCTTAACATCACATTGATATATCATCACCTTGACCCTCTTGGGCAGGGTGTATCCCTCGAAAGCCAAGATGAAGGTGCCGGTGGCTTAACATAGACAAATGTAATGTATTGCGAATACATAGAAAGAAGGATCCTTTATTGTATGATTATATGATAGCGGAACAAACACCGGTAGCAGTTACTTCTGTAAAATATCTGGGAGTATGCGTGCGGAACGATTTGAAGTGGAATGATCATATAAAATTAATTGTTGGTAAGGCGGGTACCAGGTTGAGATTCATTGGGAGAGTCCTTAGAAAATGTAGTCCATCAACAAAGGATGTGGCTTACAAAACACTCGTTCGACCTATACTTGAGTATTGCTCATCAGTGTGGGATCCGTACCAGATCGGGTTGACAGAGGAGATAGAGAAGATCCAAAGAAGAGCGGCGCATTTTGTCACAGGGTTATTTGATAACCGTGATAGCGTTACGGAGATGTTTAACAAACTCAAGTGGCAGACTCTGCAAGAGAGGCGCTCTGCATCGCGATGTAGCTTGCTCGCCAGGTTTCGAGAGGGTGCGTTTCTGGATGAGGTATAGAATATATTGCTTCCCCCTACTTATACCTCCCGAGGAGATCACGAATGTAAAATTAGAAAGATTAGAGCGCGCATGGAGGCTTTCAGACAGTCGTTCTTCCCGCGAACCATACGCGACTGGAACAGGAAAGGGAGGTAATGACAGTGGCACGTAAAGTGCCCTCTGCCACACACCGTTGGGTGGCTTGCGGAGTATAAATGTAGATGCAGATGTAGACCCTACTATCTTTAGGTCCCCTGAAGACACGTCGTACAAAGTGCACACCGCGGCATTCCAGATTTGCATGGAGCTCATCGTCAGACTGCAACAACAGGTCACGACAAAAAAATAAGCCCCTGAACCATACTGAGACTCTTATGAGGCGTAATGGAGACTGCAATATCACCGAGCTTGTGACAATCAAGCAATGCCCGTGACTGTGCTGGGGATGCTGTCTGTATGAGGACTGCTCCAGACCTCATTTTAGACATGCCCTCAACTTCTCCAAACTTGTCCTCTAAATTTTCCACGAAAAAGTGAGGCTTTGTGGTCTCAAATGAGTCCCCATCTGTTCGGCTGTAAACTAGAAATCGAGGAGAATACATCGACTGCCGTTCCTCTCCTGGTGTGGATGGGGAAGGGAACGATTGGGTTTCATACTGTAAAGCATTGAACTTTCCTTTCTTAGAGACTCGTGCTTGCGCACTATTCGTATTTCATTTCATGGTGGTCCCACGAGCAGCTAAGGGAAGGAATGTCCACCCACAGACAGAGCCCCGCTTGCCTGGGTAAGCCTAATACAACCAGGGGGCGGCAGGTTCCCCAGAGGTCGCCCGCTAGCAACTACCTCAACAGCCATGCATCTCCTCGGTGCGCAGCACACCTTGAGATTGAGGGCTTTTTATAGAGGTTTATACCATTCTCGCGACCCAGGCAGTTAAGCCAAGATCCCCGGGTCTGTACCGTACAACATTTCACCATCACGCCTTACGGTGGTTGATGAAACACGCTCAGAGCTTATGGTACTGAGGACTGGTGGCGCTTCCCAGTCCCCAGCTCAGGGACCCCGGGGTCACCAAGCCCGTACCCAGCAACTAAATGCTGAGCCCCCTGAGGGGGAACCCATCTGGGCAGGGGTCCTGGGCTCCAGGGAGGCAATGCTAAGGGAGGGAGAGGAAGATTAGGAAGTGGTCACTACCACAAAGGTCATCATGGACCCTCCAGTGGATAAATGGTAGAAGACGAGTGCTGCAAAAGGAGCGATCAATGACCAAATAAGTTCCTTGTGCCAATTGACGTGTTTGGTAGCACTAGAGTTCAAAAGGCAAAGATTGAGCTGTGCCACTAAAGATTCCATGTCTTTACCATGACCAGTGATCACTGTACCGCCCCAAAAAAGGATTATGGGCATTGAAGCTGTCCAAGACTAGGAAAGGGGGGGGGGGGGGGGCGCTGAGAGAGTAATGAAGACAGTACACATCCTGGGACATGACATCATCAAGAAGGAAATGAACATTATAGATGGCGTCACAGCAGCCCCTTATTTAGAGGGCATGCACAACCAACAGGCAAGTTGGGTTGCCAACCTCCTTCAAGAAGTGCGGAGAGAAACATCGCCAGCAGATATAAATAATAACAGGCTTTCTAAATAAATGCGGAACTAGTTCACCAGAAAACATGTGACACTGTTCCACCAATCAGAACTCAAATGACTCATGTAGCACTCTGCCGACCTGAATTTATAAGCATGCCTGGACAGTCAGAATGGCAGTGTTTACCTACCGCTAGGAACAGCTCCAGCCAGTACTTACGCCGGCCCTAGCATTGTATACTCTCACCATAGCATTGGAGTAGCACGTTGTATTTTGTAACTGGAAGAGTAGATTTTGGTCAGTATTTTCTTCCATTGTCTTGTTTCCTTATCTGGTTAGCGAGCACAAGAGTCGTGGAGTTTTCTTGTTGTTCTTCCCTTTAAAACTTAGTGTATGACAAGAAGGCATTTATCTTTAATTAAAATAATGTATGTTCAAATTGACTGTTAGCTTTTTCCTGCTGACCACAGGACATTACAGTTATTGATGATTAGAATAAAACTTTCATTTTCAAACGAAATGGCATCCTCAGAGGAACTTCTTCAGTCCTTGATGGAAAATCTACAGCAGATTCAGGCAACACTCACAAGGTCAGAATTCTGCCCTAACTCCCCAGCATTGCAAGAGGTAGGCCATAGAGTCTATTCCACTGCAGGTAAATTGAACACTTGGCACCTCGCTCCACCAATGTTTCTGGCTTTCGATAGGTCTGTCAAAGCATGGTCAAATTATGTCAAACGGTTGGAACAACATTTAATGGTACATGTGATCCAAGACGAAAATCAAAGTCAGGCTTTTTTTAGCAACAGTTGGACCACAGGTGTATCGTTTGGTTCAACAATTGAACCCTGAGCAGTCCCCTCGTGATCTCTCATTTATCCATATTAAGGGCTGCCTTTTTGAGTACTTTGATGCACAAATATATGCCACCTCCGCCCATCAGAGTGTCTTTTCTTGTCAAAAGTCACTAGGTCAGACACCAACATTGCCTGCAAGCAGTCTTATGCCTCTTCGTTGATTTGCGATATGGTGGTGTTTCACGCACCAGATGAGGGTCTACGGGCTGATATTTTGAAGTTACAGGATCCATCCCTCAACACCTGTCTGCCGATCATTTGCGTGTTTGAATAATCTCACCGGCTACAACAACCGCGTCTTGATCCCGCTGTTTGCACATCTCGTCAGTTGCCTAGTGCCGAGCAGAAGTCTCGTTGATCCATTGGTCCATCCTGTGAAGGAAGACTTTCACCCAGCTTCCATCTTGTCCAGAATGTTTCTGGACTCACCAATAGTCAGAGTGCCCCCACCGGCGAGCAAGAAGTAAGCTTGCAGCCGAATGGGCCATATCGCCGTGGTGTTTCAGGCTTCGCAGAAATATCACATAGATGCCACACTTCCAGCTGACGCACAAGCTCGTCACGAATCATAACCTCTGGACCTGGAAGCCTCGCATTCCATTGACGGTCAAGTATTCTCCACCATTCCCGAGTCGGATGCCCGTTTCCTCCTTACCTCGGAGGTTGCACATATTATGTGTGGTCTTCCAAACTGATACAGCATCATCCATTTCTATTGTGGATGGTACCACATACCAATGCTTGGGCTCGCTGGCTTTATCCCTGTTCACTCGCGCTTTGCACAATTTTAGTAATCACTCTATCAGTTGACAGTGTTTTTTCCACACAAATCTCTTACAACAGTCGTTTCTTGGCCACTCAGTTTTTGGTGGTCAGATCCCCAGCGCTACTAACCTTCTGGGTGTGGACATTTTTGGTCATCTGGGTTTATCAGTGCAGTACGCGGTACTGGCGGTGTCGATTCCCTCATTGGATACCCTCCTTGCCTCATTGCTCAGCAAATACAAAACATTGTTCTCATCCTCCACACCTGGGGTGACGGGTTTCACCGCACCTGTTCAGCATCTTCCCTCTGCTGTTCTTTATTTTTTTAAGGTCCGCCCGGTCCCCTTTGCTCTCCACGACCGGCTCCAGAGGGAACTTCACCACTTACAAGACAAAGGCATCCTTTCTCCTGTCACACAGTCACTGGGTGATGTCTATTGTGACAGTCGAGAAGCCGAATGTTGCTTTACGCATATGTGGCAATTTTAAGGTCTCAGTCAATTCTCAGGCCGTCATCAATGCATATTATGTCCCATCGGTGGATGACATACTCACACGTCTTGCTGGATCAACCGTTTTCACCCAAACTGATGTGCGCAATGCTTATTTGCAGCTGCCGTTGTATGAGGAATCGCAGCAGAGCCTAGTCATCAATACACCATGTGGCCTTTTCTGGTGCAACCAACTCCCGTTTGGCATTGCCAGTGCCCAGGCTATTTTCCAACGTTATTTGAGATGCCTCACAAGTCAGGTACTCAGTGCAGCCAATTGTCTGGATGATGTCATCGTCTATGGCTCGTAAGCGGCGGACCTCGTGGACAAGCTGAATCAGCTGTTTCAAGTTTTTTCTGAGGCTAACCTACATTACTGGAAGGAAGAGAGTGACTTTTTTGTGCGAGAGATCAGTTATCTCGGCTTCATCATTGATGCCTGCGGCCTCCACACCTTTAAGGAGTATGTAGAGGTGATTCAAAACCTGCTTCCTCCCCCCAATGTGAAGCAACTGCAATCTGTCCTAGGTCAAATCAACTATTATTGGCATTTTATACCCCATGCCGCCGAGATTTCAGTGCCTCTGACAGGGCTATTGCACAACGGTGCGCGTTGGGTTTGGGACACAGTGTGTGAGCAGGCTTTCACATGTCCCAACTCTCTCCTGCCCTCCTTGTCTGGCTGCTTGCGATCCTTCCCTACCCCTCCTTGCCACCGCCGATGCCTCGGACTATGGCCTGGGTGCGGTACTCTAGCACATGGTCAATGGCGTTGAGAGACCGGTGGTTTTCGCATCCAAAAAATTGACCAACGCTCAAACCAGATACAGTCAAATTGAAAAGGAATCTTTGGCGCTGATTTTCACCCTGAAGATATTCTACATTTTCACGTATGGTTGTCATTTCACTCTGCAGACCGACCACAAACTTTTGGTTTCTTTGTTTCATCTGGGTGCTGCTGTGCCCACCCGGAAGGCACACTGCCTCCAGCATTGGGCGCTCTTCCTGATGACGTTTGATATTATCTATCGCACCTCTGAATGGCACACAAACGCCGATTTTCTGTCCCGGCAGCCTGCCGAGGTGGACCGCATGTTTGATGCCTCCCCCTTGATTTGTTTCATGTGGAACCAGACATGGACGCAGCTCTGGATGTGCTTCTGTTGGATGCAGATATGGTCCGGCGGGCCACCGCTCAGGATCAGGTACTGCAAGCTATCTGCTGCCAAATCGGTATGGGTTGGCTGACCAGCCGTTGCAGTGTCCGCAATGCAGAGGTCCAACATTTTTGGGATCATCGTGTTTGAGTGCAGAGGATGTCCCCAATTCCTACAGACAGGAGTGGTAGTGCAATGGGAAGACATATGTCCGAACTTCATATACCTGAAGCATCTCATCAGACAAGGAACACAGAGTTTTACATTACACTGGTAGAACATCACCTTGACCTTCTCAGGCAACATATCACCCTCGAAAGCCTAGATGAAGGCCCTGGTAGCAACTCTTATTTTTTCTTGGTTCCCGATGGACACAACGGATGAAGTGCACACCCCGTCATTCCAAGTTGGCCCGCAGTTCATTGCCACACTGCAAAAGAAGATCACAGTGATAAGTGATGCCCTGGATCATATTGAGACTTGTGGGGAGTGACAGTCACGGGAATGCCACCCAACTTTTCACAATAGAGCAGTGCCTGTGACTGGGCAAGAAATGACATTTTAATCAAGAGGAAACTGCTCTTCATCTCAGAGGTGGTTGCAACTTCCCCGTATTTGTCCTCAAGGTCTTCAACAAAAAGTAATGGCTTTGTGGCCAAAATGATGTCCCCCGTCAGTCCTGGTACAGACCATGTATTAGAGAGAGGATTTTGCTCCTTGCCATCTAGTCCTATGTTCTTCCCATGACGTGGCCACAGAAGGATTGCATTATGATCGTACTTCATTGCGCCAAATGAAACCTCTCCATACAAAGAGACTGCTGGGGCCATCTGACCACCAGTGGGAGAAAGCTTAAGTCGCTTCATGTGCGAACTATCTTTCATGGTAGCACCCACTCCGAACAGGGCTCTCCCCATGTGTGCCACCCAGCCACAGCAACAGCTTCCTGGCCAGTAATCCATTGTGGGGAGTACCTGTGCCCTCTTCATAAGGGCCACATACTCCATGGTAAACGTGGGGAGTGTGCAGCACAGGCACCAATAAAGCGATCCCTGTGGAGTCAGTGGGCTACCAGGGCCACATACTCCATGGCAAACATGGGCAGTGTGCAGCAAGGCACCAATAAAGCAATCCCTGTGGGGTCAGTGGGCTACCATCAAGCAGGTACTTGATGACCCCCCTCTCCCACAACAGAATGGCTACCATGCTGGGGTTTCAATGAACAACAGGAAGGAAGGGTGTCAGGCTGGAAGGGCACAGAGCTGGAGCATAAACCACAGAGGGCAACATCCCCTGCACGACATGCACTTCTGTAAAATTTGGAAAATCTGCCACGTCAAACCCAATAATGGGGACCATATAATCATAAATGGAAGGTGAAGATAGCACCAAGAGTGAGACCAGAAATCAAGCCAAAATCATGATCAAAGTCCAGGCCATCTGCCAGAAAGTCAGTGGAGGTAAGGGATAATTGAAGTGTAGGTTTGCAGTACAGTCAGAGGAAGTGGTGCTGCAACGGCAGGGGCCCCTTGGTAACCAAGCGCGCACTCACCGAAGAGCACTGAGAGCCGAGCCCCCCCCCCCCCCAGGGGAGTGGGCTTCCAATGGAGAGGTAACCATGATAAAATTATTAAACAGAGAATGAAAAGATGATCTTCTACAAGTCAGACTGTGGAATGTTGGAAGTTTGAATGTGATAGGGAAGCTACAAAATCTGAAAAGGAAAATGGAAAGGCTCAATCTACATGTGGTGGGAGTCAGTGGATTGAAATGGAAAAAGATAAGGATTACAGGCCAGATGAATATAAGTTAATATTAACAGCAGCATTAAATGGTATAATGGAGTAGAGTTTGCTATGAACAGAAATGCCCATCAGACTCAATGTGGATCTTTGCTTGCTAAACCTTTCTGGTAACTATTTCTGTCTGTCCAATTTCCGTGATTGCCCCTTTTCAGAGATGTCCATTCCTCTTCAACTGAATTGCCTGCAGCTTTAGGTGGCACAAATATTTCATCCAAAAATTTCAAATGGTAATCATGTTGAATGTATTTGACAAAAATAACTAAAATATCACTATCAAAATTTCTGAATGTAATTCCCGTTTTTTTTCATTTAAAATACTCAAAGGAAATTCCACACCTGTTTAGTGCTCATGGTTACATTTTCAACAGGATGTAACTGACTTGCTTATTTAAAAGTGAGAAACAGGATCGTTGGGCAAGACAAATTTCATCTCACCAAAGAGCATTGAGTCCCCTGGGGTGGGGGGCGCGAGTGGCAAAAGATTCCCAAATGGTTCCCCATACCAATCTCCGGGAGCGGGCTTCTAATGCAGAGGTAACCATGATGAAATTATTAAACAGAGAATGAAAAGATGATGATCTACAAGTCAGACTGTGGAATGTTGGAAGTTTCAATCTGAAGCTCGGGTGCAAATGCCTACATAAATATACATTGTGAGGATTGGACAAAAGTTTCATTAGTCTCCAATGAAGGAAAATCTGAAGAGGGTTTTGATCTAAATGTGGAAATAAACACATTTCTACTTACCATAAAGTGACAATCTGTGACTGAATTTTCCCACTCAACATCTCTTAAAACACAAATAATTATCTGGTAATGTATTGAAAAATTCCAAACTCAGTAAACTTTTTTTAAAATTTTTTCTTTTTTGCTTCATACCTGAGAATTCTAGCATCTGCTGTCAAACCAGCTATCGAAATGCCAACATGAGAATCTATTGGAATAATCTTTTTCTGATGAGCAGAGAGTTCAGATGACGCTCGTTTCAGAGCAATAAGAACAGCGTGTGTTCTATTTTTTAATCCTACTGTAGCTGAGCCCAGTTTCACGGCTTCCATAGCATATTCCACTTGATGTAAACGACCTTGAGGACTCCAGACAGTGACATCACTGTCGTATTGGTTTCTGAACTGTAAACAGAATTATTACTATTATGCTTATGCTAGACAAATCACAATACAGAGAGATGTTAGATGAGTGTGGAAACAAAACTTTTCGGTGTGTGTGTGTGTGTGTGTGTGTGTGTGTGTGTGTGTGTGTGGGCGCGCGCGCACACACACACACACACACACACACACACACACACACACACACACACACACATAAATGGGGAAACTGGGGGTCAACAGGTTAGAAAACACAAGTTCTGAGAGGTGATAAACACAAACAAGTGAACTGAATAGGGGGAAAAAGAGAAAGTAAAAAAAGTAGATAAAATAATGTCCAAACAATGAAGATACTATACAAGATATTTTAGTTTCTCAGATTTTAATGGTTTACTGTAACACTATTTATTCAAACTATAAAATCTAAATCAAAGGATGGATTATATTGGATAAAAAGCTAAAGTACAGCAGGAACAGTGTATCAATACTTACATTTAAGACAGAAAGTACTGAAATTAGAATGTAGTAAGCGTCAGTTAAAAAGTTTACAAAATGCACTTACCTAATGACTTGTTGGAAATAAAAATGAACCATTTCCTACCTTACAGCACAAGATCTTCATGAAATGTAAAACGAAATATTACTGCTTTCTGACTCGGCATCAATGGGAGTTACTACAAACAGCAACACTTAATCACAAACATACAAAAACACTGCTTGGCATTAACTTGAAACACAACTGTTAAGACCAGTGAAAGATGGCAGCAAAGGGATCTGTGAAAACTGCTCAAAAATGTACTTTGTCATGTGCTTACAAATGCACACCAAGAACTGTGATATTTTACAAATACATCTCCAATTTTGATAATTTCACCCAAATTATAGTAGAAAAAGTGGTTTTTTGAAATTTCCATCAATATAATGCCCTACGAAGGACATTTCTCAAACAATAAAATAATTTTTAATGGTTAAAATTATAGAAGGATAGTAACTTATTAGGTTGATGACTAAGTTTACAGGATTTTTGTTTTGCATTTTGGTATCCTGATTACTATGGCTTTATTTATCAAGCGTAATTTTTTATTTGTAGTTCACTATTGCTACCCAAGTTTAGGATTGTGCTTTTGTCATTTTGAGATACTGAGTGGAGCTATGGATGCTAGAAAATGGAATGCCAAGTGGAGAAATCTAAACATTTTCAACATATTATTCTGTTTGAGTTCAACAGAGGGATGGCAGCACTGGAGGCAGCCAGAAACATTTGTGCCATATATGACGATAATGCCACTGGACAGAGCATGACAAAAAAAGGTTTTCTTATTTTAAGCAGAATCGTTTTGACATTAGCGACTCTCCGCATTCAGGATCACCTATGGGGTTTGACAAAGATCATTTCAACCCATTAATCCAAAATGATACAAATCACTGTACTCGAGAACTGGAAAATGTGATGAACTGTCATCATTTGACCATAATGTGACATCTACATGCAAAGAGGAAGGTTCAAAAATTGGGTGGATGGGTATTGCAAGCTCCAAGCCGAAATCACAAAAATCAGTGGGTTGCCACATGTGCATCTCTGCGCACTTGCCATCAATTGGCTCATGAACAACACCAACCATTCCTATTCTGTATTTTCACTGGTGATGAGAAATGGTGTCTTTATGCTAATGTCAGGTAAAGGAAAGTGTGTTTGAGCCCATATAAACCAGCAAATCCCTTTAGAAACACACACACACACACACACACACACACACACACACACAGACAGACAGACAGACAGAGAGATGGATCTGGTGGAACAGCAATGGTGTGGTGTACTACAAATTGCTTCCCCGAAGTGTAACCATCACTGCTGACATTTATTGTCAACAACTGAGACATCTTGCAGATGCAGTCCAAGAACAATGACCAGGAAGACTGTGAAGTCATGTTACTCCACAATAATGGCCACCAGTGTTCTGCTAGACTGATAATAAACACTATACAGGAGTTGGGTTGGGAAGTCATTACGCACCCGCCTTATTCACATGATCTTGTGCGCCCAGATATTTCACTCTCAAACAATGTTCAAGGAACTTCCTTTCTAGATGAAAATTCATTCCGAACATGACTTGATGAGTTCTTCGCCTCAAAACCAAGTGATTTCTACAGTAGCTGAATCAAAAAGTTACCCCAGCGATAGCAGACTGTTGTAAATAGAGAAGGAGAATATATTATTTATGACTTAAGTCTCTTATGTGTAAGCATTGTGTTTATTAAACTTAAGGAAAAACACTACGAACTTGCGTAGTGTAACACAATACATTCTGACACCACAATTTTTAGTACTGCTTTTCCATCTCCCCCCACCCCCTCCTCATACCCCAATCTTCATACTGCTACTAACAGCTTTACCCTGTCCTCACCACATCCCAGCAGACTCCCACAATAAGCACTACATCTTCCCCACTGCTAATCTTATATCCCTCCCCCTCCCCACCCACGCTGCCTCCTTATCCCCACCACCCACGGCAGATTGCTTCTCCCACCAGGCAGAGTTGCAGTCCATAGTGGCAGGTGATGGTGATCATGTATGAGTTATGCCTGTGTGAATGTGTGTGTGTGTGTGTGTGTGTGTGTGTGTGTTTTCTACTTCAGAAGAAAGCTTAAATGTATAGCAAGTCTTTCCGTAGTGCCCACCTGAGACACTCAGCTTCTTTTCTAAACAGTGAGTTGTATTTCATCCACTACACACTCCTCCTTCAGGGAAGGATAAACTTAGTATCTGGAGATTTGTAGAGGATGGTTAAAGAGGGGGAGGTAGAGTGATCATAGCCTATCCTAATTAAAATACTACCATCTTGGCAGAAGCATTGTCTGTCAAAAAATGTGCATAACAAGAGGGAGGTCCTATTAGAAAGCCTTCCCAGACCCTTAAACACCTCAATACCAATTGAAAAGGCTGCAGTAAGGAAGGAACAACATTAGAACAGTTTCTTGTGCACTTTCAAGTGGTTAACAAACATGCTTCCAGTATTAAGTTCCGTTCTTGCAACCCTGCTCTTTTAACTAATACTTTATTCTGTATTCATGCACTATACTTTGCTTAAGATGCCTACTATCTTGGACATCTACTTCGTTAGAAGCTTGTGACTTGTACCCTTTTAATCCGGAAAGAATTTCAGAACAAGTATTTCAAATTTCTGGCATGGTTGCAACTGATGAGGCAGGCAGGAATGATGCGAGGTAAGCTCAAGAGCAGAGGATGTGCTCTGGGCTGTTCTCAGACAAGACAGACAACGGCACACTTGAAGCAGAGATTGAGAATGACCCGATGCCAAGAACTTCCTTTGAAGACATTACCCCTGTGCCTATCTTGTATCCATTATCATCTAAGTGCAGAAAGAAAACAGCTGAATTTCTCACAGAACACAGTCAAACTGAATAGGCAAGAGCTTGGTCACTAAAAATTAAGTCTATAAGCAAAAACTCCACTGCACGGCAATCCAGCATTAGCTAACCAGGCAGGTCACAAAATTACAGAGATTACTGTGCTCAGTGTGACATGAACTACTATGATAAAAATGGACAACAGGTAGACTGGATTCAGTGTGTCATGTGCAAAAAGTGAATGCATAACACCTGTACAGAAGAAGAAAATGTGTGCAATGTTGTTGTTGTTGTGGTCTTCAGTCCTGAGACTGGTTTGATGCAGCTCTCCATGCTACTCTATCCTGTGCAAGCTTCTTCATCTCCCAGTATCTACTGCAACCTACATCCTTCTGGATCTGCTTAGTGTATTCATCTCTTGGTCTCCCTCTACGATTTTTACCCTCCACACTGCCCTCCAATGCTAAATTTGTGATCCCTTGATGCCTCAAAACATGTCCTACCAACCGATCCCTTCTTCTAGTCAAGTTGTGCCACAAACTTCTCTTCTCCCCAATCCTATTCAATACCTCCTCATTAGTTACGTGATCTACCCACCTTATCTTCAGCATTCTTCTGTAGCACCACATTTCGAAAGCTTCTATTCTCTTCTTGTCCAAACTAGTTATCGTCCATGTTTCACTTCCATACATGGCTACACTCCATACAAATACTTTCAGAAACGACTTCCTGACACTTAAATCTATACTCGATGTTAACAAATTCCTCTTCTTGAGAAACGCTTTCCTTGCCATTGCCAGTCTACATTTTATATCCTCTCTACTTCGACCATCATCGGTTATTTTACACCCTAAATAGCAAAACTCCTTTACTACTTTAAGTGTCTCATTTCCTAATCTAATTCCCTCAGCATCACCCGACTTAATTTGACTACATTCCATTATCCTCGTTTTGCTTTTGTTGATGTTCATCTTATATCCTCCTTTCAAGACACTATCCATTCCATTCAACTGCTCTTCCAAGTCCTTTGCTGTCTCTGACAGAATAACAATGTCATCGGCGAACCTCAAAGTTTTTACTTCTTCTCCATGAATTTTAACACCTACTCCGAATTTTTCTTTTGTTTCCTTTACTGCTTGCTCAATATACAGATTGAATAACATCGGGGAGAGGCTACAACCCTGTCTTACTCCTTTCCCAACCACTGCTTCCCTTTCATGCCCCTCGACTCTTATAACTGCCATCTGGTTTCTGTACAAACTGTAAATAGCGTTTCGCTCCCTGTATTTTACCCCTGCCACCTTCAGAATTTGAAAGAGAGTATTCCAGTTAACATTGTCAAAAGCTTTCTCTAAGTCTACAAATGCTAGAAACGTAGGTTTGCCTTTTCTTAATCTTTCTTCTAAGATAAGTCGTAAGGTCAGTATTGCCTCACGTGTTCCAACATTTCTACGAAATCCAAACTGATCTTCCCCGAGGTCGGCTTCTACCAGTTTTTCCATTCGTCTGTAAAGAATTCGCGTTAGTATTTTGCAGCTGTGACTTATTAAACTGATAGTTCGGTAATTTTCACATCTGTCAACGCCTGCTTTCTTTGGGATTGGAATTATTATATTCTTCTTGAAGTCTGAGGGTATTTCGCCTGTCTCATACATCGTGCTCACCAGATGGTAGAGTTTTGTCATGACTGGCTCTCCCGAGGCCATCAGTAGTTCAAATGGAATGTTGTCTACTCCCGGGGCCTTGTTTCGACTCAGGTCTTTCAGTGCTCTGTCAAACTCTTCACGCAGTATCTTATCTCCCATTTCGTCTTCATCTACATCCTCTTCCATTTCCATAATATTGTCCTCAAGTACATCGCCCTTGTATAAACCCTCTATATACTCCTTCCACCTTTCTGCCTTCCCTTCTTTGCTTAGAACTGGGTTGCCATCTGAGCTCTTGATATTCATACAAGTGGTTCTCTTCTCTCCAAAGGTCTCTTTAATTTTCCTGTAGGCAGTATCTATCTTACCCCTAGTGAGACAAGCCTCTACATCCTTACATTTGTCCTCTAGCCATCCCTGCTTAGCCATTTTGCACTTCCTGTCGATATCATTTTTGAGACGTCTGTATTCCTGTGTGCAATAATTGCATAAAAAATCTCTGATTTGATGTGGAAGCAATCATGTTATTTGCTAGTTTCCCAAATCTGTTTACAAGTTTATTTCATGTTTTCACCTTTGTAATCTATTAAATTTGCTTTCCAAATTATGTATATTTAGCTACACTGCATCATAAAACCACAAAACTAACACTGGAGTCTGCTTTTGATATAACCTCCATCTCACCCCAATGATAGGGGTGAGGTGCCTGAACTACACTATTCACAAAAAAATTTCAAAACGCATATAATTCCTAATCATAGCATAATATCAGCTGGCCTGTACACAGAAAAAGCTCCTAAGTGAATACCGACTGCTCCTCTCCTAGATGTTCTTCCATCTCCTAGTGAGGACAGGTTTTACTTTTACCTGCAAATCTGCATCGAGGATCATCAAAGTGAATGGTGAGCAGGAAAACCCTTCTCTAACCAGTTGGCCAATGACTTGACCCAGAGAAAGACAGCTGAGCAGGTACAGGTCAGAGGGGTCATGATGAATAGTAAATACCACAGCGTGACAAGAGTAATATCAATCAACAACCTGAAGACTGCTCATTGGGTTTTTACTGTCACCTGAGGTATGACTGACCACCTCTTTTCAAACAATGGGAAATCCACAATGGACTGTAACAATATTATGAGAAGGAAAGTTGCTACTCACCATATAGCAGAGATGCTGCTCTCTCTCTCTCTCTCTCTCTCACTCACTCACTCACTCACTCACTCACTCACACACACACACACACACACACACACACACACACACACACACAAATGACTGCAGCCTCTGGCAGCTGCTGTGTCTTCAGCTGTCAAGAGGCTGCAGTCATGTGATGTAGAATTCTACACTCATCAGTCTGTAGCTCTGGTGGAGGCAGCTTGCCAATCACATCACAGAATGGGGTGGCATGTTCTTTTGGAACAAATATAGTTTTATTGAGTCAGCAGAGTGAATCCCCACTACTTCAACCCCTTCTTCCTTTGGTGCAACTTTTTGAATAGTACAAACATACTGAAAACAATACGAGAGAAAGAAAGTTGCTATTCACCATATAGCCGAGAAGCTGAGCCGCGATAGGCGCAATAAATCATAGCTTTCGGCCATTAAGGCCTTTGTCAGCAGTACACACACACACACACACACACACACACACACACACAAGCGAAACTTGCACACACGTGTGCTGTCTCAGAGAACTGAAACTACACTGCGAGCAGCAGCACCAGTGCATTATGGGAGTGGCGACTGGGTGGGGGTAAGGAAGAGGCTGGGGCGAGGAGGGGGAGGGATAGTATGGTGGGACTGGCGGACAGTGAAGTGTTGCAGTTCAGATGGAGGATAGGAGAGAAGATGCGGAGGGGAGAGGGGATAAGGAGCGGAAAGGAGAGAACTAAAAATAAAAGGCTGGGTGTGGTGGTGAAATGACGGCTGTGTAGTGATGGAATGAGAACAGGGAGGGGGCTGGATGAGTGAGGACAGTGACTAACGAAGGTTGAGGTCAGGAGGGTTACGGGAATGTAGGATGTATTGCAGGGAAAGTTCCTAACCGCACAATTCAGAAAAGCTGGTGTTGGTGGGAAGGATCCATTTGGCACAGGCTGTGAAGCTATCATTGGGATGATGGATATCATGTTTGGCAGCGTGTTCAGCAACAGAGTGGTCCACTTGTTTTTTGGCCACAGTTTGTCGGTGGCCGTTCATGCGGACAGACAGCTTGTTGGTTGTCATGCACACAGATTGTAGCACATCACATCATCACTGGTTTCACAAGTAGCCCTGCCTTTGATGGAATAGGTGATGTTAGTGACCGGACTGGAGTGGGTGGTGGTAGGAGGATGTATGGGACAGGTCTTGCATCTAGGTCTATTACAGGGGTGTGAGCCATGAGGTAAGGGATTGGGAGAAGGGGCTGTGTAAGGATGGACAAGTATATTGTGTAGGTTTGGTGGACAGCAGAATACCATGGTAGGAGTGGTGGGAAGGATAGTGGGTAGGACATTTCTCATTTCAGGGCATCACGAGAGGTGATCGAAATCCTGACGGAGAATGTAATTCAGTTGCTCCAGTCCCAGATGGTACTGAGTTACGAGGGGAATGCTCCTCTGTGGTCGGACTGTGGGACTTTGGGAGGTGGTGGGAGACTGGAAAGATAAGGAACGGGAGATTTGTTTTTGTACAAGGATGGGAGGATAATTACGGTCAGTGAAGGCTTCAGTGAGACCCTCTGTATACTTAGAGAGGGACTGCTCGTCACTGCAGGTGCAACAACCACGGGTGGCTAGGCTATACGGAAGGGACCTCTTGGTATGAAACGGATGGCAGCTGTTGAAGTGGAGGTATTGCTGGTGGTTACTAGGTTTCATATGGACGGAGGTACTGATGTAGCCATCTCTGAGGCAGAGGTCAACATCTAGGAAGGTGGCTTGTTGGGTTGAGTAGGACCAGGTGAAGCAAACGGGGGAGAAGTTGTTGAGGTTCTGGAGGAATGTGAATAAGGTGTCCTCACCTTCAATCCAGATAGCAAAGATGTCATCAATGAATCTGAACCACGTGAGGGGTTCAGGATTCTGGATTTTTAGGAAGTATTCCTCTAGATGGCCCATGAATAGCAGGTCAGCAACTGGAAGCAGTTAATTCCATAAATTATCTGGGAGTACGCATTAGGAGTGATTTAAAATGGAATGATCATATAAAGTTGATCGTCGGTAAAGCAGATGCCAGACAGATTCATTGGAAGAATACTAAGGAAATGCAATCCGAAAACAAAGGAAGTAGGTTACAGTACGCTTGATCACCCACTGTTTGAATACTGCTCACCAGTGTGGGATCCGTACCAGATAGGGTTGATAGAAGAGATAGAGAAGATCCAATGGAGAGCAGCGCACTTCGTTACAGGATCATTTAGTAATCACGAAAGCGTTACGGAGATGATAGATAAACTCCACTGGAAGACTCTGCAGGAGAGGCGCTCAGTAGCTCGGTATGGGCTTTTGTTAAAGTTTCGAGAACATACCTTCACCGAAGAGTCAAGCAGTATATTGCTCCCTCCTACGTGTATCTCGCGAAGAGAGCATTAGGATAAAATCAGAGAGATTAGAGCCCACACAGAAGCATACCGACAATCCTTCTTTCCACGAACAATACGCGACTGGAATAGAAGGGAGAACCGATAGAGGTACTCAGGGTACCCTCCGTCACACACCGTCAGGTGGCTTGCGGAGTATAGATGTAGATGTAGAATAGGTTAGCATAGGATGGTGCCATGAGGGTGCCCATAGCCGTACCGTGGATTTGTTTGTAGGTAATGCCTTCAAAGGAGAAGTAATTGTGGGTGAGGATATAGTTGGTCCTGGAGACTAGGAAGGAGGTTGTTGGTTTGGAATCCATAGGGCGTCTGGAAAGGTAGTGTTTGATAGCAGTAACGCCATGGGCATTAGGAATGTTAGTGTACAGGGAGGTGGCATCAATAGTGACGAGCAGGACACCAGGTGGTAAAGGGAGAGGAACTGCGGAGAGTCAGTCGAGAAAATGGTTGGTATCTTTTATATAGGAGGATAGGTTCCGGGTAATAGGTTGAAGCTGTTGGTCTACGAGAACAGAGATTCTCTCAGTGGGGGCACAGTAACCAGCCACAATATTATGTAATGAGTGCAACAAGAACCTTTTCACCTACAACTTCAAGTGAGGGCATGTACTGTAGATGTAACATACAGTTAACCTAAAATGCACACACAGACACAAAACAAGTAGGAGTGAGGGTGGGGGAGGGAGGGGAGGATGGTACACGTTGTTTACAAAAATAACCACTCCTATAGCTCTCCCTTGTGGCAGTTTTCCTGAACTAGCAGTCTGTGTTCCCCACATGTATCCTGAAGCCATTAATGTCCCTCTGTAGTATGGGGACCATCCCAGTGGCATATTTTCTCTTTTCCTTTCCTGTTGTTCTGTGTGTTGGAAAGGATGCAGTGGAGGATGCAGCATTTATTTCAGGGACTTGGCAGTTCATTCAGGCAGACATAAAAATCCTTGCCATCTTAAGAATGGCCATTGTCTAATCCATCAGATATGACTGAGGTTGCATCATCTCATGGTTTGTCTCAGATCTTTCTGACCTATTATTTTTTCATTCCCTGCTTGGATTTTGGAGGTAGGTATGCCTTAACAGAAACATTTTATGCTTCTCTTTTGCTGCCTTTGGTGATGGTGTATTAGTCTTCTCATCAATATGTTCTGCTATCACCACTGTCTCTGACATCTGCATACTACTTGGTTTCACCAGTGGCACAGTTTTACAGGTATATTTATAAATGCGGGTTGTCACACACTGATCAGATATCAATGTCACGTGCCAACACTAGCTTTGGTACAGGCTGCTTCAATGAAGCGAATGACTTCAGAAAAAAATTATGACTCTGTGGCCTTAAATGTCTTCATTGCCTCAGAGTATGAAATGCATTTCTAACTTCTGGACTTTTTCTGTGAATATTGGACCTTCTCTGCTCCAAATGGGATTTTTAGGGAGCAATTAACACACATGGATGGCAAAATTCATTGAGTGCTTGAATATTTAACAGCTGAACTGGAACTTCCTCACATAGCCTGCCCTTCGAAACTCCTGGCAGTGTGAATCAAGTGCGAAAGTGTTCTATTTTGTGGGATACCAAGATATCTAGGAATCCAAGGAGTGATAAAATAGGCACAGTAAAGCAGCATGTAAGGAGTCCACACTGACAATGTGCTTCCCCACTGCTCAAAATCACTTCATAATAGAATATTGCCTCACTACATAGGTGGAATAATGATCTAAAACTCATTATACTAATAAGCCATGCTTTTGAAATAAGCTGTCGCTCAAAAGGAATTAAATCTCTTAATAAATATTAAGTGTGGAGTAATGCATGGCTACTGGCTTCAATATGACAACTCTGCAGGCTGCTGAGTTTATGATACAAAAATTTCAGGGAGCTGCTAACTGGACACATGCCAACAAGCTTACAATGAAATGACTTATGGCGGTATATTTCTACAAAGGAGAAAGAGTGAACTCAAGTACGTGACAGTTCATTTTATGTGATATGCAACACAAAAACGATTTGTCGTTTCGTCTGTATTATTTACATAGGACCCTCTGTTACAAAGCTTTAAGCAAATTCATTTCTAAATTATTTAGCAAAGACTCTGATAACGTATGTAGCTGCAAGCCTGATAACACAGGTTACATATTTCAGGATTCTTCAGCGTCTCAGCAGTCTTTCCCTTTCAACTTCGTTGTAAAACTCAATTTTTTTGTACACCCAAAAACATCTCCCCATTATGTGTGTACGTTTCGTTCCTACGTTTATGATAATTTTCACCGGTGAAGACAAACATTGTCGGTTTTACTTGCTGAACTACGATGAGTTTGTCCTGGATTTCACCTCAATGCAATACATAAGTAGTTCAATATCTAGTACTCCTTGGCAATGACTTTCCGAGATCCAGTCTTCAAATTGTCACAGTCATTCTAATCTGCTACATACGACAATAAAAACGATGTGCAGTTTCAACTCTTACATTAAGTACGAAAGAAATAAATCTTCATTGATGACTACACCAGATTGTTACTCAAAATATATACCTACCATCATCGCTAGACCGTTTTTCTTAACCCCACAGTACACGAAAACAAATCACTCAACGCATCCAGCAGCACACTGCAAGACCAACGATGACTCCAAAAAACGAATACTATCCAAAGATTCTAGAGGCTAAAAGCTGTGGGTGCACCACGGTGTACTTTGTCAAGGTTTTTATTGTGCTTCCTGGTATCACTGATGTGTGTCTATCTACATATTTGCATAACGAAAATGTCTGTGGATGCGATTTGTTATAAAGTAATACTACTATTGGAGCCATAGCCTACTGTGTGAAGTCGATTGAAGTGGGGTCCATGGTGAGATCACTGCTATCAAAATTTGCCTAATAACTTTGGCTGGGTGTCAATAAAGCAAAGATTGCACATTGTGTTAGTAGTTCGTATTTGTATACACTAGGCACTGTGCAGAAATGTTTTGACTTGGTTGAGAAAATACGCACATAGGTTCTTCAACACAAATAACTAGCTTAGCAAGGCGTATCTCGTTGAAGCGTCAGAATCATAGCTACCAGTTGTAAATTACGACAGTGTTTTGAGGATTGCTCATTGGAAATAAATCGCATAACGTTTTTAGACAAGCTAATAGCCTATTTGTTATTTTAGGCAAGATGTGGAACTTGAGAAATTTGACCCCACCACCAAATTTCACCTACAAATGCCCAGCTATAGGTAAGAATAAGCCATAAATAAAATCGTTTTGGCATTTGCCAAACATAATTTGTATACACAAAGAATATCACGACAATTTTCCTACTTAGAGTCGTTTAAGCCCATGAAATGAAAATTTCGACAGTATGTCAATGCGCTAAACGACCGTTTTACTTTCAGAGTTACTTTTCTGCAAACAATAATCTTGTTAATTATCCGTGATATTGTTCGATTACAGAGTTCCAGTGTTATATGTACAAAACCGATGCCATAGTGCGATGTCAGCTACTTACAGAATGCCCGATTGAAATGACGTTTTTTTTTGGGGGGGGGGGGGGGGATCCTCTGAAGATTGTTCTTACTGTTATAAATTGGTGGATTATTTCCGTGGCCCACGTATCGTGTGACCCTTAACGAGTCCCCTTTTTTATGATATTATGTTTCACTTTACATTACACGTTTTACATAATTTTAACCATGGCCATTTAGCTAAATCATGGTTAGATGTTTTTGATGTTACAATAATTAATTATCACCTGCAAGATGTACATGTACACATTGCATGAATGTCCACTTACAACTATGATGTACTACTTTTTTTTTTCAGATGTAGCAACACTGAAAAAGGCCTGCTTGAGAGCAGTTGCTGTGTTGCAAGACCAAAAGCAGTTGCATTCTGAAGCTGCTCTGCTGTCTCGATTTATTTATACCATGAAGACTAAATTTCGATCTGATAAAGGCTTTGATATCTTGGGAAAGGTGATTTTCTTATAATCCTAATTATCCATTTTTGTGGGTTCTTTTACTTTTTGGTTTCTTTTAATTTTTCTTGTTGTATTACCTTTCCTATTTTCCCTTCCCTCTTAAAAATTTCATGCAAGCTGGAGTTATATCTCTTCGGTAGATGCATTTATTTATTTTCATTTTGCTTTGGTCTAATGTATGATAATTTGCTATGATGAATTTTGAATGTGTTTTGACACCAACTTTTATTTGCTGGGTAAAATCCGAAAAACAGAGTACATCACACACAGTAAACGACATCCTCTATAGCCTGCATTTATCATATTCAAAGAGTTTAGAGATTCTGTCACAAGTTCTTACACATCGTGTTTGAATGCTAATATATATTAAGAATTCTATAACAACAATTCTGAATAGCAGACAATGGTAATAAAATCAGGGCAAACTTTGGTGCAGTTACCTTGGAAGTTAGATGGAGAAAGGCTGGTGACTTAGGTGTCAGCCACTCTAAAGTCATATCTTTATTAACAGAAGCTCGTTTCAAGTTTTACACTCAGGAACTGCTGGTAGTGGCTTGTGGAATAAATGTGTGTGGCAATAACTAAGACTTGCTTCTAGAAGCTTCCTGTGATAGTTTGATTAAATCTGTAGCTTTCTCCATCAAAGATACCATACACCAATTTCCCCCTGCACTTAACCAGCCCAGCTGTGATGCCTGCATTGTGAGGGAAATGTACAAGTGAAGTTATCATTATAGGTAGCTGTGAACCCCTGAGTAGTTGTCAGTAAAAATGCCCCCCCCCCCCCTTACCTGTTCCACAATGACATTGATGAAGATGGTGAATATTATCCCATAAGACTCGGGAATGACCACTCTTATCTCATTCTGACTTATTGTCAGAAATGTGACATCCCATATGGCATTTAAGTGGTAACATAAAGAGAAATGTGTCGGGGTATCTCCGTTAGACCCTTTCGTAACCCTTTTCTGTTTTCCTTTACAGGCTGCAATTTGAGGCTTACTGCAATGGTTTGGGCTTAATGTTGGCACCATTGTAGGGGACCCTTGTAAATGTTTGTTGTATCTATTTGTCCACCAGGAAACACCTGATGTAGTGCGGATAAATGCCAAGTTCTTATCCTAAAGGTAACTGCAGTAACATGTATATCAGGGCTTGCAGGCTAGTGGGACAGAAGTAGGTGTCACAGTTATAGTTACGCAAATAAAGATTCGTATTCACAGCTGCTGTTTGATTTTTCTCATAAAATATAGCTTGAAAATATTCAATTAGCCAGTACAACTGATAGTTAACTGAACAGACCTTCCTCTATATAACCACTCATTGGCTGCAACACCATATTAATGATGATTAGCACACCTGAATACAATTTAAACATAATTAATTTATCACATTTTCCATCTATAGGAATTTGACTTTTGGAAAACCGATTGAAAAGAAATTAATTTTGAGCACTGTTAGCAATGAATTTTCCACAGGAATTTTATTTCCCTAAAGAGTATTGCATTTCCTTCAGCTTTTTTTAGGAGCAAGTAATTTGTTTGCCGTATGTGGTTATGCTACATTTGTGCCATTTTTACCAAGTATGACATGCATCATGCCAGATGATAGAATTTACATGTACCATAATTACGTTTGAGACCCAGTTGCTGAAGAACGAGGAATAATGACCTAAGATTATCTGTGACCCCTATTATAATATTATTGTCATGGCAGATGATATACAATGGTATTTGTGGAAATGACTCTCAAAGGTAATGCAATTCTCATTTATAGTAAACATATGAACAACACTGTCATTTTTATATTCCCTATTCATTCAAAAGAAAATTACTTTAACTCAATTAACATTAAAAATATATTTTCCATTGTTCTTCATTACATATCACTAATCAAGAACTGAGCGAGGTGGCGCAGAGGTTAGCGCTCTGGACTTGCACTCAAGAGGATGACAGTTCAAAATGGTTTCCAGCCATCCAGATTTAGGTTTTCCGCATTTTCCCTAAATTGCTTCAGGCAAGTCCCAGGATGGTTCCTTTGAAAGGGCATGGCTGACTTTCTTCCCCATACTTCCTTAATATGATGGGACCAATGACCTCTGTTTGATCCCACCCCCACCCCCCAAACCAACCAATCAACAAACAACTTCCTTTCCTCAAGATACAAACTGGAACTACCTGTACATCACAATTCTCTCGACCTTCCTCTTCTCTTTTTCTTCACATTTTTGTTGTTGGCTGACACCAAGGAATTACAGACTCTTACGTGCCATAATACCACTCTCTACAGAGCTTTTATAGCTGCACCAGAGCCAACAATATTACTCTGAGGTACCCTCACAACAGATGTGATGTCCACTATGCATGCAAGACATTGTCGCGTCCCAAGCGTGGGTATTGCGAGGGATTGAGTGACACGGTTCGTGGATGGGATGTAGCCGGTTGACCTTAGTGAGAGGGAGACTTTTTTATCTGGCTAAGATGTATAAATCCCTGGTGTGAAGGTAAAAGGCTAGGAAGCGGGCAGAATTAAAGTCTTGATAACTTTAACAAATTGCAGTTTATTCTGAATGAATACAGCTCACCCTAACTGCGTGGTGATTGCATTCACAGGAAGGCCAAGTCTAATACAGAGACGGTGACTAACTCCACCGTTCCGACTGCCTACTAGAAGCTCTGCAATATTTCCTAGCACCCTACGTTAGAGTCCCGCGGCTACGCCCCAACGCTCTCCAGTGACTATCTCCTGCTGCCTGCCTACAGCCCGTCCCTCAGCCCAAGTCGGCTGCTGCTAACTACTCGACCAGAAGAACTGCAAGACAAGACCTCAGAGCAGCGTGCTCTCGGGTTTTGTTAGCGTTTCCCCTTCGACCCCGTCAGCGCTTGGCATGACGTAGCGTCGAAGGCAACTTGTCCTTATTTGGTATCGTTAAAGCATTGTTGTTGCTATTGTTCTTCAGAGGCTGAGTGGAGGGATAGAGGTGCCTCTCCCTATATGGTCACGCACTGCGTCCTGAGCCCTTCATTGGCTCCTCATGACGTAGCGCTGACCCTACCAAGGGCCCCCTTTCTTTCTCTCTCCACACCCAGACCTCTCTCTCTAGTCAGGAATGCTTTCTGTTGATACTTCTTAATTGATTGCTTCTCACGAGTCCCTACACAGACCTCCGTTTGTATCTGCTGGCTGTTTGCTTTCTTATCAAGCGCCGCTGCCCAACAGTTTGACTGCCGCCTCGGCTGACCCTTCTGCCACGCCTGGCGTCCAGCGCTACAACTTTAACTTCTTCCTACGTACTATTCCCGAGGTACTGCAATTAGACTTGGCTTGTTCCTGCGGTTACAACACCTCCCCCTCCAGGGAAATTGGCGTTACTCCTCAGAGTAGCGTCAATTGTGATTCTCTCATTTTATTTGCTTACATTTTCTTTTGTTATATCAACACTTCACATGTTTTCTTTTTCTTTCTTATACATTGGGTGCACTTATTTCCATTAACTTCTTTGTTAGACACAATACATTTATCAAGGAATTTTTTTTTTTCAAATCATTGATACAATTACAATCAAGGTACATTTTTAAAAGCATTGATACAAAATACCATTTTCATTCAACATTGGTAATTACAAGTACGTACAGTTTCATAAAACATGGACAAAACACTAATCTTGATTACACCTTTTTATAAGACACTTTTAATATGTTTTATCTTTTGATTTTACTTAACGCCTGTTTCTGAACAGAACTGACTCTTCTTGGTTTTTCCCACATCTTTCATATATTACTACATCTTCAGTTTCTTTATTAGCTTGTCTTCTGCTTAAGCTAGTCTCTGGGTATTGATTTACTATGGTGTTTCTTATACATACTTGACCACAACAGTTATTATCGTCAAAGTACTTCCATAAACTTTTGAAGCATTCTTTACAGCATCTACAATTTTTACAACAACATGTTATTACAATAAAAATGACTATCGCTATAGCTATGTATGTAGTTATTGAGTAATGTGTAAAACATCTGGAATATTTTAGTTCTTCCTCCTGCCTTTCTACCATTCGCTGGACATCATCCAGTCTTTTCCCAGCAACTTTCAAGTCGTCTAATTGTGTTACTACCTGCTCCAGAGGTAAATCTAGCGTTAGCATGGAGACATTTTTCTTTTCTTCGTTTACAACACAACAGTCAAATTCTAAATTAATTTGAGGTATTATATCTTTCTTTGTTACGTTACTATGAATTACTCTATCTGTTTGTATGAACACTCTCGTTCCATACCCTTTACATTTACTATAAAAACTTATGTTTCCTACTCCTTTCATTAATAAGTCCTTCGAGGGTTCCTTTCCACATAATACTGTCAGTCCTTCTTCCTTAGGAGCTACATATAGCCATTCGTTACTGTTTAGTTGGGTCCAAAGGCTCTGATTCAGTGCGACTATTTTTCGCACACAATCTTCCGGAATTTCTCTTATCGGTTGTAACAATTTGGCTTCGCATTCCTCATGGTCGAATGTCGATAGCAATGCGAATGACTGTCTGCACAGTCTTCTATTCTTACTCAGTTCTTTACATTTTAGATCATCCGCAGAAAGTTTTGCGTACTGCCTTTTGGATTCATCTATCAGTAGATATTCTTTCTCTGGCTGTATGTATACGTACCTTCCTTTCATATGTGGGATCTCTTTTGGTAATGGGAGAACTCTGTACAGATTAAAATTATTATTATCTATTAAAGGAATATTAATTACGTACCCTAGTATGCTACTGGAAATGAAAACATCTAAATCAATTATTCTTAACAAGAGGTAGCCTGACAACTCCGCGAGAGGAACAGGAAACTTCACGTCCTTTAATTTGTCTCGTATTAAACTTAGATACTTCACAATTTGAACTGGAGTAATGATGTGCGGCTGCAGTATTCCCTTTTGAGCATTTACTATGGCATTTATCATCTGCTCATATTCCTCTTTGATTTGGCCAAACACTGCCGCTAACTGTAATACTTGTTCCGTTACAGTGGCAAAAGATGCTACTCGTTTGAAACCCATATCTGTTTCCTTCACGTATTCCTTCATGAACCTTTCTAGTCTCTGCATGCCTGTCCTTAGAATGTGTTCATTTGATTCTAGTGTATATACTGTTCTGTTTACTCCTGCTAATGTGGCCCTTACCACTGCCACCTGTTTCTTAGTTAACCTCAGCAACCCTTCAGAGTTCCTCTCCGTAGCGTCTATTCTTTCTTTATAGTACACTGTGTCCGCTTCGTCCAACGTCCCGAACAGTATCTTACTTACCTGTCCGATGAAGTTGAATACGCCTCTCTTTCTTCTGGTTTCGTGTTTTGTGAGCTGCTGCACGAGTTTCTGCAGACCTGTAATCTTTTCCACGTGATGTGTATCTTGCTGATCTAGTACTCTACATTGTATTAATCCTACGTTTAATTGTTTCAATGTGTCACGGCACCTCTGTACCGCTGCCTTACCGTACCTCTCTGCTTTCTGAAATCTTTCTGTTATTACATCTAAATTAACATATGTGACTATTCTCCATGTGGTACTATATATTTCTACTTGTCCTACGTTATCGTGATATAGTCCTGATGAACTTGGTATTGGGGTCACTTTGAAATCGTTCATTTCGTATCCTGATGCAACGAAGCTGTATGTTGTTATCACTATGATGAGTCGCACAACTTTCCACTTGAGTGCCATACCTGAAATTTAAAAGAACTGTTTCAGCCTGTTGGCATGTACTTTTGTTTCCTTATTTCTCTTAACTCTTATAACTACGTTAGGACCTTCCACTTTTAACACTTCAAATGGACCTCTCCATTGCGAATCTAGTTTCAGAGATCTACCACATCTCACTGATTCGTCGTGTAATAACACCTTGTCCCCTACATTGAATTATTTTGGGTTCTGCTTCAGATCATACTGTCCTTTACTGATTACCTTATTCCTTAAAATAGAATCCCTAGCCACTCTGTGGGCTTCCTGCATTCTTGCTCTTAGCTTATTGACATACGAATCATAATCGTAACTTACCTGCGGTGTTTCTTGCTGCAGTACTCCTGGTATGTTAACCTTCCTTCCGGAAATTAACTTGAATGGTGTGTAACCTGTGCTGCTGTGTGGTGTAGTGTTGAACACAAAAATTGCATACGGCACCCATTTGTCCCATGAACTTTGATCTCTTGTTACAAAGTGTCTGAGATATTCTACAATTGTTTTATGACTCCTTTCTAGAGCACCATTTGACTCAGGGTGGTACACTGTGGTATTTATACGTTTTACCTTCAACAATTTACATACACTTTTAAACACGTCACTCAGAAAATTCGATCCTTGGTCTGTTAACAAAACTGATGGAATCCCATATCTTAGTACTATATTTTCTACAAATGCTTCCGCTACTGTTTCAGTGTCTTGCTTGTCAATCGGGACTGCTACGGTGAATTTGCTCAGATCGTCTTGGAATGTTAGCATGTACCTTTTCCCTGTACTAGATACATCTAGTGGACCCACTATATCCATTGCACATTTTGCAAATACTGTTTCAGCTGTGTCCGTAATTTTTAAGGGCATCCTTGTTTTCATCTGTGTGTTTTTGTTCTTTTGACATGATGGACAGTTCCTAATATAACTTTCAATGTCCCACTTCATTCCGTGCCACTGCTTGTACGCTTTTATCCTTTCGAATGTTCTATGCATTCCTTGGTGCCCTCCCAAGGGATTTCTCTTTTAATATACTTTCCTTTTCTTCAGGGCTAATTTCCTCACTACTATTTATTTCCTGGTCTATCTCACCTGACACTTGCGCTTGCAGCACGTTTACGGAACTCTGTTCCGCCTTTGCTTGTGCTACGGAGGTTCTTCCTGCCTCCACATTTTGCTGTGAACCTATCTCTTCCTTTTCTTCATGCCTTATCCGGCTTAACGCGTCCACATTACTGTTTAGCCTTCCTGGCTTATATACTACCTCGTAGTCGTACTCTTCGAGCTTCAGTCTCCACTTTAGGAGCCTCGAACTCGGATCCTTCACACTAAATATCCATGTTGATGGCTTATCGTCTGTCACCACTGTGAATTTTCGCCCATACATGTATGGTCTAAACTGCTTTACGACGTACAATATAGCCAACAACTCTTTTTCTGTTGTACTATAGTTCAGTTCTGTTTTGTTCAGCGCTCTGGATCCATATACAATCGGCAAGTCTTCGCCAATCTTTTTCCCTTGCGATAACACGGCACCCAACGTTGCGTTACTCGCATCCATTGTGATTATAAACGGCTTCTTAAAGTCAGGGTACTGAAGTAACAGAGGATTCACTAATTTCTCTTTCAGTTCCTCGAACACATTGTTCTGTCGTTCTCCCCATTGGTACTCTGTTCCTTTCTTTAAGAGCTCATGGAGAGGTTTCGCAATTTTGCTGAAATTTGCAATGAAACGTCGATAGTACCCTATCAATCCTAGTAACCCTTTTAGTTCTTTTGTTGTTCTCGGCTGTGGGAAGAACTTCACCTTCTCCACCTTTGCCATATCTGGTGATATTCCCTTGTCCGTGATACAATGACCTAGGAAGATTACCTCCTTACTCAGGTTTTCACACTTGTCTGGTTGCAACTTCAATTTGTGCTCTCGCAACCTGTCAAATATTTCCGGGAGTTTTTCGTTATGCTCCTGCAGGTTTTTCCCATAACATACTATGTTGTCCAAATAGACAAAACATTTCACACCATGCAAACCTGCCAATACTGTGTTCATCAGTCTCTGGAAACATCCTGGGGCTCCCTTCAGTCCCATCGGCATTCTTTTGTATTCGTAATGTTGATAGTTTGAGCTGAATGCCGTTTTCTCTCTGTCCTTCTCGTCCGTCAATATTTGATGGTACCCGCTTGCGAGGTCAAGCGTCGAGAAGTACTTGGCTTGCCCTAATTGATCCAGGATATCGGAGATATTCGGTAGTGGAAATGCATCGCCTACCGTGATGTCATTTAATTGACGGTAGTCCACTACGATTCTCCATTTCTGCTTGCCACTGACATCTAACTTCTTTGGAACTAACAGTAACGGTGCGTTCCATGCGCTCTTGCTTTCGACAATTATGTCATCCTTGAGCATCTGTTCTATTTGCTCTTTTAGCACTTCCTTTTGCGCTTCAGGGATCCTGTACGGTCTAGCGTTCACTACCTTCCCCGCGTGTTCCGGCGCAATCTGTATTCTATGTTTCACTGCAGAAGTATAGGACAGTTTGTCCCCCGGTAGATGAAATACATCTCCATACTCCGTGCAGACCTCTGCTAGAGCGCTCTTTTCTTCGACGTTCAAATTATCCATTCTGAGTTGCCTTCACAACACACTAGCACGACTTTCCGTCTTACCTACTGCATCAGTGCTACATTTTACTTCGCGTACTTTCGCTATTCTTTCTAATTCTTCCGTTATTAATCTGATGTTTCCTAGTCGAATTCTGTCCTCTGACACGTTCAATGCACTTACTATGCATTTCCCATTTCGCACTTTTACTAAGGACTCAGGTACATGCACCTCTTGTGCAATCTCCTGTCTTGGTATGACCATTTATTTTTCGATTCCCCGTGGTACCTTTCCGTCCACTTTCAACAACATTATTCTTTCTTCCCGGGGCCCTATCTCCCCGTCTATTTCTGAATCTGCTTCTATCTCTTGTCCCTTTGGTTCTTCCTCTACTACCAAGGGTATATCTCGCCCTTTTAGCTGTATTACTTTACCTGCATAGTCCAGCTTGACTCTATGCTCTGTTAAGAAATTTCTTCCTATCAGTCTGTCGCACAGAATGTCTAGACCTCTACCGTACACGTGAAATTTCTGTCTCACCTTTTCAGATCCGTCTATACTTAAGTGTATTTGTACCATGCCTATTGTGCTAACGGCTTCACTCATTACACCTTTTAACCGAAGCCTTTCTGCTTCATTGATTCCAAGCATAATCTTTACCGGAATACTCACCCTATTTAGCAAACACAATTGTGCTCCAGTGTCTATTAGTAGCTTCAAATACTTCTTTAACTCTACGCAGTACAATACTACCACGTCGTTTTCTGTTGCGCAATCGATTACCCTCACTGTGGGTTTACCTATCGCAACAAGGCCCGACTGCGCAGCCTTGCCGCCTCTTAGTTTCCCTGTACCACCTTTCCTGTTTTACTCGATACTAGCACCCTGCCTTTTCTCCAGGCGTGCCAGGGCCCTTCGTGGCAATCTTTCGCGTAGTGGCCCTGCCGCTTACACTTAAAACACGCAACATCTTTTACTCTCGTACACGGAACTCCGCAGTTCCCTGGTAAATTACACTGTGGACATCTCCACTCTCGTAACCCTCCATCGGTTTCTCTGTGATTTCCTCTGAATTCCCTTACATCTATCGGGTGAACTTTTCTTAACCGCACCCGGCATTCCATGTCTGTGTGTCCCGGCTTGTCACGCCCATAGCAAAAGTTTGTAAACTCTTTGCCCGTCATTGCCCGTACTCTATGCTCTGGTCTGTTTTTCCTACACTTGCTTGCTATGTGGCCTCTCAACCCACAATTGAAACATTTCAACTCTTTAATTTCTCTCGCGTTTTTTACCGCTTCCTTATTTCGAGTGTACGTTACCCTCGGGGCTAGTCCCTGCTCTTTCATGGACAATATCGCACTCTCTTCCTGCAGTGCCAACTCCACTGCTGCTGCCAACGTAATTTCGTCGCCTCTGCTTCTCACTATTGTTTGTATTCTATCATTACATAAACCCTGTATAAAGCACGCTCTTCCTAAGGAATCAACCAGTTCTATCGCACCCTTCAAGTTTTCTCTGGCCGTAACTCTGTTTACTGCTTCTCGAAAATCTCTCTGCATTTCATCCATTCGGCTTGCCCACATTGCTATTGGTTCCCCTTGTCCCTGTCTTGCTTGGAAAATCTTAAATGCCTGGTAGTCTATGGTACGCTTACTCACATAGTTTTCTTCTAAAATGCGTTTCACTTCTTGCCACGTACCTGTGCGTTCACGCACCTGCAATCTCGACCTGGCCTCACCGGTTATCTTTGCTTTAATGAACTTCAATAATGTTTCGTGTTCCTCCGGCTTTACTGATTCAAATGCCGCATCTACATTTTCGATAAATTCCCTTAATTCCTACTTATTTCTTTCGAACACATTCGAAACAATACATAGGGCTTCCTTCACTGACATCTTACCATTAGTGGAGGATGACGCAACTTCATTAGTTTGGGGCATCTTAACTATGTTAACTCTTTACACAACAAGGATATAATATTCTTAATATAATTTTACAAGTACCGCTTCTCTTGTGGTGCGCCATCTGCTCTGTTGACCCGCGCTGTCTCTGCGCCCGTGCTGCTCCGCACTGTCTCTGCGCCCGCGCTGCTCCACGCTCTCTCTGCGCCCGCGCTGCTGCGATGCGCCGGCCGCCGCTCTGCTGGGCTGTGCCAACCCCGTCGCTCTCCTTGGCTGCCGCTGCTACGGCTGCTGCCGCTTCTGCTGCTGCTCAGCCCGGACCCTCGGACTCGAACGCTGGCTGCTCAGGCACCTCTGTGCCTCGTCGCTCCGCGTCGCGCTGCCGCTGTCCTGCGTTGCTCTGCAACCGCGGGGACTACCTTTCTGGACTCTGACGTACTGGTGCTACTAATGCTGAAAGTTGCGAGTCGCCACAACTTCCTGCCAATTGCCACAGTCGCTGTAGCAAAATCTAATGGCTCCTACCTCCTATTTGCCTATACGCCTTTGTGATAACCCCACACCTGGCACCAAAAGTTTTTATTTATGTCGCGTCCCAAGCGTGAGTATTGCGAGGGATTGAGCGACACGGTTCATGGATGGGATTTAGCTGGTTGACCTTAGTGAGAGGGAGACTTTTTGATCTGGCTAAGATGTAGAAATCCCTGGTGTGATAGGTAAAAAGCTAGGAAGCGGGTAGAATTAAAGTCTTGATAACTTTAACAAATTGGAGTTTATTCTGAATGAATACAGCTCACCCTAACTGCGTGGTGATTGCATTCACTGGAAGGCCAAGTCTAATACAGAGACGGTGACTAACTCCACCGTTCTGACTGCCTACTAGAAGCTCTGCAATATTTCCTAGCACCCTACGTTAGAGTCCCGCGGCTACGCCCTAACGCTCTCCAGCGACTATCTCCTGCTGCCTGCCTACAGCCCGTCCCTCAGCCCAAGTCGGCTGCTGCTAACTACTCGACCAGAAGAATCGCAAGACAAGACCTCAGAGCGGTGTGCTCTCGGGTTTTGTTAGCGTTTCCCCTTCGACCCCGCCAGCGCTTGGCATGACGTAGCGTCGAAGGCAACTTGTCCTTATTTGGTATCGTTAAAGCATTGTTGTTACTATTGTTCTTCAGAGGCTGAGTGGAGGGATAGAGGCGCCTCTCCCTATATGGTCACGCACTGCGTCCTGGGCCCTTCATTGGCTCCTCATGACATAGCACTGTCCCCACCAAGGGCCCCCTTTCTTTCTCTCTCCACTCCCAGACCTCTCTCTCTAGCCAGGAATGCTTTCTGTTGATACTTCTTAATTGATTGCTTATCATGAGTCCCTACACAGACCTCCGTTTGTATCTGCTGGCTGTTTGCTTTCTTATCGAGCGCTGCTGCCCAACAGTTTGACTGCCGCCTCGGCTGACCCTTCGGCCACGCCTGGCGTCCAGCGCTACAACTTTAACTTCTTCCTACATACTATTCTCAAGGTACTGCAATTAGACTTGGCTTGTTCCTGCGATTACAACAACATGCGTTATCCTAAGTGCCCTTTGAATACATAAAACAAATAAGAAAATACATTTTTGACAGAATTAATCAGACAGCTCATCCCTTCAATAAATATTAATTTCTTTGTTGGGTTCACATAGACTGTTGCTTAACAGTAAGGAATCATGAGAGACACATGCCAACCAGGTTGTGGGAGGCACAAATCACTACATATTATGCTCTCTTTTTTGGAGAAGTACTTTACACCTCGTAATTTCAAGAATATTTTTTTCTGGCAATTTATAGTATGTCATTCAGTTAGAGCTTGCACATTCATAAATGATATAAATACACCACAGAAATAGAGGATGCCACTATTACTGTGGTCTTCAGGCCAACCTTTGAATTGATAGAAGAAAAAAAGGCTAGGCTGAAATAATAAATCATGCCAGCAGAAAGGCAGTCTAGATTGTCAATTGTATTGGTGTGTGACACAAAGTACACAGCAATCTAAATTCACTAACCAAATGCCGAGAAAGAATCCAAACTATATATACAGCCTCAGTTGACACTTAACTACGGTGCAGCTCTCATAGTGTAATTCCATATATTTGGCTTCAGCAGTGTTGCTGTAGGTATCTATGTTGACTAAAGACAGTGAAGCATCCTTGTTAATCTAGAACTAGACAATATAATAATTTCTTCTGTCTGAGAATTTCTTCACAGTTACTACTCCTTTCTTCTCTTCGTTTTAGTTTTCTACATCTTTCATTTTCTGGCTTGTCTATTTTTTTGCCGTCCCATTCCCATCCCTGTTGTGTATAACGCATTTAGCTTTTCACTCTTATTAACTCATGCAAGACATTTTTTCAGTAATCTCTTTCACGTGTGTTACCCTGTCTTCCACCCTTGAGCTCTCATGTTTACAAATCTCATCCGGTGCAGTCCCTGACAATCAGTCTTTGCTTCTCATCCCATCCAGTATGTCTCCTCTGACTCACAGTTCAGGTTGACTTTTCCAAAATATACTCATTGTCCTAAACCTCTCCAATCTTTTTCCTTCACCCACCTTCCTTCTCCTTCAACCCATCTGCCAGAAGGAGGAACCAGTGGCTTTGATATCTTGCATAAGAATAACTTTCTTTTATGTGTGTGTTCTCCTGCCACCGCCAGGTGAGTAGATCTTTTTCATCTATCCAGATACATTATATAGAACTGGACAATGTTATTTAAAAAGTGCAACATAATTAAAATGTTTCATGGTACGGACTCATCATGGTGATGAGCTGTCACAGAGATTTTTGCTTCCATCTACATCCACACAAACACCCGCAAGCCACCGTACAGTGCATGGCGAAGGGTAGTTTGTACCACTAATTGTAATCTCCCCACCTGTTCACTCACAATAGAGCACAGGAAAAATGACTGTCTGTATGCCTCCATATGAGCCCTCATTTCTCGTATCTTATTTTTGTGTTCCTTATACACGATGTACGTTGGCAGCAGTAGAATTGTTCTGCAGTCAGCTTAAATGCTGATTCTCTGAATTTTCTAAATGGTGTTTCTCAAAAAGAACGTTGCCTTCCCTCCAGGAATTCCCACTTAGCTTCCCAAAGCATCTCTGTAACACTTACATGTTGTTCAGACCTACCAGCAACAAATCTAGCAGCCCGCCGTTGAATTGCTTCGATGTCTCCCTTCAGTCCCATCTCGTAAGAATCCCAAACACTCAAGCAGTACTTAAGAATAGGTCACACCAGCATCCTATATGCGGTCTCCTTTACAGGTGAACCACACCTAAAATTCCCCCAATATACCAAAGTTGACCATTTGCCTTCCCAACCCCAGTTTTCACATGCTCATTCCACCTCATATTGCTTTGCAACATTACGTCCAGATATTTAAGCGACTTGACTCTATGAAGCAGGCCAGTAGTAATACTGTATCTGAATATTACAGGTTTATCCATCCTACTTATCCGCATTAATTTACATTTTTCCACATTTAAGGCTAGCTGTCATTCATCATACCAACTGGAAATTTTGTCTAAGTCGTCTTGTATCTTCCTACAGTCACTCAGCTTCAACACCTTACTGTACACCACAGCATCATCAGCAAAAGAACTGCAGATTGCTGCCCACCTCGTTTGTCAAATCATTAATGTGTCTTGAAAACAACAGGGATCCTATCACACTTCCCTGAGACACTCCTGAGGATACTCATGTGTCTGATGAACACTTGCTGTCAAAGACAACATTCTGGGTTCTATTATTTAAGAAATCTTCAAGCCACTCACATATCTGTAAACTTATTCCATATCCTTGTCCCTGTGTGGACTGTTTTTTAAAAATTGTCTTGCTGAAGAGCCAGGAATAGACTGCTGTATTACCTACTTGAAATTCGTTACTGATTGTCATTGGCTAACAGAGGCAATAGCTTGTTGCAGTAAATTCTTGACATTATAGACAAAGAATGTCATTATAGACAAAGAATGACTGTCATAAATAAATGCTATGTCAGGCTTAATAAGTGACACTATGGAGGTTAAAAGGCTTGTGATTCTGGAGCTTGGAAACTGGCTACAGAAAAGGCAAGGCATTGTAAGCATTCTTAATTGAATTTAATTTTCATGTTAATCTTTGTACGTTTCACTTTCATCCTTATGTACCTGATTACAGTTTGCCACCCCGACTAGGCATAAATTTAGCAAGAGCAAGCATTGCCTGTTTGGGGAGTGTCTGTTGAAGATAAAAGTTTTAAAACTGCCTAAGTTGCACTTCATATTTTTGTATTTACAAGTTTTGCTCTTCAACTGAATGAGAGCACCATCGGAATATAGACTGTAAACGATACAAATTGAGATAATACAGAAAACTTACATTGACATCACGCAAAGTACATATCTTGTTTCTAATATGGTGACTAACATTAAAGCTGAAGACAGCATTAAAGATTCCATTTTAAGTTGGCTGACAGCTCTAAAGATTAACGTGGCTGTGCTATAGTACTTAAGCTACATTTAAGGGGACCACACCCTGCCTATCTAACCCATGTTATTTAGGCAAGTATTTGACCCATTTCTGAAAAAAACTATTTGATGCAGGACCTTAATATTTTTACTGTGTGTTACATGATGCTAATAGAGTCAACTGTACTAAAAACTACTTTATCCATTTTATACTTTTTAAGAAATGCTTTTTTAATTTATTGACAAAAAATATTAAGTTTTTTCTGCAGAAGATATTTTTTTGTGGACTTCCTAATGGGGGAATATTAATGAATGTAGTACCAGAGGTGGCTTTTTATGTTATTCAGAGTCTCTGAAAATTTAATTCATTTATTGATTATAGTTTCTGATATAATGGGGCACATGTACTGAATATTTTAGTTTGAGGGAAATTGACTTTAAAGAAAAAACTTTTGATATTTGTTACTTACAGTTAATTAAAACTGTCCTGCTGCATATGATGGCCCTTCTTTGGCCTCTCTTTTTCACCTTCCTGGATGTTTGCCTTGCTTTCTTGGCCATATTAGATGTACACCTGTCTGCATCGGCTATCCTCATTTTATCACATTGTTGCAGCCCAGTGATCATATTTTCACCAGGATTAATTCCCAGCTTTTTCAGTACCCAACACTTAACAATATTACCACAATTGAATGTAATAACAGCATCATGAACTCCTAGTTTCATTGTATGCATGCCTACAAATCCAGTTTTAGGAAGGTGGTTCCAAAATATGCTGTTGAAACTTTCATTTGGGTTGTGTGTCTGCCCATGCAGACATTTCCTTAGAAGGTCAGGATGAGCCAAGTCTCTTAAAATAGGTATAATTGCTGTAATAACAGCAGCAGGAAGAGAATGCTGGTGAGAATAAGATTCTCCAGTTGCCTGAGCCCTATTGTATTTGCACCACGAATTGTCTCTTGATAGACACAATCCATGACATGGCTTATCATCAGTAGAGGACTTACGGGAGAATATGGCCCAAACATCTCTCTTCATTGCCTCCAGATTTTCTTTATTTCTCATAATTGCCTGCCCATGGTATACATGCAAGTTTTCTATAACAACTACTCACTATCATACTTGAACAAAACTACCCACGTGTTTGAAAGCATGTTGTTTACAAACAGCAGAAACATAAGAGTACTGACCATTGCATTCCAAGGATAGCCAACAACACACTCGGGAGTTTAAAAAAAAAGGGGGGGCGGGGGGGGGGGGGGGACATGGCACATAAACAAACGTGGTAGGAAAATGCTCTTTAAATCCTCAAAAAAAAAAACTTTTTTCAGCAAAATCCTTTTCAGAGTAATTAAATAAAACCTTAATCCATTGAAATATGATGAAAACTGAAAATGGACTCCCCCTCCCCGACCTGAACCACGATGTGTTCCCCTTAAAGTACGTTAGTAAATGATGATGTTGACAGTGCCAATTGACAGTGAAATTGACTGTGCAACAGTACTTGTAACATCGATGATATAGTATATCCAAAGATTATTTTACAACTACAGAAAACAAATTTACATTTCAGTCACCCTTTTTATGGGCCTATGTACAGACACCTCTCATTTGTACATGTCTGCTTATCTTTCAAAAATTATGAGTACATCTGTAAAAATTAAAATTTCTTTAAAAATAAATTATAAAATGTCTTTACAAAAATGCATTCAAAACTACAGCTTTTAAAAATATTTCTGTTATGATAATAAGGCAGGTATTATACACTCCTGGAAATGGAAAAAAGAACACATTGACACCGGTGTGTCAGACCCACCATACTTGCCCCGGACACTGCGAGAGGGCTGTACAAGCAATGATCACACGCACGGCACAGCGGACACACCAGGAACTGCGGTGTTGGCCGTCGAATGGCGCTAGCTGCGCAGCATTTGTGCACCGCCGCCGTCAGTGTCAGCCAGTTTGCCGTGGCATACGGAGCTCCATTGCAGTCTTTAACACTGGTAGCATGCCGCGACAGCGTGGACGTGAACCGTATGTGCAGTTGACGGACTTTGAGCGAGGGCGTATAGTGGGCATGCGGGAGGCCGGGTGGATGTACCGCCGAATTGCTCAACACGTGGGGCGTGAGGTCTCCACAGTACATCGATGTTGTCGCCAGTGGTCGGCGGAAGGTGCACGTGCCCGTCGACCTGGGACCGGACCGCAGCGACGCATGGATGCACGCCAAGACCGTAGGATCCTACGCAGTGCCGTAGGGGACTGCACCGCCACTTCCCAGCAAATTAGGGACACTGTTGCTCCTGGGGTATCGGCGAAGACCATTCGCAACCGTCTCCATGAAGCTGGGCTACGGTCCCGCACACCGTTAGGCCGTCTTCCGCTCACGCCCCAACATCGTGCAGCCCGCCTCCAGTGGTGTCGCGACAGGCGTGAATGGAGGGACGAATGGAGACGTGTCGTCTTCAGCGATGAGAGTCGCTTCTGCCTTGGTGCCAATGATGGTCGTATGCGTGTTTGGCGCCGTGCAGGTGAGCGCCACAATCAGGACTGCATACGACCGAGGCACACAGGGCCAACACCCGGCATCATGGTGTGGGGAGCGATCTCCTACACTGGCCGTACACCACTGGTGATCATCGAGGGGACACTGAATAGTGCACGGTACATCCAAACCGTCATCGAACCCATCGTTCTACCATTCCTAGACCGGCAAGGGAACTTGCTGTTCCAACAGGACAATGCACGTCCGCATGTATCCCGTGCCACCCAACGTGCTCTAGAAGGTGTAAGTCAACTACCCTGGCCAGCAAGATCTCCGGATCTGTCCCCCATTGAGCATGTTTGGGACTGGATGAAGCGTCGTCTCACGCGGTCTGCACGTCCAGCACGAACGCTGGTCCAACTGAGGCGCCAGGTGGAAATGGCATGGCAAGCCGCTCCACAGGACTACATCCAGCATCTCTACGATCGTCTCCATGGGAGAATAGCAGCCTGCATTGCTGCGAAAGGTGGATATACACTGTACTAGTGCCGACATTGTGCATGCTCTGTTGCCTGTGTCTATGTGCCTGTGGTTCTGTCAGTGTGATCATGTGATGTATCTGACCCCAGGAATGTGTCAATAAAGTTTCCCCTTCCTGGGACAATGAATTCACGGTGTTCTTATTTCAATTTCCAGGAGTGTATTTTGGTTGCTTACCTATAGCACTTCATGAAATAACTGGAAGAACCCATGTAAATTAAACCTGTTTTGTGGATTTTTCTTCTTTCCTACAAAATTTCCAGTTCTTCCAAAACAGACCTATATTTACAGTGTGGATAATTTTCATACTGTTTTGAATATCACCTAATCAATGTTTAGTTGTTCTCAAATATTCACCCAATGCTGTATGATTCTAATTTAGATTGCAGTGTACATTGTAATGTACTTTAGACACTCTTCCAGTTTGGCCAATGTATGTGCTCTGGCTATTTTGGCATTTCATTTTATATAATCCTGAATTACTGTATTTGTCCTTGGGTACATACTCTTTGTGTATTAGTGCATGTCTAGTTCGAAATACTACATTAACTTTCTGTCTTGCGAAACATCTCGCTATATGGTCTCTTATTGAACCTTTGGACGTGAATGTAATATATCTTTTCTTTTCTACTGGCTTGCCTGTACTATTGTTTTTCTTTCGATTCATATTTTTCTGTATAGTATGGTACAATTTTATTATATCACATTCTTGTTAATTGTTCTTGGGTAACTGTACACAGGCCCCTAAGGATGAAATTAAAACTAATGTAGATTAATATGAAAATTAAAGTTAATCGAGAATGCTTACAACGTTGCGTCATTCCAAGAGATGCAAGAGTTATAATTCAGAATGCATCTCACACCGTAGAATGCATCACACGTAAATCAGGGATGAGTTGGATAAAAGCAGAAATCAGAGTCAAACAACAACTTAATGTGTTTCTGTATGTCATATATTTTCAATTAGAAAGTTTGCTAACCCCCAACACAGTGCAGCGCAGTGGAAAATTGAGTGTTAAGTAGATTGAAAATGCTGCACATAAATGTAGTGCTATTCGCTGTAAGAAGTTTTATAACTTGTCGCAACGCGCTACAGTGTGTCATAACTACTGACCCAGAAACACAAATTAAATTCTTTTAGGCTATATGCATATCAGTTTAACAATAAATGGCTAAACAAGAATGACACAAATTTATTAGAGAAAGGACTTCAGCATAACTTGGAGCACAATTTATTGAAGAAAGACATTAAAGAAATAATTTTTGAGGTAAAAGTAACTTGTTTTTGTGCCAGATTATACAAAACTGAAGAAATTAAATTACCTTTAAAAAGAGAAAAGCCCTGCGTAATGCACTAAATGCAAATACTTCCAATATACCACAACTTACCACAGTAAAAACTTAAAATTAAAAATTGCTAGATTCAGGAGCTGGGGATAAAATCTGATGAGGGTAATATAGCAGTACTATTATATGAAGCCTGCCTGGTTAGCCGTGTGGTCTGACACACGGCTTACCGGATTGGGAAGGAGTGCCTGGTCCTCGGCACTAATCTGCCCGGCGGACTTGCGTCAAGGTCCGGTGAGCCGGCCAGTCTGTGGATGGTTTTTAGGCGGTTTTCCATCTGCCTCAGCAAATACAGGCTGGTTCCTCTTATTCCGCCTCAGCTATACTATGTCAGCAATTGCTGTGCAAACAAGTTCTCCATGTTCGCGTACACCACCATTAATCTACCACGCAAACATAGAGGCTACACTCGTCTGGTGTGAGACGTTCCCTGAGGGGGGAGGGGGGGGGGGTCCACTGGGGGCTGAACCGCACAATAACACTGAAAGAGTGGTTCGGTGTCGGGCGGCAGAGGGGTGAAGTGGACTGCAGTAGTCGATGTGGGGTTGTGGACCGCTGTGGCTGGGCCAGAACCTCTCCGTCATTTCTAGGCCTCTGGTTAACATACAATACAATACAATTATATGAAAAAGATTACATTGACAAACCATTACAGTATTTTGAACAGAATGGCATAAACAAAATTAGTAAAGACCCACTCGATAAGTTCCAAAAGCGAACTAAAAATAAAAATTGATGTCTCTTTATTTTTGTTTAACCCATTAAAAAAAAAAATTAAATTTCATGAATCCAAGGCTTCCTATTGCAAGAGCTCAAATTGAAATACGTAGAACTAACAACTCAATTAGAGTTATGAATAATAACGAATAAGTTCCCAATAGTAAACCAAATTACATACTTGATAAAAAAACTTAAAAGTATGTACAAATTTGACAAATCTTTCAGCATTAAAAATATCATCCAAGAACCTAATGATATAGTAAATATGAATATTCCAGAAGATGCAATTTTCACCTCCAGGAATATTACTAACTCAATCACATGCACACAAAAATTAAGTTCACAGTTGAACATTAAACTGATAGTAGCATCAATTTTCTTGATTTATCAGTTAGTAAACTGAATGGAAAACATATTTTTAAAGTTTACAGGAAGCCTACATATTAATGTACAATTATTGGAAATATGCTCCTGGAAAATGAAAACCGAACACATTGACGCAAGTGAATACGACCTGCCGTATATGCACTGGACACTACGAGAGGGCAGAGCATGTGATGATCAAACATGCTGCATTGCAGACACATCAGGAACCGCATTATTGGCCATGGAATGCTGCTAGCTGCAGAGCGGTTGGTCACTGTCAGAGCCAATGGTAGCCAGTTTGCTGTGGCATATGGAGCTCCATCTGTGTCTGAAATACTGTTCGCATACTGCGACAGTGTGTAAGTGAACAGTCTGTGCAATCGATGGGATTTGATCGAGCGCATATAGTAGGCCTCGGGTGGCTGGGTGGACATTTCACAGAATTGCACAACACATGGGGCATGAGGTCTCCACGGTGCACTGATGTTGTCACCAGTGGTCAGCAGAAGGTACACATGTCTGTTGATGGGGGTTGGGACAGCAGTGATGTACAGATGCACGCCAAGACTGTTGCCTCCTATGAAGTGCCATACTGGACTGCATTGTCACTTCAGCAACAACTTATGGACACCGTTGCTCCAGGGCTATCAGCAAGAACCATTTCCAACAATCTCCATGAAGCAGGGCTATAGCCCCACATCTTCTGCTCGCACTGCAACATCACTCAGCCAATCTCCATTGGTGACGCGATAGGCGTTTATGGAAGGACAAATGGAGACATGTCGTTTTCAGTGATGAGAGTTGCTTTTGCCATGGTGTGATGATTGCACATGTGTGTGTGGCATCATGGTGGTGAGAGCCAAAATCAGGAGTGTATGTGACAGGCACAAAGGGCCAGCACTCAGCATCATGGTGTGGGGAGCAATATCCTTCGCTGGTCGTACTCCTCTGGTGATTGTTGAGGGAACATTGAACAGTGCACGGTACATTCAAACCATCATCCAACCCATCATACTACTTTTGGTGTAACGACAAGGTGATGTGCTTTTCCAGCAGCACAGTAGATGTTCATATGTATCCCATGCCACCCAACATGCTCTTGAAGCTGTACGTCAACTACCCTGGCCAGCACAGTCCCCAGATCTGTCCCTCATTGAGAAAGTTGGGAACCGAGTAAAATGTCATCTTATGCGGTTTGCACATTCGGCATGAACTCTGGCCCTACAGAGGCACCAGGTGGAAATTGCATGGTAGACCATTCCACAAGACCACATTCAGCACCTCTGTGATCATCTCCGTGGGAGAATTACAGCACGCATTGCTGCAAAAGGAGGTATACACAATACTACCGCTGACATTGTGCATGCTCTGTTGACTGTATTCATGTGTGTATGGCTCTGCCTGTGTGATTATGTGTTGTATACATCCTCAAGAATGTGTCAATGAAATTTCACCCTGCCATGGCAACAAATTCATGGTGTTTGTTTTTCATTTTCCAGGAGTGTAATTCAAATCATACAGTTCAGCACAGAAAAGCATAGCTTCACATAGATTGTTACAGTTAACACTCACAGATGGACACAGAGCTACAGAATTACAGACAATCAAAAAGATAGCATTAAGGAACAACTACCAAGAACGTGATATAGTGAAATTGTACCATGCTATAAAGAAAAATATTAAACGAAAGAAAAACATTAGTAGATGCAAGCCAATAGGAAAACAAGGTATACTGCATTTACATACAAAAATCCAATAGGAGACTGTGCAGCGAAATGTTTCCTAAGACAGAAAGTTAAAGTAGCATTTCAAACTGACAACTCCATTAGAGATGCATTAATATACAAAGAGACTGCATATAAGGCCAGACACAGTAATTCGGATTATATAAAATGAACTGCCAAACTAGTCAGAGCACGTGCATTAGCCAAACTGCAAAAGTGTTTAAAATACATTATAAGGAACATTGCAATTTAATTTTGAATTGTACAGCATTGGGTGAATGTTTGAGAACAACTAAACATACATTAGGTGAGATTCTACATAGTATGACAATTATCCGTGCCACAAATATAGGCAATATTTTGGAAGAATTGGAAATTTTTACAGGAAAAAAGAAAAATCCACAAATGGGCTCTTTCAGTTCTTTGATGAAGTGCTGTAGGTAAGGAACCAAAATATAATACCTGCTGTATTATCCTAACAGAAATATTTTTAAAAACTATAGTTTTGAATGCATGTTTGTAAAGACTTCTTTAAATGTAAATTTTTAATAGAGTATTTTAAAGATATTTTAATTTTTACAAATGTACTCATGTTTTTTGAAAGATAAGCAGATGTGTAAAAATCTGAGATGTCTATACACATGCCCATGAAAGGGGTGATTAAAATGTAAATTTGTTTTCTGTTGTCGTAAATTATTGCTGGATACACTATACCATTGATGTTACAAGTTTTGTTATACAGTCAAGTTCACCTTTGGCACTGTCAATGTCATCATTTACTACTGTATTTTAAAAGTAGGTTAAACTGGTAGATTAAACTGGTTGTGCTACAGTATTTATACTGTAGCACAACCAGTTTAATCTTTAGAGCTGTCAGCCAACTTTAAATGCAATCTTTAATGCTGTCAGCCACCTTTAAATGTAAGTTACCATACTAGAAACAATATATAATTTATGTATCATCAGAGTGGGGTTTCTGTATTATCTCTATTTGTATCTTTTACAGTGTATATGCTGATGATGCTCTCGTTCATTTGAAGAGTGAAACCGATAAATAAGAAATGCAAAGTGTGACATGTGGCAGTTTTAAAAACTTAGTTTCAATAGTCATTCCCCGTGTAGGCATTGCCTGCTGTTATTATTGAGACCCTCTTAGATCTATAGAAATGACTGTTTCATTTTCAATGCAGTTGGGATTCTAATGTGGCTTCTGGTACATGGATTTTCTTATGAATGCTATAGGTAAAATAGCAAAGTACTTGACAAGGGGTTATGTTATTAAGGCCATGATAAAAAGAAAAAAACATTGCACATTTGAATGTTACATGTCTTGTCTAACAATGAAGTTGAAAACGTCATAGATAAATACCAACCCTCAACATCTTTACACAAAGGCACTGCTAATGGATGATATTCAGCTGAGGTTTAAAACTGCCATGTTTATGTCAGCATATATTGTTGCATTTCTTTTCGCAGCATAGTAATGTGTTACTGTGCGTATTTTTGTGTTCTTTCATAAACTTGATAATTGTGGAATCCATGACAAATTATGCTACAAACATTAACAAAGTGTCATTCAATCCTCTTCATCCACCTGACACCAGCTGGTTACCAAATCAGGATATTAAATTTTCACTTTGTACTCTATTGCTACTAGGTACAAATTCCTGGAACGTTACTGGGCCTATATTCGAAGGTGGGTGTTTCTTTTGATGATTTTCGTTACCACTATTCCAACTACACTGGTTTACTCTAATTAGATTAGCCTCATGTCTCTTAAAATTACTATTGCTGCTATTGTTACTTCTTCGGTAATTCTGACTTTCACTTTGACGTACGTTCTCATTCCGGTCTTTGTTTAAGGCATCAAGTGTGTCTACAAAGGATAACAATTCTTCTACGGTCTTCCATTTACTACATAATACATATTTTCTAGTGTAGATAGGTAATCGCCTTATTAAGATCCTGACTAACCCATCTTCCTCCATGGGTTTATCTAAGTACTTTGCCCATGTCAAATGCCAGTCCAAATGCCTTATCATTGTTCCCCAAATACTGTTATAATACTTTGTGTCCCACAAATCAGATAGTAATTTTTCTTGGGCACTCGCTAACCAATACTTCTCCTTAAACTTTTTCTGGAAGTTGGCCCGAGACAAAAAATTCTCAATGTTCACAGTGCCCCATTCTGAAGCATCTCCTAAAAAGTACCCTACCATAAGTTCTATCTTTTTTGAGTCTTCCCAGTTTTTCAGCAAGTCTTGGTTAAACTGTTTCAGAAAATGAGTTGGGTGTACATCCCTGTCTGGCTTAAATTTCGGAAATTGCCTGGATAGTCCAGAATTTGCTCCCCATTGTAGGTCAGTTATTGCCTCACTGGTTAACACCACGTTAGAAGAAGTCACTTTTTTGTCTACCTTAACCTGGCTAAGTTTGAATTCTTTGCCATAAACTATCTATGCCTTTCTTTGTATGATTAAGTTCCAAAGCTAAATATGAAGAAACATTGTTAGGGGTTACCCTCTCGGCCAATTTTATGTCTATCATCTCTTCTACTTGTTCCTCCAGACTGCTTATATTTAAGGTATCTGATGTCACTAGTTTCTCTTTAAAATCCCTTTCCACGGTATCAACTCGAGTGTTGACACCTACAATTTGTGACTGGACAAAAGGAATTAGCTTATCCTGTTTTTCAAAACTCTCCTTCAGGGTGTGCAACCTCTGATTTGCAACATTGAATGTAACATTGCATACACTTCGAAATGATCCTAATTTTCCGACAAGTTCTGTTTCTACATTGTTACATTCATCTTCAAGGTCAAATTCTAATTTTTTAGTTAAATCTTGAAGTTGCTCATCCTGTCTCTTGTTAAATTCAGTAAATAGTTGATTAATGTGAGTATTCAAAGAACTAGTGAGTTCACTCTTTAAATCTAACTTCAGATTTTCTACCTTATTATTTAAAGAGTCAAATTCAGTCTTTAATAAAACTATATTTGCTGCTTGACTGTTCAAGGTTTCACTTTGAGCATCTAATTTTTCACTTAGAGTGGCTGAATCAGCCTTCTAGTCATCCAACTTAGCACTTTGGTCATCTAATCTAGCATTTAACTGAGTATTTACTGAGTCTAACTTTAGACTTAGTCCTTTGATTAAATTTGCCACTTCAGTCCAGTCTGGCATGTCCCTACTCACTATCATGGCCATGTCTGGTCCTGAAGCTTGTTGCTGTTCTTGATCCATAATTTTATTGATCTTAGACCTAGTAATCATCTAAAAGAAAATTCACCACTGAGTACAATAACTATGATAACAGTTTATCATTCAACCGTTCCCTCAGCTTTTACCAAATAATTATTGGTTTTCACTCACCCGGCATAGAGTTCTAGCTGTGTTGGTGAGTGAATGTGTAATCAGCGCTGGTGGACAGCACTGGCACCGGCAGCATCAAATATTGGTTTCAGCATCGTCGTTGGCAAGCGGTTGTGGAGTCAGCAGCGGTGAGCAGCAACTGGTGCAGTCGGCATCGGTGGCTGGTAACTGTGCCAGCGCTGGCGCGATGTATGTGTGTGAAGACTACTTACTCTCTACATCCAATCTTCTTAGTTGAAAAGTTGAGGTCTTCTCTCCAGTTTTCTCCACTATTACTTTCTCACATCTTTTACTGCATTGCACTCGCAACTTTCTCTCATTGGTTTATTGGACTCAATACAGTTACTGGAAACAGTTCTCATATCTTGTTAGGTCTAGTTGCTATGGTAAAGCCTAATATCTTATTTTTGTTTCTGTCTTTAAATTCCCGTTTTATCTTCGGGTCCTGTCATGGTCACCACATTCTAACGTTTCTCGGATGACACGAGACAGTGTGGTACTGAGGTGCAAGACCCACACGTTTCTCGCATTTGACTTATGTATTGTGTGCAGCCCATCTCTTCTCTGGGTAATCAGCTATGTTGATCTTCCAAAAGCTTCTTTTCCGAAGACTATAGTGGATTACAGGAATTTATTAAGCTCCTTCTCTAGTCTTGAAATAATTTGTGTATTCCTGGAACACTTTCAGTTCATTCTTGGTATATTTTCATCTCTCAACACAAAGCAACATTTACTCTTATTCACATAAGTAAGTTAACTCTGACAAGCCAACTGGTGTCTTTAAATGTCAGACTCGATAAAACACAAGTGCATATTGTTCATCATAGTAACAATCCAATAATTTATGGACATCAAATGCGTCCTGCCTCATGCAGAGATAAGACGTGGAAAAAAAATGTCTCTAGTCTCAAGCTAGTCCAATACATGAATGTGCATAGAAAATTATATTCAATTGTTCATTAGTCTTTTTTACAATCACTACAGACACTAACACATCAAAGAATACTACATAATTATTCCCTGAGTTTTCATCACATCTTCTGTGGCGCTGACAGCAAACACCTGTATTCAATCCTCTTCATCCCATTGATGTCAGACATGACACGAGCTTTTTTTAATTAACTTATTTTTTTGTACAACAAAGCCCCAGGTACAATGAAGTTGACCATTGTATCAGGCTGAACTGAAGCCTCTAACGTTTGTGTTCACTGCTTGTAAATGTCACCAGCTGTACAACAGCAGTTCCACATAACAACTGACAGTAATCAGATCCAGGAAAGCATAGATTGTTCATTCAGTATACAAGGTGAGTATACAGCAACAAGATTGAGAGAAGAGTAACCCACTCTGTTAACACTGTATTATCTATGAAAGTATGCCTCATGGTTTATCCATGTGAAATGCTGCTGGTGACCTGAGACAAGATACCAATATGCTCATATGATCTGCTATCTCTGGAGGCTGCTAACAGTGTCTTCCTGTGATGGATTGGCTAAACTATATTGTCCTTGGACAGAGAGATGAGAATGTGGAATGTATGGATTGGTGTACAAATATCATACATTTCCTTGATGAAAATATGACTGCATCATGATGGTTTATCTGATTGGGTTTTACATTAATCTGAATCTACAATTATAGTGGGTGGGGCAAACAAAAGTGGCCTGGACGAGTGGATATGATTGGATGTGAATGTATGCTTATAACCACACCCTGTGGCACATACACCACGTTTGCACCTGCCACGTGATCTGCACTGGTTCAGACCACGGCGTGGGCTGCATCAATGTGAGTGGAGCAGTGCAAAGGAGACGATAGTACTCACAGTGGAGAAGTTGGTGTTCACTGCGGAAATTTACGTGACAACAAAGTCGTGGAAATGGTGTGGTCACTTGTTTGCTGAGAAGTTCAGTGGTGCTGAAGTGCTAGCGAAGAGTGCGCTGCAACACTTAGTCCAAAAACGGCATCAGACAGGATCTATTATGAACAAGTCATAAAACATTTCAAAATGTGCTCACACACCAGAAAATGTGGGTGCAGTTCACCAGAAAATACTTCAGAGCAATTTTCAACATGTTGTTGTTGTTGTGGTCTTCAGTTCAGAGACTGGTTTGACGCAGCCCTCCATGCTACTCTATCCTGTGCAAGCTTCTTCATCTCCCAGTACCTACTGCAACCTACATCCTTCTGAATCTGCTTAGTGTATTCATCTCTTGGTCTCCCTCTACGATTTTTACCCTCCACGCTGCCCTCCAATACTAAATTGGTGATCCCTTGATGCCTCAGAACATGTCCTACCAACCGATCCATTCTTCTAGTCAAGTTGTGCCACAAACTTCTCTTCTCCCCAATCCTATTCAGTACTTCCTCATTAGTTATGTGATCTACCCATCTAATCTTAAGCATTCTTCTTTAGCACCACATTTCGAAAGCTTCTATTCTCTTCTTGTCCAAACTATTTATCGTCCATGTTTCACTTCCATATATGGCTACACTCCATACAAATACTTTCAAATACGACTTCCTGACACTTAAATCTATACTCGATGTTAACAAATTTCTCTTCTTCAGAAATGCTTTCCTTGCCATTGCCAGTCGACATTTTATATCTTCTCTACTTTGACCATCATCAGTTATTTTGCTCCCCAAATAGCAAAACTCCTTTACTACTTTAAGTGTCTCATTTCCTAATCTAATTCCCTCAGCATCACCCGACTTAATTCGACTACATTCCATTATCCTCGTTTTGCTTTTGTTGATGTTCATCTTATACCCTCCTTTCAAGACACTGTCCATTCCGTTCAACTGCTCTTCCAAGTCCTTTGCTGTACCTGACAGAACTACAATGTCATCGGCGAACTTCAACATTTTTATTTCTTCTCCATGGATTTTAATACATACTCCGAATTTTTCTTTTGTTTCCTTCACTGCTTGCTCAATATACAGATTGAATAACATCGGGGACAGGCTACAACCCTGTCTCACTCCCTTCCCAACCACTGCTTCCCTTTCATGTCCCTCGACTCTTATAACTGCCATCTGGTTTCTGTACAAATTGTAAATAGCTTTTTGCTCCCTGTATTTTACCCCTGCCACCTTCATAATTTGAAAGAGAGTATTCCAGTCAACATTGTCAAAAGCTTTCTCTAAGTCTACAAATGCTAGAAACTTAGGTTTGCCTTTCCTTAATCTAGCTTCTAAGATAAGTCGTAGGGTCAGTATTGCCTCACGTGTTCCAACATTTCTACGGAATCCAGACTGATCTTCCCCGAGGTCGGCTTCTACTAGTTTTTCCATTCGTCTGTAAAGAATTCGCATTAGTATTTTGCAGCCGTGACTTATTAAACTGATAGTTCGGTAATTTTCACATTTGTCAACACCTGCTTTCTTTAGGATTGGAATTATATTCTTCTTGAAGTCTGAGGGTATTTCGCCTGTCTCATACATCTTGCTCACCAGATGGTAGAGTTTTGTCACGACTGGCTCTCCCAAGGCTGTCAGTAGTTCTAATGGAATGTTGTCTACTCCCGGGGCCTTGTTTCGACTTAGGTCTTTCAGTGCTCTGTCAAACTCATCACGCAGTATCATATCTCCCATTTCATCTTCCTCTACATCCTCTTCCATTTCCATAATATTGTCCTCAAGTACATCGCCCTTGTATAGACCCTCTATATACTCCTTCCACCTTTCTGCTTTCCCTTCTTTGCTTAGAACTGGGTTTCCATCTGAGCTCTTGTTGATATTCATAAAAGTGGCTCTCTTTTCTCCAAAGGTCTCTTTAATTTTCCTGTAGGCAGTATCTATCTTACCCCTAGTGAGATAAGCCTCTACATCCTTACATTTGTCCTCTAGCCATCCCTGCATAGCCATTTTGCACTTCCTGTTGATCTCATTTTTGAGACATTTGTATTCGTTTTTGCCTGCTTCATTTACTGCATTTTTATATTTCCTCCTTTCATCAGTTAAATTCAGTATCTCTTCTGTTACCCATGGATTTCTACTAGCCCTCGTCTTTTTACCTACTTGATCCTCTGCTGCCTTCACTACTTCATCCCTCAAAGCTACCCATTCTTCTTCTACTGTATTTCTTTCCTCCCTCCTTGTCAATTGTTCCCTTATGCTCTCCCTGAAACTCTGTACAACCTCTGGTTTATCCAGGTCCCATCTCCTTAAATTCCCACATTTTTGTAGTTTCTTCAGTTTTAATCCACAGTTCATAACCAATAGATTGTGGTCAGAGTCCACATCTGCTCCTGGAAATGTCTTACAATTTAAAACCTGGTTCCTAAATCTCTGTCTTACCATTATATAATCTATCTGAAACCTGTCAGTATCTCCAGGCTTCTTCCATTTATACAATCTTCTTTTATGATTCTTGAATCAAGTGTTAGCTATGATTAAGTTGTGCTCTGTGCAAAATTCTACCAGACGGCTTCCTCTTTCATTTCTTAGCCCCAATCTATATTCACCTACTACGTTTCCTTCTCTCCTTTTTCCTACTGATGAATTCCAGTCACCCATGACTATTAAATTTTCATCTCCCTTCGCTATCTGAATAATTTCTTTGATTTCATCATACATTTCCTAAATTTCTTCATCATCTGCAGAGCTAGTCGGCATATAAACTTGTACTACTGTGGTAGGCGTGGGCTTCATATCTATCTTGGCCACAATAATGTGTTCCCTATGCTGTTTGTAGTAGCTTACCCGCATTCCTATTTTCCTATTCATTATTAAACCTACTCCTGCATTACCCCTATTTGATTTTGTGTTTATAAACCTGTAGTCACCTGACCAGAAGTCTTGTTCCTCCTGCCACCGAACTTCACTAATTCCCACTATATCTAACTTCAACCTATCCATTTCCCTTTTTAAATTTTCTAACCTACCTGCCCGATTAAGGGATCTGACATTCCACACTCCAATCCGTGGAACACCAGTTTTCTTTCTTCTGATAATGACATCCTCTTGAGTAGTCCCCGCCTGGAGATCCAAATGGGGGACTGTTTTACCTCCGGAATATTTTACCCAAGAGGACGCCATCATTATTTAACCATACAGTAAAGCTGCATGCCCTCGGGAAAAATTACGGCTGTAGTTTCCCCTTGCTTTCAGCCGTTCGCAGTACCAGCACAGCAAGGCTGTTTTGGTTAGTGTTACAAGGCCAGATCAGTCAGTCATCCAGACTGTTGCCCCTGCAACTACTGAAAAGGCTGCTGCCCCTCTTCAGGAACCACACGTTTGTCAGGCCTCTCAACAGATACCCCTCCGTTGTGGTTGCACCTACGGTACAGCTATCTGTATTGCTGAGGCATGCAAGCCTCCCCACCAACGGCAAGGTCCATGGTTCTTGGGGGGGGGGGGGGGGGGGGGATTTTCAACATATGTTTTGGTTTTTAAAAGTAGTGTTTTTAAATAAAATTATGTTTTTGTGTGACTGTGAATGTATGCTTTATTGACGTGGAGGCCACCTTTATCTTCGACATAATAAATTAGTAAATATACTGTACATTAAAAGGCAGAAGTTGCCACTGCAGGCAACTATGTTGCACTAATCTATTTATATTGATTAATATGGAAATTAAACATCCTGGCTCATTACAACTGTGTAGCAGACTGGGACTCAAAACTGGTTTCTTTTTCTTTCACATGCAAGTGCTTTGCCAACTGAGCTATCCGATTGTGACTCATGATCTGCCCACACAGTTTCACTTCTGCCATTACCTCATCTTTAACCTTCCAAATTTTGCAGGAGTTCTGCTACATGCTTGTGGGGCTAGCACTCCTGGAAGAAAGGATGTTGTGGACATATGGCTTATCCACAGCCTGGGGATTCTTTCCACAGTAATGGGAGTTACTTGGAATTTACTGTATACTGAAATAATGAAACAAACAATGGTAATTGCTCAACATATAGGTGAGGTGTATAATGTTCAATAGTCACTTAAACAAGACTGTAAAAAATTCTGAGTGTTTTGTAAAAAGATTTTCTTCACACACACACCACACACACACACACACACACACACACACACACACACACACACGCTAATGCACGACTACATTGTCCTCACTGACTGGATTATCTTGGTGCTACCATTTGACCTGGACAAAGTGTTGTGTTGAGTGAAAAGAAAGGAGGCAGGGTGGGGTGAAGGGAAAGGAGGCTGACGGCTGGGCAGGAGAGGCAGTACGGAATAGGATAGGTCTGTAGCTTTTGTGAATTACGTAGATGGGAACTGGCATTAATGTACATACATTGATCTCATGGGTGGGTTGCCCAAACTTACTCCTAATCCCTGTTGCGTGCCTCACCTCTCACTTTACCATTAATCTGCACTCACGCTTTTCTCTGTGTGGTCTCCCTCTTCTGCTGTTCTATGCTCCATCTCCTTCCCTATACTCTTTCTTTCCACTTCATTGGTTGGTTGGTTGGTTGGTTGGTTGGTTGGTGGGTTGGTTGGTTTTGGGGAAGGAGACCAGACAGCGTGGTCATTGGTCTCATCGAATTAGCGAAGGGTTGGGAAGGAAGTCGGCCGTGCCCTTTCAGAGGAACCATCCCGGCATTTGCCTGTAGTGATTTAGGGAAATCATGGAAAACCTAAAGCAGGATGGCCGGACGCGGGATTGAACCGTCGTCCTTCCGAATGCGAGTCCAGTGTCTAACCACTGCACCACCCCGCTCGGTCCACTTCATTGTGTGCAACATCAACCTCCCTGTTTGTGTCAGGGTGGGCTCAGCGATGCCACATCGCTATACCACTCCCCTGTTCTGTCTCCTTCCCAGTCATTTCCCTTCCTTCCCTCCATCACACCCTTCCCCACCCGACCACCTTGCTCTTCTCACTCACTTCTGACACAACCCCTCATCACAGTCAGGCTACATCCCAGAGCGTATCCCTCTCTTGACTTCCAGCATCATGCTACTTTAAAGATACCAACCTAAAAAACCACTGCTCTCCCCATCATGATGCTATTTTTGTAATTTACTGCCCCATTTATGTAACCTCACTGATTTCAGAGGCTACTATTGGCAGTCTATAGGCTTTCCCAGTGAACAGAGTTCTCAGCATATGGGCTTATTATACCATCCAGTAAGGGCAGTACCTCAGTGACAACCTGCATTGCTTTCAGTATGATTGTGTGCTGTAAACTTTTGCTGATTTTCTACCATACATGTCAGCCATACATTCATCTCTCCTGCAAAATCATTCATGATAGGTGTATTGGTGTATAGTCATTGTTCACACAGACTTCTGAAAACCCTAGGTTCTTCAAAAGAACTCACATGTGAAACCACAAAGTCTGTACTCCACCCAGTTCATCATAATACACTCCTGGAAATTGAAATAAGAACACCGTGAATTCATTGTCCCAGGAAGGGGAAACTTTATTGACACATTCCTGGGGTCAGATACATCACATGATCACACTGACAGAACCACAGGCACATAGACACAGGCAACAGAGCATGCACAATGTCGGCACTAGTACAGTGTATATCCACCTTTCGCAGCAATGCAGGCTGCTATTCTCCCATGGAGACGATCGTAGAGATGCTGGATGTAGTCCTGTGGAACGGCTTGCCATGCCATTTCCACCTGGCGCCTCAGTTGGACCAGCGTTCGTGCTGGACGTGCAGACCGCGTGAGACGACGCTTCATCCAGTCCCAAACATGCTCAATGGGGGACAGATCCGGAGATCTTGCTGGCCAGGGTAGTTGACTTACACCTTCTAGAGCACGTTGGGTGGCATGGGATACATGCGGACGTGCATTGTCCTGTTGGAACAGCAAGTTCCCTTGCCGGTCTAGGAATGGTAGAACGATGGGTTCGATGACGGTTTGGATGTACCGTGCACTATTCAGTGTCCCCTCGACGATCACCAGTGGTGTACGGCCAGTGTAGGAGATCGCTCCCCACACCATGATGTCGGGTGTTGGCCCTGTGTGCCTCGGTCGTATGCAGTCCTGATTGTGGCGCTCACCTGCACGGCACCAAACACGCATACGACCATCATTGGCACCAAGGCAGAAGCGACTCTCATCGCTGAAGACGACACGTCTCCATTCGTCCCTCCATTCACGCCTGTCGCGACACCACTGGAGGCGGGCTGCACGATGTTGGGGCGTGAGCGGAAGACGGCCTAACGGTGTGTGGGACCGTAGCCCAGCTTCATGGAGACGGTTGCGAATGGTCCTCGCCGATACCCCAGGAGCAACAGTGTCCCTAATTTGCTGGGAAGTGGCGGTGCGGTCCCCTACGGCACTGCGTAGGATCCTACGGTCTTGGCGTGCATCCGTGCGTCGCTGCGGTCCGGTCCCAGGTCGACGGGCACGTGCACCTTCCGCCGACCACTGGCGACAACATCGATGTACTGTGGAGACCTCACGCCCCACGTGTTGAGCAATTCGGCGGTACGTCCACCCGGCCTCCCGCATGCCCACTATACGCCCTCGCTCAAAGTCCGTCAACTGCACATACGGTTCACGTCCACGCTGTCACGGCATGCTACCAGTGTTAAAGACTGCGATGGAGCTCCGTATGCCACGGCAAACTGGCTGACACTGACGGCGGCAGTGCACAAATGCTGCGCAGCTAGCGCCATTCGACGGCCAACACCGCGGTTCCTGGTGTGTCCGCTGTGCCGTGCGTGTGATCATTGCTTGTACAGCCCTCTCGCAGTGTCCGGAGCAAGTATGGTGGGTCTGACACACCGGTGTCAATGTGTTCTTTTTTCCATTTCCAGGAGTGTATTTTTAGGTTTTACTGTGAATCTATTTTGAGTTTCTGACTACATTTCTTACACAGTAGTGGAATGTATTTATTGAAAATGAAAAATAATACTTAAAGTCTTGAAAATAATGCCTTTTTTTTGGAATAATGCCTAAAATCAACTTATGGAGAGAATGAAGCAGTGGAATAAAATTAATTATCTGTAGATTAAATTTGAAATTCCGTGATATTTCTTTGAAAGATATTGTGTGATTCTAAAATCCTGCAAGTGACATGAAAGAATTATAGGATCAAAATGTTGCTAAGATGCAGTTGTTGTGTTTCATAAACACTGCAATTACCTTTCAAAAGTTATTAATCGGGTCCATCTGAATTTCAGCATGTTGCTCTTGTTTTAGAGGTACAGTATGGGTTAGTATTGATAATAGCAACACAGCAATTAGGACTCAGTCATACGTATGGAAACATCATGTTATAACAGTCCTCAGTGTGAAGTAATTGTTGGTATGTTTTCATTGTCACATTTATGCTCAACCATGCAAAATTTTTGTAATGTTGCCAGTGATTAGCTACTTTTCCTCCTAAAATGCAACATGTTGTCATCTCACACTAACATCCTTTGTTGTCTTTTACCTGGGATCCAGGATAGCTTTGGTAGTTGACTCCTGAATAATCTTATTCCCTGGAATCACCATTTTATTGGAAGCTGATGCACCATCTCCACTCATAATTACTTCCAAAAACATAATGTTTGTAATGGCCTGACAGTTTATGTGGGCATTGCTATTTAATGTCTACACTTCAGCTACTATTGCAAAATTTCTGTCCACTCACCTTTCATCTTGTGTAGTTGTGTCCCTCTCACATAATCATAGGTTTGTTTATTACATGCATTGTAGCTGGAATGGGGATCTAGGATTATCTGAGTTTGCTGAATGACCCCATATTTTGCAGGGATGTCACAATATTTTTGTTGTTATGGTGCAATTTGTGCCACTCCACTTTCTTACAGTCACAACGCAATGCTTATACACAATCCAGTTAGAATAAAAATGCACTGTTACACTATGTACATGTCTCTTTCAGTGCACACTCCTGCTCAGAGTGATCTCGTTGTCCAAACTAATACTGCCAATCTGGTGTCAAGCTATTCGAGGTCTTGTTCTCAACTTGTAGCCAATCTGAGGCTAGGAAAGGCAATGCTTCCTAATAAGGATGTGCTCTGGATAATCATTCACGCAGCACATGATAATGATGCAATAGGAAATGCAGTAGTTTGGATTAAGTAGTATTGCTCCACATTACATTTTCCATAAGGACCAATTAGCCACAAATAATATTACACAGGTTTTGAAAGTAAAATTTTTAACACTTTTTGTATTTCTTACATCTGTTGTCACTGTCAAAGCAGAAGTATTTGTATTATGAAAAGGATAAATTGCTACTCACTATATAGTGGAGATGTTGAGTCACAGACAGGCACAATGGAAAGACTGCTTTTGGCCAAAAGTTTTTCATCTGAAATAGTCAGAAAACACGCACACCACTGTCTGACTGCCACTGGCCAGACTGGTCATGTGTGCTTGAGCTGTGTGTGTGTGTGTGTGTGTGTGTGTGTGTGTGTGTGTGTGTGTGTTGACTATTTCAGAAGAAGGGCTTTTGGTCAAAAGATTACATGCTTGGCAGTCTTTCTGTTGTACCTGTCTGCAACTCAACATCTCCAATATATGTTTAGTAGCAATCTATCCATTTCATAATATCGTCAGAAGTATTTGTATGTTGATTTGCTTTTAGTTTATCACGGGTGTTAGAAGTGCATGTTAGGTGTGTCACCAGACTTTTTTTTTTTTTTTTACTATCTTCTCTGAATAATATTTCATTTTTAGAGGGTATAACAGCTTTGTTTGTTACTTTGTTTTAGCAACTCATCTGTTAAATTCTGTTCCCAGGTGAACAGGGGCTTGTTGAAGTATCTCTCATTGAACCTTCATTCAGCGTTTGTGAATTTCTGTGAGTGTGTCCCAGACCCAAGTGACCCAGACCAGTATGTCCCATCCCGCCAAATGCTTCAGTATTTACTTGTACGAACTCAAAGCTTTGGGCAGTTGTGGTGCTATATAATTTCCCAGTGCTTAGAAGCAGGAAAGTATCTTAGAGCTCGCATGGAACTTGGACATAACTGGTGGGCTGCTGTGGTTGCACTGGGAATAACTAGTCGAATATGGTAATTATCGTTGTTCACTTACACTTATATATTATAAACCCTACATCATGTTAAAAACAAAGTGTTCATTAATGAAATCTTTTACCTCTGTAATATTGTAAGTCAGATTTGCATGATATTTATCAAATTAACACTGTGAATTTAAATTTCAGTAGTTCATGAATTCAGCGTAATACTTGACTCAACTGACAAATTCTGATTGCAGTGTTGTAGAGTAAAACCACAGAATTCTTAAACTTGACTGTACAGAAAAACTCCCCTCCCCCCCCCTCCCTCCCCACATGAACATGTCCTTGCTTAAGGTGTCACATATAAAGATGAGCCAAAACCTTGAGACCATCTGCTTAATAGAATGTTGTACCACCTTAGAAATGCAGTTGTACAGGGATCCTTGATAAGTTTCCAGAGATATGTGGTACCAAGTGTCTGTGCAGATGACATACCTCATGGACTGGTGGTTTGAAGACTCAGAGCTGGGGTGCCTGATAACAACCCAGAAGCATTCATCAGGTTCAGATAAGGTGAACTGGCATGCCAACACTTCAATGTGAGTTCATTTAGTGTTCAAACAACAGTAGCATGATCCTGGCCTTATGACAGGTACTGTTATTCTGCTGGAGGATGCCATTACTGGTGGGGAAGAGTAAAGTATGAAGGGTTACAGGAAATCTGCAATAATGTTCATAGTTCACAGCTGTTATGGTGCCCCAGATTGCTACAAGTCTCATGGAAGTCCAGGAAAATATACCCCATTGCTTAATGCTACCTCCACCAGCCTACATCTGTAGCGCAGTGCACGTTTCAAGCAAATATTTCACGTGAATGACGATGTATACAGGCATGGCCATCAATCTAATGTAGCAATAAACATGATTTGTCTGGTCAGAAGATATGTTTCCATTGATTCATGGTCTAATCTTTATGATCTCATGCCCATTGTAATCATGATTGATGATATTGTTGTGCCAACTTGGGCACTTACAAGTGGTCATCTGAAGTGGAACCTCATGCTCAACAGTGTGCGCTGAACAGTGTGCTTTGAAAAACTTGTGCCAGCACCAGATTTGCCACAAATTGCTGCCTAACCTGCATTACAGGCAAGTAGGTCTCCTAAGTCTATGTTCTGTGATGAGGTGTGGGTATCAACCACCAGATGGCCTACTCGTGGTTTCACCGTCCCTAAACTCCTTTCTGTAGTGACCCGTGTAAGATTCTACATCCATGATCCATGTAAGGCACATGACAGAAATCACAAGATGCTAGCACTGGAAGAGGCCTCCACTCTCAGATGCAAACACAGCCTCTCCATAGTGCACCATGCTGGCCAGCTGATGGCTTATAGAGTCAGGCCCAGCTGACCCCTCTCTGTCATATGTCGGCATTCAGCCAATGTATCCGAGACTAGTAACACAGCCACTATGTGGCAAGCGTTTTCCTGTACCAGTATTCTCGAAGTAATAAAGTGTTGTTTGTGTTGTTATCTGTTTGTTTTTGTAGTCAGAACACATAGGCAACAAATAGGGTCATTTCTCACATGTTTCGTGGTGTGGTTGCTTTTCAAGTTTGACTGTGACATTTTTCGTTTTGTGAAAGTTCTGCTTCAAACATTGGTGCAACAACAGACAGAACTTTTTACGTGCTGTGCCAGCATTGTTATCTCTCCCTTTGTCTCAGGCTATATTTCCTTCTGTATTCCCACTGTTGATAAGGTGGCAAAAGATTGGAAAATGTACAAACACCACCTGCAGCAACATTTCCATGCCTTCGACAGTATGGATGCGGAGGTATGTCATGCATTGTTTTTGTCATGGTGTTGGCTCCTTTGCTGAAGCCTTCTTCATTGTCTTTTGACAATTTATGCACATTGTTGCTTTCCTATTAATGCCGTCAGATGCACGTCATGACTGCTAGGGTTGAATTCTACCAGTGCAAGAGACAGTCCCATCAGTCTCATCATACCTGGGCCATGACTCTTCATGGCCTTAGTTGCAACCGCCATTTTGTCATGCCCAGTCAAAAGAGGCATATGCGGCTGCCATTGTTTGTGATGTTATAATCCGCTCTGCCCCAGATAAGGAAGTCTGGCAATAGCCCCTCCAATTAGAAAGCACATCCCTCGTCAAGGTGTTGTCCAGAATATAGTCGTATGAGGTCTCAGATGCCCCTGGTCGGCAGCTGGAAGTGTGATGTGACATCACGGTGGTGCTGGGTGGCCCAGCTACGTCCACTGCCTCCAGGAATGACGACTAAGCAGCTGTGCAATCTGACTGATCTGGTGGCCTCAGCGCAGCACATAAACAGCATTCCAGCCACTGCTCCTTATTGCCATTGTGTGCGTCTTGTTACTCACAACATCTTTTGGGCCATCTGTCATAAGTGTCAGAAAAAAGGCCACATTGTTGTAGTCTGCACTCAGTGGCGCAGAATGCAGTGTCAGAGAATATGGAAATGAATATTCAGGAAGTGTTATTGTCAGGCCAGTTCCTGATCAAAAGTCCAACAAGCTTTTCATTGAGGTTTTGGTTTTCTCATGGCAGCTTCACGTGCTGGTGGACGCCAGCACAGCAGTTTCCCTGCTTAATGCTCAAACATATTCAGACCTCAGCTCTGCTTTGCTGTTGCCAGTAAACAGACACATTAGGGATATACAGGGTGATTCAAAAAGAATACCACAACTTTAAAAATGTGTATTTAATGAAAGAAACATAATATAACCTTCTGTTATACATCATTACAAAGAGTATTTAAAAAGGTTTTTTTTTCACTCAAAAACAAGTTCAGAGATGTTCAATATGGCCCCCTCCAGACACTCGAGCAATATCAACCCGATACTCCAACTCGTTCCACACTCTCTGTAGCATATCAGGCGTAACAGTTTGGATAGCTGCTGTTATTTCTCGTTTCAAATCATCAATGGTGGCTGGGAGAGGTGGCCGAAACACCATATCCTTAACATACCCCCATAAGAAAAAATCGCAGGGGGTAAGATCAGGGCTTCTTGGAGGCCAGTGATGAAGTGCTCTGTCACGGGCTGCCTGGCGGCCGATCCATCGCCTCGGGTAGTTGACGTTCAGGTAGTTATGGACAGATAAGTGCCAATGTGGTGGCGCTCCATCCTGCTGAAATATGAATTGTTGTGCTTCTTGTTTGAGCTGAGGGAACAGCCAATTCTCTAACATCTCCAGATACTGTAGTCCAGTTACAGTAGCACCTTCGAAGGAAAAGGGACCAAAAACTTTACTGGCTGAAATGGCACAGAAAACGTTCACCTTAGGCGAGTCACGTTCATACTGAGTTGTTTCCCGCGGATTCTCAGTGCCCCATATACAGACATTGTGACGGTTGACTTTCCCGTTAGTGTGGAAAGTTGCTTCATCACTAAACACAATCTTTGAAATGAAAGATTCATCTGTTTCCATTTGAGCAAGGATAAAATCACAGAAATCGATTCTTTTAATCTTATCAGCTGCAGACAGTGCTTGAACCAATTTCAGACGATAAGGTTTCATAACTAACCTTTTTCGTAGGACTCTCCATACAGTTGATTGTGGAATTTGCAGCTCTCTGCTAGCTCTGCGAGTCGATTTTCCTGGGCTGCGAACAAATTCTTGCTGGATGCGTGCTACATTTTCATCACTTGTTCTCGGCCGTCCAGAACTTTTCCCTTTGCACAAACACCCATTCTCTGTAAACTGTTTATACCAACGTTTAACACACACCACCTATCAGGAGGTTTAACACCATACTTCGTTCGAAATGCACGCTGAACAACTGTCGTCGATTCACTTCTGCCGTACTCAATAACACAAGAAGCTTTCTGTTGAGCGGTCGCCATCTTAGCATCAACTGACGCTGACGCCTAGTCAACAGCGCCTCAAGCGAACAAATGTACAACTAAATGAAACTTTATAGCTCCCTTAATTCGCCGACAGATAGTGCTTAGATCTGCCTTTTGTCGTTGCAGAGTTTTAAATTCCTAAAGTTGTGGTATTCTTTTTGAATCACCCTGTAGTAAACAGCACTTCCCATTGTTTGGTTATTCACAGCTGATATTACGTATAGATCAGTAACTCGGTCTATTACCTTTCTTACTGTTCATGGTGCTGGTTCAGCAAACCTTTTCGGGTTTGACGCCTTTCAGGCCTTTGGCTTTCCAATCATGGAATCCATACAGTTGGTATCTGCCAACGTCCCCTATCAATCATTGAAATCTCTGTGCTCCAAATTTCAGGATATTTTTGCAGAGGGCCTTGCGTGCACCACATACTTTAAAGCCCTTATTATCTTGAAGCAGTTTGCTCGTACTAGATTTGATGGTGCTTTGCAGATTCCGATAGTGCCCCATGCACAAGTCAGGGTGGAGTTGGACTGGCTCGCATCTCTCGGGGTTGTGATTCCCATTTCCTCTAATGAATGGGCCATTTCCCTTGTTATCATGATGAAACCCTCTAGTAAACTGTGACTTTTCATTGATTTTAAGGTCACTGTGAATTCACAGGCTGTGGTTGACACATACCCTTTGCCATGTCTGGAAGAGCTGTTTACATGCTTAGTCAGGAGTCAGTTCTTCTCCACACTTTATCTTTTTGAAGCATATCACGAGTTACCTCAGGATGAGGACTCCAAGTGTATCCTGGTTCTTAATAAGCCTTTAGGTCTGTATCAATACCAGTGGTTAATGTTTGGCGTGGCAAGTGCCCCTGCAATTTTTCATCACTACCTAGAACAGGTCACATTCAGTATTCTGCACTGTTTAAACTACCTGCGTGATGTCATCATAACCAGACATACTACAAGTGATCATCCGCACTATCTCCAGACCCTTTTTGAAAAATTTCGGGCCATAGGTTGTTGCATTCTACAGAAGTCTAAATTTTTTCAACTCTCTCTGGATTATCTCGGCCACACCATATTGTGGCAGGGTATCCAACCCCTGGCGAATCTGGCCAAGGCCATTATGGACCTGCCACATCCCTCATCATTGCACAAACCGCAGGCTTTCTTGGGTAAAATTACAAGTTACCACCAGTTCAGTACCGGGCCATCCACCATTGCGTGCCCTCTGTATCTTCTTCTCCACAATGAAGCTTCCTTTGTCTGGTCTCCGGTGTATGACTAGGTCTTAACCAAGCGGAAAGACTGCCTCAAGTCAGCACCGTGTTTAGCTACTTTTGCTCATAAAAAACCATTGGTTTTGACTGTGGATGCCGCACAGTAAGGCGTTGGGGCAGTCATCACTCATTGGAATGCAGGTGGCTCGGAGCAGCCACTGGTGTCTGCATCAAAAACTCTCAATCCAGCACAGGCCCAATACTCTCTGGTCAAGGATGTGGTTCTGGGCATTGTGCATGTGATCACCAAATTTCATGTGTTCTTGTACGACACCAAATTCCACAGGTTGCAGTGGTGGGCCTTGTTCCTCTCCAATTACCATTATGACATCCACTTGTGCCCCACAGGGCGCCATGCTGACACGGATGCTTTATTCAGGCTGCCCATCAGTCCAGACCCCAAGTTTGATTTAGAGGAGCTTGTGTGTGTTCATTTGGAAATTGCCTCCTGCCAAGCGATAGACAGCTTTCTCATCACTAGTACCTGGGTTGCCAAGGCCACACCTCTTCACAGGCAACGCATCTCCCAGGGTGGACCTTCCTAAAAGTTTGCAGCAGGAGTTCTTACAGCTGTTGCATGAGTGTTACTGGGGTGTTTCCAGCATCAAAGCCTTGGTTTGCATACATGGGTACTGGTCCACATTGACCGGAAGCTGGAGCATTTGGTGGTTGTGTGTTCCAAGTGCCCTAGTTAATAGGCGGCTCCCAAGGCTTCATTTTCCCCATAGCATCCAGCAACCCAGCCCTAGGAACACATCCATGTGAAGTTTGTGAGTCCATTTCTGAATGAATTTTAACTGATTGTCATTGATACGTTTTTGTGATTTCCATACATAGTGCGATGCTCCTCAGCTACTACCAAAACTACCATTCAGGCTCTTTAAAAAAACTTCCTATGGAAGGCCTCCCAATTACTCTCATTTCTGACAATGGACCTCAGTTCCTGTACCATGCATTTTGTGATACCTGTGTGTGCCTGGGCATTGGCCATGCTCAATCCCCTCACTTTCACCTCCACTCTAACTGGGAAGCCAAGGGTGTGGTTTGCACTTGTAAGACCCAGATTAAAAAACATCTGCACGACTTTCCCACTGAGGAGGCGTTACTGTTTTTACTGACAACCCACCAGATGACTCCTATTGGTTCCCATAGCCCTGCCGAGCTTCTCCATGGATACCAGCTGCCAATGCTGCTGCCTCTTCCATCCGGGATCTTGCCCACTGTCGTGTTCCACTGCACCGCACTTTCCACCAGGGATGGCAGTCTGGGTGTGTGGTTTTGGTCAGCAACCCTGCCAGTTACTGCGACCATCGTGTGTCAAAACAGTCGTCGTGTCTACTCTCTCCACATGGCTGACTGGGAGGTATGGCACCATCAAAGTCAGCTCCGAGTCAGGGTAGGCACCCACCCGCCTACCCCAGCTGCACCACCACCTTTCGTTTATACCCCAGATGCTGGGTGCTGCATATCTGCCAATGTTCCAGCCTCTGTTTACATCTGTGTCAGTGCCGGCCAGTGAGCCTACGACATCACAGCCTCTGTCAGCGGTTCCAGTACCCCTTTAGCCAGTAGACGCAACTCTTGCTGGTTTAATGCCTCTTGTGGGGCCTCAGCCTGCAATGGAGTCGCCTCCACGTTCCCCACTGCCACTAGACATCACCATGGATCCTGGCTTGGACTGCTCATTGCCAGTCCTGTCATCCTGTGCTTACACGGGGGCATTATGGTGCTGAATGCGCCGGCCACTCTTGCCCATATTCTGAGATCTTTGCTGACCATAGCTGCTCTCCTCTCAGGCCTCCATGGATGTGGGCACCATCTTGACATTGCTGCCATCCACTTCTTGCCTGGGGAATCAGCACCACTCTGCTCCACATCCACAATCTGTGCACGCAGGTGTACGGCGCACCACAGAAGTTGCAAGACACTAGCACCGGCGGAGGCCTCCACTCTCAGATTTGCATGCAGCATCTCCGTAGTGCACTCTACCAGCTGGATGGCTTATAGGGTTGGGCCCAGACCACCTCGCTCTCAGTCATATGTTGACATACAGCTTATGCGTCTCAGACTAGTAATGCAGCCACTCCATGGCAAGTGTTTCCTATACCAGTATTTTTTAATTAATAAAGTGTTGTGTTTGCTAATATCTTGTAATCAGAACTTTTTCCTTTTTCGTGACATTAGAATGTGAATAGCCAACTAGCTTTGCTGTCTCTAAGATGCTGTTTCTCAGACGCCGACCCATAACGATCTGCCCCTAGTCACCATCACTTATATCAGTGGATTTCGCCATTTGTTGCCCATATCATTGCTTGAATCATTCCACATTCACCTCTGCCTCCATTACATACTAATTACACACTTTAAATTGACTTTTTCTGATCAGTGAAAGTAATGCTGCTTCGAAATGTTTACACTCATTGTCAACCTCAAATGCATAACAAAATTTATTGTGCACCGTAACAAGAAGTAGTCATTGAGGATATAGTGTTGATTGAAATATGGTCTTTTGAATAGTAATTGTTAATATTATTCACAAAAATGAGTGAGGAGGCTGCACCTGGGTCTTCTAGTGAGTTGCCGTAAACACTGTGTATTCCGATGACTCTTGTTTGAAAAAATAGGGCTGTTATTCATAGTGGTGCAAGAAAAATGATGTTAAATGTCATTGGGTGTAGCTACAGAGAAAAGAGGCAGACAATGCTACTATATCAGTTAATAAGTAGCTAAAAGAGCACCACATATAAGGGGAAAAACAAATGCAACCTGAGAAAGCAGAACAATTTTATAAGGGCTCATCGTGGCAGATTACCTGCTCCGCCTGGTAAGAAGAGGTATGTTTCCAACATATTTCTTTGTCTTCTATATAATGTATGTGAAGTAAAAAAATGTTTTCCTGAGAAAACAAAACTTAAATCTTTGAACATTCTAAATTGAATTACTAAGTTAATATAATCTAGTAATAAAACTAATATTTCTGTTTATCTATTATAAATTTATTTTTTACATTGTGCGACACACTTCTTCAAAATATCTTAGAAATGTCTTAGTGCACTGTAATGTGGCATTTTATGTGTTCACTGATGGAAGTGACCCTCCGAAATAGAGTAAAATTATTATATGTGCGTATCTTGTGTGAAATACTCTAAAGTATGTAAACTATTATTGCCCTGTCACTTTTTATAGAAGCATAGTTGTACATTGTATGTACTACAAATGCAGTTTTATCTCATTGCAGTGTATTCAGTGCAGAATACATTCAAAATTTTTAAGAATTTTTTTTCTTTTTTACTCCTCTTAGGCAAAGAAGTGGTGAAGTAATCGATGATTTCAGTAAACAAATAATTAGACACACAATTGAAGAATTTTATACCCTTAAGAAAAGTGTACCATCAGTAAATTGCTTCCAATACTGAAGAGTAAGTTAGACTGGAATCTGGAATGCTACTTCCATGAGAAAATTTTTGAGGACTTCAAGTTAAAGAAGGTTCACAACATAGTGTTCTGGTGGTCTCAGTATGAAGGAGAAACACCAGAGAAGCTGGAACTGAAATTTTCTGTTTAGAGGAGACTTAGATAGATAATAACTTGTCACAAATGCTGGTGGAGTAACGTAGTGGCTGGTGTCATAGCATGGAGAAACACCTCCAGAAGGCTCATTACAAGAAGCGTCGATTCAAAAAAGAGTATTTTAAAAGAATTACATCTCCGGTTTTGGGCCAAATCCTTGCAGGAAGACTGTGATGGGCAGTTGAATTCTGTGAATTTGGATAAATGTTTTGAGGTAAAGTGCTTCCTAACCTACTGATGTGATCTCTTATTGGACTGGATCTCTTATCTTTGCATAACTGCTCCAACAAACATACATTACCAACCCTTGGTCTCCCTCTACATTTTTTTACCGCTCATGCTTCCCTCTATCACCTGATTTATGCTTCCTTGACGCCTCAGGATGGATCTTATCAACCAACCCCTTCTTTTTGTCAAGTTGTATCGTAAATTTTTCTCCTCCTTTCGAATCAGTAACTGCTTATTATTTATTCCACCTACCCGTCTAATTTTCAGCATACTTCTGTAACAACAAAATGGAAACCTTCTCTTATTGTCCCAGTCCAATAAGAGATAATGCACCATACCATTGCAGGCAATTCGAAAAACCACCAAGTAAATTTGTTCTCAAGATGATGATGATAAAGTGGCTACAGAATAGAGATATCAGATGCAATGATACACTCCCGGGTGACACCACCTTTCAGTGCCGGGCAGAAGGGCTTGTGTAATCCAACAAACTCAAGGGCTGTGCCACTGGTAGCATAGTTATCAGCAGGGTCACCCAAGCCAGAGTGGTCTTGACAGAGGAGCCAGACAAAGTGTGTTCCCCAACATAGGGCAGGGAGCACTTGAAAGGCAAGGGGAAACCAACCTTCCTAAAGGAGTAAACCCTAAAAAAAAAATCCATGCCCTTCATAATGGGGATTGGTCATGGAGCCACTAATTCTACACTGTAAAAATGTCATATTACAGAACCACGACAAGAGCCTCAGATAATGGATGGAACATGCAGAACACACGTTCAGCAAGGAAAAAGGACAAAAGATTTGAGAGTAGTAACTTAGAACATACGAACAATGTTGAAACCTGAAAAAATTTAAGAAGTTGCTGAAGAGATCTTGAAGTTTAAGTATAGTATCATGGCATGACAAGAAGTGAGGTGGCAAGAGCAAGGGCAGATACCTCAGTATTCTCTGGTGTATGGTGGACCAGAAAGGAGATCAGGGCAGTCTGGAACAGGATTTATAATAGCAAAAGAGATTAGTAAAAGTCTTTTGAAATTTGAATGTATAAATGAAAGACTGAGAATAAAATGGAAATTCAAGACTGTGACAATAACAACAGCATACGCATCAACAGAGGAAGCAGAAGAAAGAATAAAAGAACAGTTTGATGAAGACCTGGAAAGTGTATGTAGTAAATTACAAAACTACGACCTACTGCTAGGTGCTAACTTGTGGTAAATTCTGGTGGAGTAAAGTAGTGGCTGCTGGAGAAGCACCTCCAAAAGGCTTGTAAAAAGAGATTTGAATGTACACATTGGGTGAAATGAATGTGGAAGAGCTTCACGAAGATACGCATTACATGAAGAGAGTTATGAGAATGGAGATATGTTAGTTTGCTGCTAGGAATAATTTATTCATCAAGAGTATGTGTTTTCCACAAAAAAGGAATACATCTTGGAACAGGGAAATCGAGTGTATGTGGACCATGTGCTAGTAAAAGCATGACATGCCTCATCAGTCATAGATGTATGGAGCTGCAGGGGTCCAAACTATGATACAGACCACTATGCTGTAAAAGCTGTAGTGAAAGAAAAGTTAGCAGTAGTATATAAAATCCAGAATGGGGAAAAAAAGCAAATAGTGATGTAGCAAAACTGAATGATCTTGAAATTATAAAAACATACCAAATAAAAATTAAAAATGTCCTGACAGCCAGTGAGGTAACAATGGGAAATCAAGACATATGGAATGGGATCCATAAAGTGGTGATGGAGGTAGGAAAAGAAACACTTGGGATAAGAAGAAAGGAAAGAAATGGATGGTTTGATGATGAATGGGGTAGATTGTAATGTGGAGGTGTGTAAAGAATTAAGTTCTAATGCTCATAGAATGTGTAAAAAAAGAAAAAGGGTTGGCTGAAAGTAAAATTCAAGAGAGAGAAGAGCTAAAGGAACAGAATGAGACAAGATGATTCCATCATGCAATAGGAAAGACGGGAAAGAAATGGATGGTTTGATGATGAATGGGGTAGAATGTAATGTGGAGGTGTGTAAAGAATTAAGTTCTAATGCTCATAGAATGTGTAAAAAAAGAAAAAGGGTTGGCTGAAAGTAAAATTCAAGGGAGAGAAGAGCTAAAGGAACAGAATGAGACAAGATGATTCCATCATGCAATAGGAAAGACGGGAAAAAAGACTTCAGCCCACTCAAAATTCATGTAAAAATAGAAATGGGAAAATAATCAGAGATGAACAAAAAATATTGCAGAGATGGGCAGAAAACTTTGAAGATATGCTCAGTACCAACTAGGACTAGGTATCAAGAGATCCACAAGTACAGGAGCAGGATATACGAGGGTTGAATGAAAAGTAATGCCTGCATCTTCATTAATTGGGTTTGGATGGGAATATTTTAATAAATCAAATGCAGAAATAATCCTTAGAATGTGATCTTATAATTACCAATATTCACTTTTCCACATCATCACCAGCCAACTGAATATGTTTCTGCCAACGATGCACAAGTTTTCTGAAGCTGTTGCGGAAGAAGTCAACACACTGTTTCCACAACTATTGTCTCACAGTTCTCTCAACATCTGCATCAGAAGCATAATGATGTCCCTGCAGATCATCTTTCATTACTGGGAACAGATAGGAGTCAGACGGTGCTAAATCTGGACTGTATGGTGCATGCCGTATGGTGGTGAAATTGTCTCTGAAGTTCTGCTGTGGTGGCACGTGAAGTATGTGGTTTGGCATTGTAATGCTGCAGGAAAAATTTCCCTTTTCCTTTCAGACCCTTGTTAGCCGTCATTTCAGAGTTCCATTATCAAGGAAATCAACATGGATAACAACATCTACATCCCAGAACACTGTGGCCATGATTTTTCCAGCTGTGTCTTGAATTTCTTTTTCTGGAGCGAGTCTTCATGTCGATATTCCATAGATCAATGTTTTGTCTTGGGTCGTAATGGTGTACCCACGTTTCATCCCCTGTCACAATTGAATGAAGAAAGGTGTCACATTCATTCTCATAACGCGAGAGGAGTTCCTGGCAAATTTCAGGTCTGTGCGCTTTCATTTCAGGAGTCAGCATCCAGGGGTACCCATCATGCACGATCTTTCAATAGCCAAGCAAAGCAATAATGTGACCCACACGTTCTGTTGAAATGCCGATTGTGCTTGCAATTTCTCTCTGAATCATACGATGATCATCCTGAATCAGTCTGTCGACATTTTGCTTGTGAAACTCTGTGGTTGCTGTCACAGGATGTCCAACTCTTTGTTTGTCATGCAGGTCAGAGTTCCCACCTCAACATCTTTAAACTTACTCACCCAATGATGCATAGTACTCAAATCAACACAATCACCATTAACAGCTTTTATTCTCTGATGAATCTCCTTTGGATTGACACCTTCTGCTGTCAAGAATTCAGTGACTGCACGTTGCTTAAATCGTATTGACTGACGGTCTGCACAGGGTTCCATACTTTACACTGTAACAACACAACCATTCAATGCTAAGGCTTCCTGCCAACTGAAGCTATAGAGAAGAGGCTACGGAACAAGCCAGTACCGGCCGCATGCCAATACTGCCGACTGTTGAAGAGTTACGAAAGTGGAGGCATTACTTTTCAGTCAACCCTCGCAGAAGCAAGAAAAGATGAAAGGGAAGAAGCAAAAAGACCAACATTTGGGGAGCCCAGTGATATGTAAATTTAGAAATAACTGTGCACCTGGTAAACATGAGATACTACTATAACTTATACAATTTGGTGGTCATCGTCTGATGTGTGAAAGAAGTGCATTAATGTATAAAATATGGGAGGATGAAAGTATACATGAGGACTGGAAAACTGGAATTATGTGCCCTATATACAGGGTGGTGCACGAAATGTGTTACCATTTTGTTTTTCAATATAAACTTTATTGTCAATACAATCTGAAAGGAACATATACTACAGTGAAGAGCCGTCCATGGAGATTTGTTCTAACTCAGCACATGTCAATATGTCCACCATTTCGTTTCTTCCTTCAAACGAACACTGAAGTTAGTGATTACCCTATGGCACATGTCTTCCGTAATTTCACTGCAAAGTTTGAAGAATAAGTCTTCTGAGCTCCATTAAATCACGTGGACGTTTCGGGAAAATTATTTCCTTTAGGTACCCCCAAAGAAAAAAAGTCACATGGATTGAAGTCTGGACTATTGGGGTGCCAATTTTGTCCGTCATTGAAGCGATCTGGAAACCTGAGTGAAATGATCCACATGTCAAAATGCTCGTGTAAAAACTCCAACACAGTGTTTGCAGTATGTGGCCTTGCTCCATCTTGCATGAACCACTGCGTGTTGAAGGGCAAGTCAGTAGCAAGACACTGTGGAATGAAGCTATTGTGAAGCCATGCTCAAATAACGCTCACTGTTCACAGTTTCTTCAAAGAAAAAGGGTCCAATAAGTCCGTGACTGGAAATTGCTGCCCACGCTGTAATCCTCGGAGCATAATGTTGTCGTTCATGAAGCACTTGTGGGTTTTCAGTGGCCCAAAAGCATACATTTTGTTTGTTAACCACACCATCTAAATGAAAATGCACCTCGTCTGAAAACCAAATGTTGTTGAGAGTTTCTTCCCTATCCTCTGCCCACTGAGCAAACAGTAGTCTCTACTGCTTGTGTTCTTCAGTGAGCTTCTCTGCACAGGTCATCTTGTATGGGTACATATGGAGGTCACTTTTAAGAATGCTTTGAACTGAGCATCTGGATATTCCCAGTTGCACTGCTACCTTTCTAAACTATTTCCCGGGACTTCTCTGCACAGCAACTCGTACCGCTTCAATATTCTCCAGCAAATAAACAGGCTTAGGCCAAGGTTGCTTCGCTTCCAATACTGTTCCTTCCTGTACAAATTTATCATACAACCTGTGGATGGTCTTCTTGCAAGGGACCCATCGTGTGTTAAACTGTTGTGGAAAAAGCCTCTGAGTCACAACAAGGCTTTTCGTTTCATGAAAAAGTAACACAATTGCCGATCGTTGCTGTGACGTCAGTCTTCCATTATCAGCCATTGCTGCTTACTAGTCTCCTAACAGCAGTATCATGAATTACACGTCATTTCATAACTCATTTGTTTTTCCAAGCTCTTCTGGTACTGCTGTAGAGATCCCAGCGGGATATCTAATGTGCGCCGTAAATTGTGAAAGAAACAGTTGGTAACACATTTCGTGTGCCACCCTGTATAAGAAAGGAGAAAAGTTAGGTTATGGAAATTTATGAACTTTGAACCTTTCAGCAATTGTATCATTTGGATTTGGGGGTTGGTAAAATGACTATGCAGTGTTAAGCAGAACAGGATTGCAGAGAGATCATCACCGTGTTTCATTCCACGTGTAAAGTTAAGGCTCTTGGTTATTTTGTTGTCCACTTTAGCTTTTGCCTTTATGTCCTTCATTGTTGACTCAACTAACCACTGATTGCACAAGGGAATAGTATAGTCTTTAACTCGGTTGATCTTGTAATTAGAGAATTCTTGAATACCTGTAAGTTTGCATAACAGGCTCTGTTTCCTTCTTGTACCCTTTCTCTAATACACTCTCTCATATTGTTATTGCTAGTTAACAGGGCACCTAAATAATGGAAGCAGCTGTCAGCTATAAAATATCTATTAGAGGACTCCAGTTCATGTGGTTTCTTCTTGTCTTACACTTGCACACTACTATGAATTTGATCTTTTTTCATTTACCGTAAGTCTAATTTTTGCTCCTTCTGCTTCCATTATTTCGTCCACTTCTTTAAGGGTGTTTACACTCTTGCCACAATTGCAATATCAACTGGATCTGCACATATCTGAGTGGATTTCATCATTGTTTATTGTTCCTCTCTTATCTATTTTTTGTATCCGACTATGCAGTGTTAAGGATCCAATTATTATTTTATTCTAGTTGCCAAGAATGAACTCTGCCCATACTAACTCACAGTAACTATCTACTTCAATTTCGAGACAAGATAAACTACTTCTAACAGCAACAAACATGCCACCACCAACTGTGTTTAGCCTACCATTTCGGAACACCGTTAGGTTCTACCCAAAAATTTTGACAGAACTCATCTCTGGCCAGCTTTCAGTGCCTATAACGATTGGAGCATCAGTGCTTTCTATTAATGCTTGGACCCCTGGTACTTTCCCAACACAGCTGCAACAATTTAAAACTGTTGTACCGATGGTTCCTATGTCTATGTTCTTCCTGTGTTTGGCCTGCACCCCTTGTGACTGAAGCCCTTTTTGTGTTTTCCCGAGATCCTCTAACCTAAAAAACTGCCCAGTCCACTCCACATAGCCCCTGCTACCCGTGTAGCCACCTCCTTCATGTAGTGGACTCCTGACCTATTCAGCAGAACCCAAAACCCAACCATCCTGTGGTGCAAGTCAAGGAATCTGTGGTGCAAGTTGAAGAATTTGCAGCCTACACAGTCGCAGAACCGTCTGAGCCTCTGATTCAGACCTCCATTTTGCTCTGTACTAGAGGTCTGCAATCGGTCCTGTTGACTATGCTGCAAATGGTGAGCTCTGTTTTAAGTTTTCAGATTTCTTTAAGTTGCTACACAGGCCATTGTGTTGTAAAATTTGGAAAAGAAAAGGATGATTACGTAAATATGCTTCACTCACTTTACCAGTAACAAGGTTGTCATCTAGGTCGTGTGTGTTGCATGGGATGTCATGCATGATCTGTTTCAGACAATGCTGAAAGATCGCAGGGCCACTAGCCATACTGAAACAAAGACGATTGTAGTGATATAGGCCAAAGGGAGAACTGATGACCAAGAACTGCAGGGAAACCTCGTCCAGTGGTAGCTGTAGATAGACCTCTGCTAAACAGTTTTGAAAAAAGATTTTCCTCTTATTAATTTTGATGTAAGTTCCTTGGAGCAAGGAATGGAGTAAGTCTTCACAACAGCTTGAACTTCAGCAGTTGTTTTAAAATCTCCCCAGAGGTTAAGTCTGCTGCCTGGCTTCAAAGAAAAATCAGTGGAGTAGCCTATAAGCTTATAGTAACTGGCAGTACTATGCACCATGTCAAGACACTCCATTTCTGCTTTGAACATGTTGTAAAGTGCACTGGGAACTGGACATGTGCAGATGAAACATGGAGTATGTGATGGTTTCAATTCATTATGTGCCACATAATTGGGATGCCGCCAAGCCCAGGGTCGATGACAGATGAGAACTCTTCACTCAGATTTTCAAGCTTGTCAAATGGTGCCAAAGAGGAAATCACGTTTACTAAATGGTCGAACTGAAAGCCATATGCGTGAAAAGCATTGAGATCAAAAATCTTTCTGGATATGGCCTGAAGTAACAATATAAATTGTTAATTTTCTGTTGACATTCTTGCAGCAGACCATCACTTCACAGTGATCACATGGGGCATATGCTATCAGCTGTAGCTCAGTAAATGCTGATTGGGAAGACCTAGTCTGAGTGTAGGTGTCTTCATGGAAGCCCGTGTATCCAGCAGAATCGTAACTGAGCAATCATGAATGGTGAGTATATTCCACATTTTCTGGCTCACTCCAGACCAGGATGTGTGTTTACAAACACTACAGGACTCTCCAACCCGAGAAGAGGTTTTCAAACTTGCTGTACCTCGTGTGGTACATCATAAAGGAATCTGTCGGATGTGAGTATGGTAACATTGGAGACACCCAGGAAGAGGTCAACCATGGAAGCGGTGCGTGTCTGAATTGTATGCGGGACACTAATTATCTGAATGCTCCACGAGATACACAACGCTGAGCTCACTGCATTCTCTACTAAAGGATAAGTGATTCAAATCCTGTTTTTGTGATTTGTTGCGCAAATGGGATGATCTGCGATTTGTTGTAGAAATATAACTGAACAGAAGAGACAATACTCCTGTCACCAGAAGCGGTTCTGCAATTTTCCATGAAAGCAGAGTGCACTATCAATAAAAGACACGTCTTGCTCAAACAAGTAGTGTTGTAACTTGAAACCATATGAGGTACAGCAAGTTTGAAAACCTCTTCTCAGGTTCGAGAGTCCTGTAGTGTTTGTAAACACACATCCCGGTCTGGAGTGAACCAAATGATTAAATCTCACACAAAGAATCTGGATACAGATGATTGCAGCTTAAGTTAGTAAACAAAAAATTACATCTGTGGGAAAGACTTCGAAATTATGTAACATTGATTACGACTTCCTCCATTGTTCCAAGTGGGCCTGTTAGTGTTGACGTGCTAATTGCTGCTGCTGAACTTTAGTAAAACTCTCTGGATCCATGCTTGACATAGGTATGTTGATTAAATATCTACACTTTGAGTTGTAAAGCAACATGTAATCAAATGAGGACACAAGAGGGGGTGAAGAGGACTTTCAGCTTATTGAGAGAATTCTAGGAAAGTGTAGTTTATCCATAGAGGAGAGCACATACAGAACTCTTGTGGGGTCCATTTTCGAGAACTGCTCATGTGTTTGGCATCCCCACCAGGTCAGATTAAAGGAAGACATTAAAGCAAATAAGAAGCAGTTAGTTTTGATCAGTACACAAGTATTATAGAAATGCTGTATGAACTCAAGAAGGAAATTTCTGGAGTGAAGACATCTTTCTGTTCGCAAAACACTATTGAGAAAGTTTAGAGAACCAGCATTTGTGACGGACTGCAGAATGATCCCACTGCTACCAATGTACATCATATTTGAGGACTGTGAAGACAAGATGAGATAAATCAGGGCTTGCATGGAAGTGTATAGATAGTCATTTTTCCCACACCAGATTTCGAGGGAAATAGGAAAGAGAATGATTAGCAGTGGTATAATATACCCTCTGCTATCCACTATATGGTGGCTGGCGGTCTACGTATGTAGATGTAGATGTTTGCCTTCATTGCGTGCTTCCTGAGTTTGAGTTCTGTACCTTGGACTGTGACCAGAATCCTTGTTACTATTTTAGTACATGCTTGCTTGGTTCTAAACATATGTAAGTTCTTACAAAGATATTATCAGCACTGCAATCAGTAGTACATATAACAATCCATAGTCCAGTCCAGAAGAGAGAGAGAGAGAGAGAGAGAGAGAGAGAGAGAGAGAGAGAGAGGAGGGGGGGGGGGGGGGGGGGGGCAGGTTTCAGTTGCCTGTAACAAGGATGATGTCAACTTCTTCGGTCTGGCTAACGATATGTCAGTGGAGGTCTCATTCCCTGCTTGTAATGGCAGTCTGGCCTCTAGGCAGCAAGACCAGGTGGGTTGCTGAGAGTGTCATGTATCTGGAGTTGCCATGTCCTGTAGCCTCTTTGACTCAGTAATACTGATATCTGCTGTGGTGAAATCAGCACCATTGCCTGGGCAAAATACAAGACTGAGACTGTTTATGGTGTAATAAGCCTCATTGAAATTTACATCCGAATCCCTTAGCTCTTTCAGAATTTTCTGTCAGTATGAGCTTCAGGTTGCCGATGGCCTTACTGCATTGGCAACACTGGTTCATGTCATATCATCGAAGTTAAGCCCTGTCGGTCTTGGCTAGCACTTGGATGTGTTACCGTCCGGGTCTGTTGAGCGCTGGTGTACTCGGCCATTGTGAGGCTGATTGAGGAACTACTTGATTGAGAAGTAGCAGCTCCGGTAAATCGTTCCTAAAGCTCACCTGACATTTTTCTAATGTGTGTGCAGTCTTCTTCAATTTTTCAGAGAAATGTGACAGAAAAAGTTATATGTAATGGGAAGTAAGGATAATCCCTGTACTGCTGGGATCTGTTTTGTCACCATCTTGTGCAGTGTGTGGATTAGTGCTATTGTTTAGATATTTGGGAACTTACTTTTTTCCCAGATTGTTTCACCATTAAATTAGTGCCAGTTGTGTTTATCTTCCATTGTACAGGATATCTAAAAATCTGTGGATTTAGAAAAACCCTTATACAAGCCATCTTCAGAACTGTAATACAGAAAATTGTATCTAAGAAAAATGAAGTGTAAATTGTTAAAATAAAAGTTCCGTCATATGATTCATACCATAGTAAAATACCATGGTTAGTGTACAGCTGCCAAACAGTGGAACAGATAGTCATATTTTTGCGAGCTGAATTGTTTGTTATACTATCCAATGCAAGAATGATGTAAGTTATCCAAAGAACATATTTAAATCATGACAATAATATTACAGTGCAAGAATACATAACAGAGAAATGTAAGTGGAGAATGCAACTCTTAAACCATCAAAAAAAATTTCTTGTAGCTATACTGTATACATACTTGTATTAATATAAACCACTGACTTTTCCTGGTTGTGTGTTCATGCTGCTTAACAGTGATGTCATTATTGGTTGACTATATCACCTGTCTGATGTTCAGAATATTTGCTGTCACAGGCTGGAGAGATCATGTGACATGAGCTATGATTGCCTGATGAAAGCACATCACTATCTTGATTTCAGTGCTTCACAACTACTGTCGTTTATTTGGTGGAATTCAGAGTTATAATTTCAGAATACAAAAATTTGCTGTTGCCGCGTGTCAGAGCTCTTTCCAAAATGTGTTTCTTTTTGCTGTCTTTCATTTCCTAAAGTGCCAGAAAGTTCCCCACCAGTGTATAAAATCTGTACCGTTCAAGGGACTGGTAAGTTGTACAGCTACAAGGAAATATATTTTGTCACTTAGCATGGAAAAAATGTTCTTTCACCTGGGGAAAGTGTATTTTTAACCAGAGAATCTGGGACTTTTTTTTATTTTTATTTTTTTTTTAATCCTTGTTCACATGCTTGGTGCATGTATATTATGTTTTCTCTGAATATGAACTCATCTGAATGCTTAGCAACATGTTCTGTCTTGATTACATCTGCTCATCATTCGCTATGTGGTGAAATGTGCTTTACTGCTTCCATTACTTATTTTTCATCAAGGACTTTCCATTATGCTATTTCATTGTAATATTCGCTTATGGTTGGTTGGTTGTTTGGGGATGGAGACCAGACAGCGTGGTCATCGGTCTCATCGGATTAGGGAAGGAAGTCGGCCGTGCCCTTTCAGAGGAACCATCCCAGCATTTGCCTGGAATGATTTAGGGAAATCACGGAAAACCTAAATCAGGATGGCCGGACGCGGGATTGAACCGTCGTCCTCCCGAATGCGAGTCCAGTGTCTAACCACTGTGCCACCTCGCTCGGTATATTCGCTTATGAAATCTCCCCAGGTGATCAACCGAGTGGTGGCATCATTGTGTCACAATGTTTCAGTGAGTTTCCATACCCATCATGTTAAGGCAAAGATTGTGGGTACAAAAATCATTGAAATGTTGTGACAAGATGACACTACTACTTGGCTGATCACCTGAAAAGATTTAGTCATTGGAATACGCTGAGAAAGTCTGCAGTCACACGTGTAGTATTCCCTTGCTTGTGAACCTGATTTCTTCTAATTTGAATATCTTATTTTGTAGTAAAATGGATGTATCTGTTAGTTGCCTATAATTTGGCAGTTTTTATTGGTGTTTGTGTATTTAATATTCTGAGGTAGTACTTCTTTTTGGTTTTGAATTTTGTGGTTATGTTTGCAAGATGCTCTGGCTGAGCCTTGCATGTTGCCCTGGGCTTCCAGAGTTAAAAGGTCAAAATTAGTTGTTATTTATTTGTATTGTAGACATCATCAGATGCTTAGTTGCTTTAAGAATAATTTGCTGGCAAGATACTTGAGAAACTTCAAATGTTAAAACTGAGCCAAACAACAGATTATTCAGCCACCTCTAACATACGGTACAGACACTGTTGAGCATGATCACTAACGTGTAATATAGGTGTGCACTGTGACTTTTGGTACATCTTGAAGATTTTATTTACTCTCCACCCCCCCCCCCCCTTCCCACACCATACCTCTTGAACATTCCCCTACCTGCGGCCAAAGGAAGACTGCCAGCTCCACCCAAGTTCTGTGAATTCATTGGTAATTTCCACAGTTTTCTTTGATGTGGTGTTACACATTAATTTAGTCTTATTGTAATTAGTTTTCAGAACTACTGTCAAACTTGTTCTAGTATGTTGTTTGATTTGTTGTGGCAGTTTATTTGTCTTATAGGGAAACACTACAGTGCCATCAGTAAAATGAAGGTAGTTCACATATAGTCCATTACAATGTATTCTTTGTTTCCCCAGTTTAAGGATCTGAAAAATAAACAATGAGTTGCTGAGAATAGTCCTGCCTGGCTGTTCTTTAAATTCTAAATTTCCCTCTGTTTGATGATGTATAATGGAAGCATTTGTGTATATAATCTTAAATACATTAAAATACAGACAATCAATACCTTGTTTCTCAAAGGCTGTTGATACAGAATTTGTTGAATCCAAGTCAAAAGCTTTTGCCATTTTGAGCATGTCATTTTGATTCCACAGCAATTTAGTATAATTCAGATTTATTGTACTTTCAGGGCATATGGGAAGTACCTAATTACTTGTGCTTGTGAATGGTTCTCACAGTTGAATCCTTTCTTGGAGATCCTTAAGGTGAATGGTCCACCATGGTTACCTGATAATTACTGTTTTCCTGAAGATCTCCGTCAGTGGCTTGGTGTGAATTTTCAGGAGAAGAAAAATTTGTCGCAAAAGTTAGTAATTTTAAAACAAATTGTGATGAGCTCCTGTGAAGATATAAAATGTTTACTGTAATATGTTGTTTATAAAAAACCAAAGTGTGATTCTTTATGCTTCCATTTCTTCATTGTTTTTATTAACACAACAAGAAATTGATGACATGAAGTACAGAAGGATTTTTATTGTTACAATTTTTAATTATGTAGGAGGTAGAGTTATTTATATGCATGTATCATGCCACATGAACCCACATGAATTCTATCTTTAATACCAGTGTCAGTATACTGTCTTGGTGTAGGGCAGTCTCCGGATTACATGTGAAATGGTATTATATGGTCAAATTCTTATTACCACTCCCACTACTCCCTCCCTCTCTTGCCTTCTTAGTCACATACATTACAAGATTGAGAGACACATGTATATTGGTGATCCATGCTAATAACATATTCTCAGTAGGCTTGACAGTTGTAATTGCTTTGTTGATTATCACTCACAATAATAAGCTACATGCAGTACCTCATCCTATTTCCAAATGTTACAAGACTGTGTTTTAGTTTTCAGCCAAAAGGCCTTCTTCTGAGAAGAAGTAGAAAACACACACACACACACACACACACACACACACACACACACAGGGGGTGGTGGGAAGCATAGTGGTTAGAATAATTTTTATTTTTTAATTTCACAGTCTGTAAGATATGATATTTTTCTGCGTATATTCCATTTCACTACATGTACCCTAGAAAACAATTTTGAATTTGATACTGTTAGTCATGTATAGTTGTTAACCAAGAATGAACACAGATGGTGCAAGGATAATGAGCAGCAGCAGTGCTTGGTCCTCCTCCTCCTCCTCCTCCTCCTCCTCCATCATGTATGTATTTTCAATCCACAGATGACAATTTGGTGGGGGGAGACAAACACAAAGACAGACAGACAGAGACCCATACAGTTAAAGTTTGTAAGCCAGTGGCACTACAACTGCAGATAAAAACAAACCCAGTGGTTTAGTATACAGGTGGTTGAACACACAAAGAAAAAGTACACCATGTGAAATATCAAACTTAAAGCAAAACATTTTTTTCTGTAACATTTGGCTGTGGAGCATTGCCTACTTTAGATTTTTTGTGAACAAGGTAACCAAAAGTGAGTTTCATCCATAAGACAGTGATTTAGGAACTAAGGACCCAAACATTTTAGTGACCAGTAGAAAGTAAATGTACTAACATTTTTCAGAAGGGGATGCAGAAAGAAAATTCTGGCTTCATCTTCAGTGAAAAGAGAGACAAAGAGTCCTCAGAGACGTCGATAGCCTTAGTGATTAACATCCCTTTTATTCATTATCTGGACAAATTATCTGTTCCTGCAGGTTTGGTGTGTTCTTTGGCACACAGTACATACAGCTGTGCTATTACTGTTAACTGATAGTAACAACTGAGGGGGTGCGCACTGCACTCAGAATGTTCCAGTGTCTCATAACAAATGGAACTGTGATTTATTAGACCAAACTGTATTTTTATAGGCATCTAATCTTCAGTAAGTGTTTTTATGAGCCCAAGAAAGACACTGATTACAATGGTACGTTATTAGTACTTCTGCAGTACTCCACTGCTGCCAACATCACTGTGTCAATATAACAAATAATATAACTGACATCATCATTCATTTAAGTCCATATCACCTGAAAGTGTCCCATATCTGACAGAATGGATAATTGTTCACAGATGTAAGCAGTCATGATAAATAAGTAGATGTGATGGGAAATCATGCTGTCAATGAAAAGCTTTGTGACATTGAACCAACAAGTATTGAATTTCCTAACATAATCAGAAATGGATAGTCCTCTTCATTGCTGTTCTGTTGTGTTTCTGCTTGTAAACTCTGACAATTCATGCAGACAGAAGAGAAAGAAAGAAAGAAAACACAAATATAGTCCTAATGCTGCAATAAACCACTGTAGAAGTGGTACATCTGACAAGTTTTGTTTGAGTCTATGAAAGAATTCCATATTCAAAATTTTAGCTGCTGATATGAAATTATGAAAGAAAATAATAATGTCTCATATTTATTACATGGGGCCAATGATTAAAATTGTTTGGTGTATAACAGTACCTGCTACACAAAGACTACACTCTCTGGATCCCACGCATGGCTTTTCGTTCTTTCATGAGTTCGTGCATGGCGCACACGGGGCCCCAAACTGTTGCAGCCCATTTTTCCACCCTGGGCTGCATTTCATTCACCATACCCCTCCCTCTGCATCCTGAGTTCTTCCCCACCGCCCTCTCCTTCTCCTCTCTTGGTGTTTTTATTTATGTCTACCTGGCTATCCACCTGGTTCCTTGTATTCCTTGTGATGTTCCTCTTGCCTGTTCTTTAATCCTTTTTGACATTTTTGGTCCCCCTTTGGGTTTGACATCCACTTCTACATTTTCTGTCTTTAGAGTGAGCCATTTGGGTATGAACTCCCTTCCTATCATCTACAGCATGGATTCCTCTACCTTTCTTCCTTCTCCACCGTAGCCTCCCCCCCCCCCCCCCCTTTGCCCAGCTGGGTCACCAGCATGGGTAGCCAGTCCATGTGGTGGGGCTGTTATGTACCTGTATGCCTCAGCCCCCTGTGGCTGACCCCCCCTGACAACACAGAAAATATACTACACAAAGCTGAGCTATTCCCTCCCCATGTAATGGAAGGAGTGATTGCTTGTCGTCCTGGAGCAGGAACTCCTGGCAAAGGCCACTGTACCAGGTAGCCGTTGCTGTGGCTGGGTGGCACCCATGAGAAAAGCCCCTGATCAGAGTGGGTGGTATCAGGGCAGATGCTTGGTTTATGAAATGTATCAAGCTTAAAAACTCTTGCCATTTCTTCAAGTGGCAGCAGATCATTGAATGATGCTTCGTACAACCCTGTAGCCTTCGCTTCCATGCCTACACCCTGGGAGGAGGCCAGGCTTACCGTCTTGGGTTGAAACACTTTCCCTGCTATCTGGTCTGTACTAAAATGGATGGGGACACATTCACCGCCACAAAGCCATTGTTTTTTATGGAGCATATCGAGAACAAGTTTGGCAAAGTGGAGTCTCTCAGTAAGGTGCAGTCAGGCTCGCTGTTGAGCAAAGTTGTTTCTGCCACCAAATCTGCAGCTCTTCAAGCTTGTGATCATCTTGACAATGTCCCAGTGTCTATTACCCCTCACCAATCTCTGAATATGGTCCAGTGTGTGATTTTTCACAGAGACCTCATCCTGAAAACTGATAAAGCCCCCCCCCTCCCCAGGGGGCTCGCCACTCTTTGGCGGGTTCATACTTGGCTACCATGGGGCCCCAGCCTTTGCAGCATCTTTTCTCTTACATGCTGCATGTCTAGCCTCTTGCTATTCCTCCCCCCACCCCCCCCCCCCCACCCCCCAGGGAACATGTTTGGGGTGTTTTTGGGATGTGTTCTGCATTTTCTGAAGCTGACATAAGAACAGTCTTACCACTGTTTTTCATTCCTGTTTCTTTGTACACCTCCTATCTTCTTCCTCTATTTTGGCATTTGAGGCTCCTCTTTTTCTTCTTCCTCTCTGTGCACTCCTGAAGACCGGCCCACGCATGTGATGTGTAACAGGTGACTGGGTAACATGTAATTCACAGCCCCGGGTTGACAGTTAGGATTCGCACATACCCCCTGGTATAGGCCAGGCCCAGGGAGGGGTGATTGTTTGAGCTGCTACCTTCCCAAATTGCTAATTGGTCCCTCTGTCAGGTGACCGGGATGTGTAGCCTGAGGTGTGGACAATTACCTAAGGCAGGTGAGCCCCCCTCTAAGGGGAGGGGGGGGAGGTTCCCAGTTGGAGGGAGTATGCCATTGGAGATGCTGGCAATCATGGGAGATTTTCTCACAATGAGCCAGTCATCATCTTCACTGTCCACGTCTACAGAACTTAAATGGAATGAAGTGCCCGATTCAAACACCTCCCCCCCTACCCCCCTCCCCACCCCCCTGCTGCAGCATGGTTCCTTGTGGTTTCACATACTGAAGGTGGTCAGAGCTTTGCAAAGGTAAATCTGTTTCTTATTCAGAAAGATATTGAGGCAGTTGCCGGACCTGTGAAATCCTGATCTCATTTATGCAATGGCACTTTGCTTTGGGAGACTACTTCTGATCCTCAAGCACAACAACTGCTTGCCGCTTTGCTTCTCCATGGCTATCCTGCTTGTGTCGAGGCCCATAGAACTCTGAATTCTTTCCGTGGTGTTATTTACACTAGGCTGCTGGATGGTCTGACTGAGGCAGAAATCCAAATTTACTTCTCTCATCAGGGTGCGATTGCTGTCCATTGGATGATGAAAAAGGTAGATGCATCCTCAGTGCCCACACGCGCCCTTTTTATCCCCTTTGATAAAGTGATGCTTCCATCCAAGATCAAGCAGGCTATGAAGTTACCACAGTTTGACCATACATTCTTAACCCGATGCAGTGCTACAAGTGTCATCATTTCAACAACACTTGAATGTCTTCACAACACCCAGCCAAATGAGTAACCTGTGGTAAGGATGCGCACGAGGGCGATTGTACACCTTCTTCTTCCAGTTGTATCAACTGCATTGGCAACCATGCCACCGCCTCCTCCCAAGATTGTCCCGTGTATCTCCGTGAGAGGACTGTCCAGGAGGTCCAAGTGAACGAAAAAGCACCTTACCCGGTCACTCACAAGTTATTGGCTAATTGCAAACCTAGCGTTTTACCATCTGGCGCTTACAGAACTGTTCTTGTTACATCTCGCTCCATGAAGGACATGGCCATGCAGACAGAAATTGTGAAATCGCCCAGTGTCATGGTAGCATTGCCATCTTCTCATTCAGCTGTGAAACAACAAGTCACCAAACATTCTCCTCCCGGGGCAAAGTCGCCTGCTACATAACCAGCAGGCCGGGAAAGGACAGAAGGAATACTCCTGCGAAGACTTCCTATGTCCGTCTAGCCAACAAACATCTGCATCTTCCTCTGCCAACTGGAAAGGCTCCAAAAAGTCAGACAAAGGCAAATAGTTTTCTCCTTTGCCGACTCGAAGATCCTCTTCGGCTGTGTTGCCATGTGATACCCCCACCTGGCCAACCTCTGTGTCGCCGGTGCACACCATCAACAATTTTTCTGCCCTGGACTCGCAAATCGACAGAGGGAGAATGCTGACACCTCTGTGGATCCCGTGGAGCAGGATCCTCCAGCCTCTGCACCCTGTAGCAGTGAGTCTTTGAAGGCTGGCACTGATGTGTCACCTCTTCATTTTTTTCCCTCCTCCCATTTCCTCTCCTTCAATGGAACATTCGTGGCCTTTGATAAAACAGAGAATTTACAACTGCTCTTTGAAACGCAGCTTCCACTTGTTCTCTGCCTCCAGGAAACAAAATTGCATCCTCACATCTGCTTTGAGCTCTCACTTTTCTTCCCAGTCCATTTTGACCTCTCTGATGATGACATTCCATCTCATGGGGAAGTCATGCTGCTCATATTGGATGATATTCGTAGTCAACCCATCTCCCTAACTATCGACCTTCATGCTGTTGCAGTTCGCCTTTTCCTTCCTCACTTGATCTTTTTCCTTTGTATTGTTTACATCCCTCTGGCATTTGATGTCACCAGGGCAGACTTCCTCCAACTTACTGGGCAGCTACCACACCCCTTTCTGCTGCTCAGTGACTTTAATGTGCACCATACCCTTTGCCATTCTTCCAGAACCCGTCTGAGAGATATCCTCTTGGCTGACCTTCTCAGTCAACTTAACCTCCTCTGCCTTAACACAGGAGCAACCACATTCCTGTCAGGCTCCACGCACACCTATTCCCATTTGGACCTATCCTTCTGCACTGTCCAGCTTGCCCAATGTCTTGAGTGGTCCGTTTTCTCCAACACATACTCGAGTGACCCTTTTATACCTTCTGCTGTGTGTGTTTAAACTTCCTCGTTTTATTCTTTGATCCCTCTGACTGGTTCCACCCACTTTTAGTGTAGTCTCTATCTTACACAAGTAACTTTTGAATTGCAGGACTGATGACCTCACTGTTTAGTCCCATAACCCCCTCCACCCTCCCCCACCCCTCAATCAATCAATCAATCAATCAATCCCCAGACATAGCCTCCATTGGTGTGCAAAGTAAAGCTATTCAGAGTTCAAACTATGTACACAAAACTAGAGCAGAAAGAGGAATAACTGTTGTCTAATATCTGTCACTTTTCAGGAATACATATTTAATCAGATCTTTAAATCAAACATAAGGAATATTATAATGTATAGATGCCTGAAACTTCAGAATATCTTCTCAATTATTGTTCTGAAAATGGAGCAATTCACCCAAAGGCTGACATCATAGAGACTGTGCAGGAAAACATCCAGGACAAGGAAGGAATCATATCAGATAAACATTATCTTATTTTCCATTCGATCAGTTGGAAGATGGAAGAATGTTGCCAAACTACACCATCTAAAAGGAACCCACTTAATGTTAATTTAAAATTCCATTAGCTAACACAAATCATTTTGGTTGTACACTTAAAATAGCTTCATCATACCAGACTGACTCTGAAATACAGGGCATCTTAATCAGTAGGAATTACAGCTATCATGATTCACAATTTTTATGATAATACCGAGAATGTTGAAAGAGAAATGACATATGTACATTAAACAGTATAAATGTATATTGGATGTAAAAGTAAAAATTTCTTACCCTTTTTTTTTTTTTTTTTGGACTTGGATGAGTACACAACAAGATTTTCTATTGAGAAAACAAAGTTTCTAATCTTTTCATGAATATGTCATATAAATACAAGTAACAATGACCCATCCAGACTGTTTATGAACATTATAGTGTCTGGTTGCTTAAGTATGCTATTGACATAGCAATTGTTCCAGTTTGAAAGGCTGTACTCCGCTAGAACACATTTCTTTTTCAATGTGAGGCAAACTGCCTCTTTATCTAGTTTCACTATCATGAGATGTATTATACTTTATATTTACAACTAAACATTGATCATATAGGTTTGAATCTAATCTTTGTATCTTACTTTGGCGTATGGTCATGTTTATGTATCTTACCTTTGACAGAAAATTATGGGGCCATGATCAATAACATTTTGCTAAATATTTTATTTCTTCGCATGTATCCAGTTGTATTGTAAGTAACTATCTAAGATTGTGTCATGTATGTTTGTATGTTGACTTTGTTTTTCTCTTCAGATTTGGGATGAAGGTAAGAGTTTCTGGTAACAGTATAGACAAACTGTTGGATGCATCTGATGAGAATGATGTTAAGGGTGGTGGTGATGATGATGATGATGATGATGATGATGATGATATTGAGATAGTAGGTGACAGCTCTCCAGCAGAAAATGTGGAGAAATGCTCTCAGCAGTTTGAAAAGATAGGTATACCAGCAGAGAGCTTGGACCATGTGTCACAGAAAAAAACAACTATGCCTTTGAAGGAAGATCTTGGAGGTTTGTTGTATTACTTCATAAGATTATTATTAAATACTTTTGTGTTGAATTTTTCTGTCAGTCCCTCTCCCTCTGCTCTCCCCCCTCTCCTCTCCATCCCCCCCTCCCCACTCAATCCTTCTGCGTTCTTCCTCCTTTACACTGTTATATAATTTGATAGGAAGTGTCATCACATTGCTCCTTTTTTTTCCATTACACAGCTAGAAATGAAAAGCAATATTCTTACTTAAAGGAGTGAGGGGTGTTACCACAAACATTTCAAACTGTGGAGTTTTGATACTGTAGAACAAACAATTCCTTCTTTATCACTTGCCAAAAAGGTAATATAGCAAATGCTTTATTGTCTCATATATATTTTATGCTACTGTACTCACTTGTTGGTATATGCAACTCAAAAGTAACTCAGTGTTTAAGTGCCAGACTTGTAGCTCCAAAGGCCAGAGATTTGATTCACAGTGCGTCCAAATATTTTTATCTGTCATTCACCGCTTCTTTCAGGTTTGACAGTGTTTGTTAATGCGAAAAATGCAGAATTTCACTTTGGCTTAGAGTTCACATTAAATTGAAAGTCCACCTGTAACTGGCCAGATAAGTATGTTCAGAGATTGGAGGACCTGCCTAGTAAAGCATTTGTTGTTTATACCAGTCTTTGTGTTGATGACAGCTTTACCATTTTTACCTCAATCAAGCTTTTGTGTCACTGTCCTTGTACTTGCATTCCACTGTCTTTCACCCAGTTATTGCTTTCCATTTTCTGCAACTACTTTTTATAGTCTCTCTCTTTCCTAGATGTCTTTACAAGGAAAATTAATGTACCACATATCAAATTAAACAATTGAAAATGCAGGATGGAATGTAACAATACGAGAAGGAAAGTTTCTACTCACCATATAGTGAAAATGCTGAGTCACGATAGACACAACAAAAGGATTCACACAATTATAGCTTTCGGCCATTAAGGCTTTTGTCAGCAGTAGAGACACACTCACGCAAACGCAACTTGCACAAACGTCTGCAGACTCAGGGAGCTGAAACCACACTGTGAGCAGCAGCACCAGTGCATGATGGGAGTGGTGACTGGGTGGGGGTAAAGAGGAGGATATGGCAGGGAAGGGGAGGGATAGTATGGTGGGAGTGGCGGACAGTGAAGTGTTGCAGTTCAGGCGGAGGGCAGGAGAGAATGTGCAGAGGGGGGAGGGGGTAAGTAGCAGAGAGGAGAGAAATAAAAAGAAATTAAAAGACTGGGTGTGGCAGTGAAATGATGGCTGTGTAGTGCTGGAATGGGAACAGGGAGGGGGCTGGATGGGTTAGGACAGTGACTAACGAAGGTTGAGGCCAGGAGGGTTACGGGAAGGTAGGATGTATTGAAGGGAAAGTTCCTACCTGCGCAATTCAGAAAAGCTGGTGTTGGTGGGAAGGATCCATGTGGCACAGGCTGTGCAGCAGCCATTGAGTTGAGGGATATCATGTTTGGCAGCGTGTTCAGCAATGGGGTGGTCCACTTGTTTTTTGGCCACAGTTTGTCAGTGGCCGTTCATGCGGACAGACAGCTTGTTGGTTGTCATGCCTACATAGAATGCAGCACAGTGGTTGCAGCTTAGCTTGTAAATCACATGACTAGTTTCACAGGTAGCCCTGCCTTTGATGGGATAGGTGATGTTAGTGACCGGACTGGAGTAGGTGGTGGTAGGAGGATGTATGGAACAGGTCTTGCATCTAGGTCTATTAAAGGGGTATGAGCCATGGGGTAAGGGAGTGGGCACAGAGGTTGTGTAAGGATGGACAAGTATATTGTGTAGGTTCAGTGGACGGCAGAATACCACAGTAGGAGGGGTGGGAAGGATAATGGGCAGGACATTTCTCATTTCAGGGCAGGACGAGAGGTAATAGAAACCCTGGCGGAGGATGTAATTCAGTTGCTCCAGTCCCGGATGGTACTGAGTTACAAGGGGAATGCTCCTCTGTGGCCGTACTGTTGGGAGGTGGTGGCAGACTAGAAAGATAAGGCAAGGGAGATTTGTTTTTTTGTACAGGGATGGGAGGATAATTACAGTCAGTGAAGGCTTCAGTGAGATCCTTGGTATAGGAACTGCTTGTCACTGCAGATGCGACAACCACAGGTGGCTAGGCTGTACGGAAGGGACTTCTTGGTATGGAATGGGTGGCAGCTGTCAAAGTGGAGGTATTGCTGGTGGTTAGTAGGTTTGATATGGGCGGAGGTACTGATGTAGCCATCTCTGAGGTGAAGGTCAACATCTAGGTAGGTGGCTTGTTGGGTTGAGAAGGACCAGGTGAAGCAAATGGGGGAGAAATAGTTGAGGTTCGCGAGGAATGTGAATGAGGTGTCCTCACCTTCAATCCAGATAGCAAAGATGTCATCAGTGAATCTGAACCAGTCGAGGGGTTTAGGATTCTGGGTTTTTAAGAAGGATTCCTCTAGATGACCCATGAATAGGTTAGCATAGGATGGTGCCATGCGGGTGCCCATAGCCGCACTGCGGATTTATTTGTAGGTAATACCTTCAAAGGAGAAGTAATTGTGGGTGAGGATATAGTTGGTCATGGAGACTAGGAAGGATGTTTTTTTAAAAATCCGTAGGGCATCTGGAAAGCTAGTGTTTGATAGCAGTAAGGCCATGGGCATTAGGAATGTTAGTGTACAGGGAGGTAGCATCAATAGTGATGAGAAGGGCACTGTGTGGTAAAGGGACAGAAACTGTGGAGAGTCGGTCAAGGAAATGGTTGGTATCTTTTATATAGGAGGATAGGTTCTGGGTAATAGGTTGAAGGTGTTGGTCTTCGAGAGCAGAGATTCTCTCAGTGGAGGCACAGTAACCGGCCACAATGGGGCGTCCTGGGTGATTGGGTTTATGGACTTTAGGAAGCATGTAGGGGGTGGGAGTGCTCGGAGTGGTAGGGGTAAGTAGAGAGATGGTCTCGGGAGAGGTTCTGACATGGGCCTAAGGATTTGAGTAGTGACTGGAGATCCTGCTGGATTACTGGAATGGGATGGGTGGCAGCTGACGGAGTCAGCTGTCACATACTTCCCCCTACAAACCATGTCCCAGTGATCCCAACTTGTGTAGCAATTATGAGGCTAGTTTCAGGTAACTGCTGAAAGCAAGAAATTACAGTGTGCTTTTAGCACAGAAACTGAAATTTGTCTTGAATTTGCTCGTAGGGGTTAGCTGTAATCACCATGAACAAAGCAAGCATGATTAATAGTTCTGCTTCAGGTTGTTGACAACCATTTCATCAAATGCATTGCACATCATGAGGTAGTGGTTAGGTTAGGACATAAGTTTAAATTCGGGGCAAGAAAAAGTGTCATTTGCTGCAGTTCAGTAATTGCTCACTTAAAATCAGTTGTCAACGGAGCATTTTGCATTCCCGTTATACCTCATTTGCTGCTGACATTGCTCCACACTGCTAAGTAATGGCATTTGTGAAGTGATTCGTCACGTTTTAGCGTCGCCTACTACAGAGCTGCAGCCTATGTGGCTACACTGTAAGTGCAATTGACAGGTGTCAGCTAACAAGTAATTTCAATGAGACTATAGATGCAGACAGAAGAGTGGCAGGAGGGAGGGGGGGGGGGGGTTACATCAGTCCTCCCTGGAGGGGGAGGTGCCCTTTGCAATAGCTTTAAAGTACCTTTTGAAGTGGCAACCCCACCATAATAATTCCATATAAACAGGTAAGGTTGGTTCTCCATGAAATTTGAGAACACAGCACAGGATGAACAAAGGGGAGGAAGAAGTATGAGTTTTTTTTATTTGAATACTACTTTTGTATTGGAACTGTGTGAAAGGATACTTTTTCAGTTGTTAGGATGTGTATACTAATTTCGTTCATTCCATAAATGCAATGATAAATTTAGGAAATGGGTGCTCAAGGAAGTGAGTGAGCAATGTAGAAAAGTGTATCAGCATGATGCTTTCCAGCTCTTATACACATTGCATTGCTGCATTCGTTGTTCAAGGAAAGGAGCCTTAGCAGTTAGTAACAGAGCTAGAACAAGGCACCCAGACAATTGTGTGAAAAATATCATGTAGTTTTGTCACTTCCTGATCATTTTGTAACAGGAGCCTGTACACAAAAGCATGTCATTTAATCCTTTGCAGATAGTCATCATACCAGTGGGGCAGCAGCGATATTGTCGCCACTACCTTCGACCAAACCGGTTTGTTTTTGCTTTTCTGTCACTTGCATCTGATGCTGTATTGGTACAATTGCTCCTTTCTGCAACTGAATGATGCTGAAACCTGTTGCAAGTATCTGGATCAATTTGTGTTTTCAGGAGGCCTTGTATACATTCTGTCTACAGGAATTTGATTCTTTTGTTTTTGTATTTGATGAAAATGACACATTCAAAAGGTTTGAGTGACAATGAAATTAGAGAAATACTGCTAAATGAAGACTCAGCTGCAGAATATGATAGCCATTTCAAAAACCACAAATATTGTGAGGTATTACCAAGAGAAAGAGAAGATTATTTGAGTGATGTAGAAATTATTCATGAGCTAGGCCCTTCACAGGTGAGGAAGAAGCGGAAGGTCAGAAACAGTGAATACAAATGGCTGACATAGGGCATGTTTACCCCTCAGAATTACAGTTTCTCGAATAATAATTCTGGAGTGAATTCTCATTATGGACTAACAAGGAACCCCTTGAATGTGAGGTCACAAATTATATCTTTAGTAATACTCATTTGAAAGTGTTGTGTTAAAAGCTATTACAGGAAAAATAATTAGCTTTGTGCATCAGGAGGGCAACAGAAAATGGGTGTCTGGGAGGTTCAAAGATCAACCTTCTGTGGGATGTACATGTACATGTACACTTCACAAAATGGACATTGTTGACATTCAGTAAATGTTCAAAACAAATCATTAACTTGCACCATGAACACCAAATGAAAAATGGCACGCCACAATGATCACAAATGTTTGCACCATCAGGATTGAAGGCGAACGTTTTGGAAGTTATAAACCATATGGGACATTTAGACAGTTATCCACTCTTGAAGAATGTATAATTATAGAATCATATTGGTGTAATGGGGTGATAACTGGTGGCATGCAACTGAAAGTGATACAGTCTGTTGTTGAACTTATCTTGAAACTGGCTATCTTTTAAGGCGTAGCTGCAGATGGAAAAGTAGGCATGGAATATATAGGGAAAAAATGTATTAAAAACAAAGATTCCATGACTTACCAAACGGGAAAGCGCTGGTAGATAGGCATAATAAAAAACACACAAAATTTCGAGCTTTTGCAACCCCCGGTTGCTTCGTCAGGAAAGAGGGAAAGATGAAAGGATGTGGGTTTTAAGGGAGAGGGTAAGGAGTCATTCCAGTCCCGGGAGCGGAAAGACTTACCTTGGGGGGAAAAAAGGACAGGTATACACTTGCGCGCGCGCACACACACACACACACACACACACACACACACACACATATCCATCCACACATATACAGACACAAGCTGACATATTTAAAGACCTTTCTACAAGGGCAGTTTGGTTGAGTCTGGGAGTGGGGCTGAAGGTGAGACCTTTGGATAGGACAGAGGTTTCGGATTGGGAGAGAGGTTTGGAGGAAAGGTTAACTACTGAATTGGGGTGTTGTGGTTACACATTGTGTTGGCTGGAATTTTGAGGTGTTGGGGGGAGTGGAGCTGGTAGTGGGAGATTGAGTAGATGGGAGAGACTGGGTCTGTGTGCAATGAGAGGAGGTTGAGGTTTGCTGGAAATGATGTGGAGGGTGAGTGAGTTGCCTTTCTGGAGGTGGGAAACCAGGAGATTGGATAGTTTTTTGAGGTGGAGGGTGGCATGCTGTTCTAATTTGTGGTTGGCCTGTAGGAGGATGCTATGAACAGCCGGTGTGGATGTGGGAGAGGAAAGACTGAGGACTTTGATTAGGGATAGGAGTTGACAGGTGTGTTCATTGGCTGAGTCGATGTATAGGTGAAGGATAAGGCGGGTGAGGGCTATGGATTGTGCAGTTTGGGACTGGTATAGGGACTGATGGAAAGAAGGATTACAGCCAGAGATGGGAACTTTGAGTGTGAGGCCTTTGGGGGTAATGCCAAATGTCAGACAAGCCTGAGTAAATAAAATATGGGAGCATAATCTGGCTAGGGTGAAGGCATGTTTGCGGAGGGAATGTAAATAAAGTTTAATGGGGTCGTTGTAGGGATGGTGTGAGGTTGACATGGTATTAGAAGGTGGAAAGGGTAACATGAGACTAAAGTGAAAATAAAAAAATAAAAGTATATAGGGAGAGATAAAGGTGTGAAAAAAGTTGAAAAAGTGTTGGTTTGAGATGAGCTATGTTGAGCCTGTGCTGAACTTAGGTTGGGGAACAATGATGGGTACAAATGTTAGGTAGTTGTGTTGCCTCCAAAACACGTTAAAGGTTGGGGAAATTCAGGATAATTTCGAAAAAACTGTGTGTAAATGTATTCAAAGGACTGGTTATGTGCTGGCAGATTATGAAAATGAGGCTAACAATTGTCTGATGAAGAAATAATAACGTTTAAACCTGTGGGAAGCTGCTAAAAAGTGATCGGTTATGTGGGAAAAAACGGGAATGGAAATAAAACGAAAGTTGTTGGAAATAGCGGAAAAGGTTGTTCAATTGGTGAAAGGAACTGAAGCTGTGAAACAGTATTCACGAGTTTACATGAAATGTTTGTAAACTGGGAACAGTGGATTTTATAGCAGCGGTAATGTTGAAAGCGTTAAAAATTTTTAGGTTATGGTTTGGAAGTAAATTACGTATTATTGAGTATATTTAGGCAGGATAAAATGTATGGTAGATTACGGAAAAAGGGAAGATGAATACAAAGTGAAACTACTTGTACAAACAAAAAGAGAAAGTAAGATGACAGAAAAGATTTCGAAATGCAACAGTGACAATAACAAACGTAATTGTTGGGTTCAAATGAATGATATAAATAAAATAGAAAGAAACATTCCACATGGGAAAAAATATATTAAAAACAAAGATTCCATGACTTACCAAACGGGAAAGCGCTGGTAGATAGGCACAATAAAAAACACACAAACACACACACAAAATTTCGAGCTTTCGCAACCCCCGGTTGCTCCGTCAGCAAAGAGGGAAGGAGAGGGAAAGATGAAAGGATGTGGGTTTTAAGGGAGAGGGTAAGGAGTCATTCCAGTCCCGGGAGCGGAAAGACTTACCTTAGGGGGAAAAACGGACACGTATACACTCGCTCACACACATATCCATCCACACATATACAGACACAAGCAGACATTTGTAAAGGCAAAGAGTTTGGGCAGAGGCGGAAGTACAAAGGCATGTTGAATGACAGGTGAGGAATGAGCGGTGGCAACTTGAAATTAACGGAGGTTGAGGCCTGGCGGGTAACTAGAAGAGAGGATATACTGAAGGGGAAGTTCCCATCTCTGGAGTTCTGACAGGTTGGTGTTAGTGGGAAGTATCCAGATAACCCGGACGGTGTAACACTGTGCCAAGATGTGCTGGCCGTGCACCAAGGCATGTTTAGCCACAGGGTGATCCTCATTACCAACAAACACTGTATGCCTGTGTCCATTCATGTGAATGGACAGTTTGTTGCTGGTCATTCCCACATAGAAAGCTTCACAGTGTAGGCAGGTCAGTTGGTAAATCACGTGGGTGCTTTCACACGTGGCTCTGCCTTTGATTGTGTACACCTTCCGGGTTACAGGACTGGAGTAGGTGGTGGTGGGAGGGTGCATGGGACAGGTTTTACATGGGGGGCGGTTACAAGGGTAGGAGCCAGAGGATAGGGAAGGTGGTTTGGGGATTTCATAGGGATGAACTAAGAGGTTACGAAGGTTAGGTGGACGGCGGAAAGACACTCTTGGTGGAGTGGGGAGGATTTCATGAAGGATCTCATTTCAGGGCAGGATTTGAGGAAGTCGTATCCCTGCTGGAGAGCCACATTCAGAGTCTGATCCAGTCCCGGAAAGTACGCTGTCACAAGTGGGGCACTTTTGTGGTTCTTCTGTGGGAGGTTCTGGGCTTGATGGGATGAGGAAGTGGCTCTGGTTATTTGCTTCTGTACCAGGTCGGGAGGATAGTTGCAGGATGCAAAAGCTGTTTTCAGATTGTTGGTGTAATGGTTCAGGGATTCCGGACTGGAGCAGATTCGTTTGCTACAAAGAGCTAGGCAGTAGGGAAGGGACCGTTTGATGTGGAATGGGTGGCAGCTGTCATAATGGAGGTACTGTTGCTTGTTGGTGGGTTTGATGTGGACGGACGTGTACTTCCTTTGTACTTCCGCCTCGACTGACATCTCTGCCCAAACTCTTTGCCTTTATAAATGTGTGCTTGTTTCTGTATATGTGTGGATGGATATGTGTGTGTGCGCGAGTGTATACCTGTCCTTTTTTCCCCCTAAGGTAAGTCTTTCCGCTCCCGGGATTGGAATGACTCCTTACCCTCTCCCTTAAAACCCAAGAAACTCTTTGTCTTTAAATATGTCTGCTTGTGTCTGTATATGTGTGGATGGATATGTGTGTGTGTGCGAGTGTATACCCGTCCTTTTTTCCCCCTAAGGTAAGTCTTTCCGCTCCCGGGACTGGAATGACTCCTTACCCTCTCCCTTAAAACCCACATCCTTTCGTCTTTCCCTCTCCTTCCCTCTTTCCTGATGAGGCAACAGTTTGTTGCGAAAGCTTGAATTTTGTGTGTATGTTTGTGTTCGTTTGTGTGTCTGTCGACCTGCCAGCACTTTCATTTGGTAAGTCACATCATCTTTGTTTTTAGGTATATTTTTCCTTCGTGGAATGTTTCCTTCTATTATATATATATATATATATATATATATATATAGGGAAACAATCCACGTGGGAAAAATATATCTAAAAACAAAGATGATGTGACTTACCAAACGAAAGCGCTGACAGGCTGATAGACACACAAACATACACACAAAATTCAAGCTTTCGCAACCAACAGTTGCTTCATCAGGAAGGAGGGAAGGAGAGGGAAAGACAAAAGAATGTGGGCTTTAAGGGAGAGGGTAAGGAGTCATTCCAATCCCGGGAGCGGAAAGACTTACCTTAGGGGGGAAAAAAGGACAGGTATACACTCGCACACACACCCATATCCAACCGCACATACACAGACATAAGCAGACATTTGTAAAGGCAATTATCCTGGTGCAGAATGTGTTAATCAGGTACTTCAACAGGGCCATGACTTCCTGAAATCCTGCCCTGAAATGAGATCCTTTCTGTCTGAAATTTTGCCTACCACACCTAGAATAGCTTTCCATCGCCCTCCCAATCTCCACAATATTTTTGTCAGACACTATGCTCCTTCTGCACCCATCGACCTACCCTATGGCTCCTACCCCTTTGACCATTCCCGGTGCAGGACTTGCCCTATGCACACTCCTACCACCCCCTGTAAGAGCCCTGTAACTAGCCAAACATATATTATCAAAGGAAGAGCCACCTGTGAAACAGGATGTCATATACCAGCTATTATGTAAACACTGTTCAGCCTTCTATATCAGTATGACTACCAACAAATTATCAGGATGAATGGGCATAGGCAGAGGGTGTATACTGGCAACTCCCAATATCCTGTTGCAGAGCATGCTCTACAACATAACATTTGTGACCTCAGCGCCTGTTTCACCACACGTGCCATCTGGAGTCTTCCCCCAGACACCAGTTTCTCATAACTCCGCAGGTGGGAACTAACACTACAACATATCCTTGGTTCTCGCCACCAACATGGCCTTAATTTACATTATTTTCTTCTGTCTCAGCTTTTGTTCACTGTAACTACTCTTTGCTTCACTCCGTTTCAGTTTTCTAAATCTTTCATTGTCTTTCCTGTCTGTTTTTCACAGCCCCCCCCCCCCCCCCACTCCCACCTCTGTTACATACAATGCACTCAGCTTTTCACTCTTATTAACTCGTGCACAATGTTTTAGTAGTAATCTCTGTCTTGCATATTACCCTGCATTCCACCTTTAAGCTCTCAGGTTTTCAAATCTCGTCCAATGCAGTCCCCAGTGATCAATCATTCCTTCTCATCCCATACAGTAAGTCTCCTCTGACCTGCAGTTCTGGGTGACTTTCCTGAAATCTACCCCTTTTCGTAGACCTCTCCAGTCCTTTTCCTTCACCCTTCTTCCTGCTGCTTCAACCCTTCTGCCTGAAGAAGGAGCCATTAGCTCTGAAAGCTTGCCAATTACAACAGTCCTCTATGTGTGTGTTCTGCCATCACTTGGTGAGATAGATTTTTTTATCTATCCCATTAAATAACTTCCCAAGGAGAGATATTTTACTCTAAAGAAGGGTCACTTTTGCAATCAAACCAGGAGTTGAGCACAAGCAAGTTATTGTGACCAGCTATTGGCCAAAACCAGTGCTCATATCATAGTTGCAGTTCTCTTATCCCCATTTTCCCACTGTTGCTTACTGTGATGTGAATATTCCCTACTGCCCTTGCAAGATCACACACACACAAGAAGGAATTGTAGGGGGCAGAGCACCATCCAACTTCTTGCAGCACAGTAAATAACTTTCCAGCCAGTTTATCGTTCAGATTAATAGCTGGCATAAATGTTTACGAAGGCATTAAGGCACTGACTTTAGTTCATCTTGGTACAACTCTCTTGGTATCTCTAATTTTCAGGGTTCCTCTCACAAGCATTTCCGAATTAGTCAGAGCTGAAAAAAAATTCCTTACTGAACAATGGGATAAGTTTGTTTATTTCACCTACAGAACTTTGGGCTGATTCCACAGTTGGCTGTGCATTGTCAAATTGATGATTTGTTTGAAATTTCATTAACTCTTTTCTTCCAATTCTGGAGCACTGTTTGAAGTTATGCAACCATCCACTTCTTCCCTTGAAATTGCTGTAATCTGTCTTGTGCACGATTTTATGTGCATGACACAGCAGGTCACAGTTGGGCACATGTTATAAACTGTATCGCGTATCCTTGAAATGTGCAAACATCAGTTTTTGTAACAAGTGTGGCTTGTCCTCCCTTGAATATTGGTAGTTCTTCTTATGCGCGCTACATGGTCATATTGCTGCAGACTTATTCAAAATCTGCTCATAATTGTTTTTTTGCTATTCTGTGTACACAATTGTGTTCAATACCTGCTCCTTGGACAATGATTGTCCTTTACTACTTTTCTTTGAAAACAGAATTTGTGATTACCTGTCCAACAAGGATGATGAACTACATGGCTTGACATCTGTTTCACCCACCACTTTCACTTGTTAAGCATGTACCATCATCATTATATTCCTCATGTATTATTATCTCCACAGAGGAGCATACACAACACCGCACATTCCACTGCCTCACCTTGCAGAAATGCTGATATTTCACCTGCCATTTCTTACTCTGCAAAATTCCTTGGGTTCCTTTCTGACAAAATGTCTACTTTGGCAACTGCTGTTGTAGACATAGTGCAATGTTTGCTTTGTTTATCATTGCCATTGCTGTAATCTCTGTCATGCATACTACCCTGTACACCACCTTTAAGCTCTCAGGTTTTCAAATCTCGTCCAATGCAGTCCCCAGTGATCAATCTTTCCTTCTCATCCCATACAGTAAGTCTCCTCTGACCTGCAGTTCTGGGTGACTTTCCCGAAATATACCCCTTTCTGACAGTTCTAAGAATGTTATATTTCAGTCATGCAGGTGTTCTGGGAGATGCTGAGAGGATGAATGGGCTTCATTTTGGTGATTTTTGTGATAAGAATCTCAATAAATTAGCTTACTATGCCTACTTTCATTCACTGCTTTCGTATGGCATCATATTCTGGGGTAATTCATCGTTGAGTAGAAAAGTATTCATTGCTCAAAAATGTGTAATCAGAGTAATTGCTGGAGCCCACCCACGGTCATCCTACAGACATCTATTTAAGGAACTAGGGATCCTCACAGTATATATATTCACTTATGAAATTTGTTGTTAATAATCCAACCCAGTTCAAAAGTAATAGCAGTGTGCATAGCTATAACACCAGGAGAAAGGATGATCTTCACTAAGCAGGGTTAAATCTGACTTTGGCACAGAATGGGGTAAATTATGCTGCTACAAAAGTCTTTGGTCACCTACCAAACAGCATCAAAAGCCTGACAGATAGCCAACTAACATTTAAAAATAAATTAAAAGAATTTCTAGATGACAACTCCTTCTGCTCATTGGCTGAATTTTTAGATATAAATTTGGTGGGGGGGGGGGGCGGGGGGAGGGGGGGGAACACCTTAAACATTAGTGTCATGCAATATTTTGTGTAATGTAATATCTTGTACAGGCATCTTTTATTAACCTAACACGTTCCACATAATTACGAAGTGTCGTATTCATGATCTATGGAACAAGTATTAATCTCCAGAATGAGATTTTCACTCTGCAGCGGAGTGTGCGCTGATATGAAACTTCCTGGCAGATTAAAACTGTGTGCCCGACCGAGACTCGAACTCGGGACCTTTGCCTTTCGCGGGCAAGTGCTCTACCCACTGAGCTACCGAAGCACGACTCACGTCCGGTACTCACAGCTTTACTTCTGCCAGTACCTCGTCTCCTACCTTCCAAACTTTACAGAAGCTCTCCTGCGAACCTTGCAGAACTAGCACTCCTGAAAGAAAGGATATTGCGGAGACATGGCTTAGCCACAGCCTGGGGGATGTTTCCAGAATGAGATTTTCACTCTGCAGCGGAGTGTGCGCTGATATGAAACTTCCTGGCAGATTAAAACTGTGTGCCCGACCGAGACTCGAACTCGGGACCTTTGCCTTTCGCGGGCAAGTGCTCTACCCACTGAGCTACCGAAGCACGACTCACGTCCGGTACTCACAGCTTTACTTCTGCCAGTACCTCGTCTCCTACCTTCCAAACTTTACAGAAGCTCTCCTGCGAACCTTGCAGAACTAGCACTCCTGAAAGAAAGGATATTGCGGAGACATGGCTTAGCCACAGCCTGGGGGATGTTTCCAGAATGAGATTTTCACTCTGCAGCGGAGTGTGCGCTGATATGAAACTTCCTGGCAGATTAAAACTGTGTGCCCGATCGAGACTCGAACTCGGGACCTTTGCCTTTCGCGGGCAAGTGCTCTACCCACTGAGCTACCGAAGCACGACTCACGTCCGGTACTCACAGCTTTACTTCTGCCAGTACCTCGTCTCCTACCTTCCAAACTTTACAGAAGCTCTCCTGCGAACCTTGCAGAACTAGCACTCCTGAAAGAAAGGATATTGCGGAGACATGGCTTAGCCACAGCCTGGGGGATGTTTCCAGAATGAGATTTTCACTCTGCAGCGGAGTGTGCGCTGATATGAAACTTCCTGGCAGATTAAAACTGTGTGCCCGACCGAGACTCGAACTCGGGACCTTTGCCTTTCGCGGGCAAGTGCTCTACCCACTGAGCTACCGAAGCACGACTCACGTCCGGTACTCACAGCTTTACTTCTGCCAGTACCTCGTCTCCTACCTTCCAAACTTTACAGAAGCTCTCCTGCGAACCTTGCAGAACTAGCACTCCTGAAAGAAAGGATATTGCGGAGACATGGCTTAGCCACAGCCTGGGGGATGTTTCCAGAATGAGATTTTCACTCTGCAGCGGAGTGTGCGCTGATATGAAACTTCCTGGCAGATTAAAACTGTGTGCCCGACCGAGACTCGAACTCGGGACCTTTGCCTTTCGCGGGCAAGTGCTCTACCCACTGAGCTACCGAAGCACGACTCACGTCCGGTACTCACAGCTTTACTTCTGCCAGTACCTCGTCTCCTACCTTCCAAACTTTACAGAAGCTCTCCTGCGAACCTTGCAGAACTAGCACTCCTGAAAGAAAGGATATTGCGGAGACATGGCTTAGCCACAGCCTGGGGGATGTTTCCAGAATGAGATTTTCACTCTGCAGCGGAGTGTGCGCTGATATGAAACTTCCTGGCAGATTAAAACTGTGTGCCCGATCGAGACTCGAACTCGGGACCTTTGCCTTTCGCGGGCAAGTGCTCTACCCACTGAGCTACCGAAGCACGACTCACGTCCGGTACTCACAGCTTTACTTCTGCCAGTACCTCGTCTCCTACCTTCCAAACTTTACAGAAGCTCTCCTGCGAACCTTGCAGAACTAGCACTCCTGAAAGAAAGGATATTGCGGAGACATGGCTTAGCCACAGCCTGGGGGATGTTTCCAGAATGAGATTTTCACTCTGCAGCGGAGTGTGCGCTGATATGAAACTTCCTGGCAGATTAAAACTGTGTGCCCGACCGAGACTCGAACTCGGGACCTTTGCCTTTCGCGGGCAAGTGCTCTACCCACTGAGCTACCGAAGCACGACTCACGTCCGGTACTCACAGCTTTACTTCTGCCAGTACCTCGTCTCCTACCTTCCAAACTTTACAGAAGCTCTCCTGCGAACCTTGCAGAACTAGCACTCCTGAAAGAAAGGATATTGCGGAGACATGGCTTAGCCACAGCCTGGGGGATGTTTCCAGAATGAGATTTTCACTCTGCAGCGGAGTGTGCGCTGATATGAAACTTCCTGGCAGATTAAAACTGTGTGCCCGACCGAGACTCGAACTCGGGACCTTTGCCTTTCGCGGGCAAGTGCTCTACCCACTGAGCTACCGAAGCACGACTCACGTCCGGTACTCACAGCTTTACTTCTGCCAGTACCTCGTCTCCTACCTTCCAAACTTTACAGAAGCTCTCCTGCGAACCTTGCAGAACTAGCACTCCTGAAAGAAAGGATATTGCGGAGACATGGCTTAGCCACAGCCTGGGGGATGTTTCCAGAATGAGATTTTCACTCTGCAGCGGAGTGTGCGCTGATATGAAACTTCCTGGCAGATTAAAACTGTGTGCCCGACCGAGACTCGAACTCGGGACCTTTGCCTTTCGCGGGCAAGTGCTCTACCCACTGAGCTACCGAAGCACGACTCACGTCCGGTACTCACAGCTTTACTTCTGCCAGTACCTCGTCTCCTACCTTCCAAACTTTACAGAAGCTCTCCTGCGAACCTTGCAGAACTAGCACTCCTGAAAGAAAGGATATTGCGGAGACATGGCTTAGCCACAGCCTGGGGGATGTTTCCAGAATGAGATTTTCACTCTGCAGCGGAGTGTGCGCTGATATGAAACTTCCTGGCAGATTAAAACTGTGTGCCCGACCGAGACTCGAACTCGGGACCTTTGCCTTTCGCGGGCAAGTGCTCTACCCACTGAGCTACCGAAGCACGACTCACGTCCGGTACTCACAGCTTTACTTCTGCCAGTACCTCGTCTCCTACCTTCCAAACTTTACAGAAGCTCTCCTGCGAACCTTGCAGAACTAGCACTCCTGAAAGAAAGGATATTGCGGAGACATGGCTTAGCCACAGCCTGGGGGATGTTTCCAGAATGAGATTTTCACTCTGCAGCGGAGTGTGCGCTGATATGAAACTTCCTGGCAGATTAAAACTGTGTGCCCGACCGAGACTCGAACTCGGGACCTTTGCCTTTCGCGGGCAAGTGCTCTACCCACTGAGCTACCGAAGCACGACTCACGTCCGGTACTCACAGCTTTACTTCTGCCAGTACCTCGTCTCCTACCTTCCAAACTTTACAGAAGCTCTCCTGCGAACCTTGCAGAACTAGCACTCCTGAAAGAAAGGATATTGCGGAGACATGGCTTAGCCACAGCCTGGGGGATGTTTCCAGAATGAGATTTTCACTCTGCAGCGGAGTGTGCGCTGATATGAAACTTCCTGGCAGATTAAAACTGTGTGCCCGACCGAGACTCGAACTCGGGACCTTTGCCTTTCGCGGGCAAGTGCTCTACCCACTGAGCTACCGAAGCACGACTCACGTCCGGTACTCACAGCTTTACTTCTGCCAGTACCTCGTCTCCTACCTTCCAAACTTTACAGAAGCTCTCCTGCGAACCTTGCAGAACTAGCACTCCTGAAAGAAAGGATATTGCGGAGACATGGCTTGCCACAGCCTGGGGGATGTTTCCAGAATGAGATTTTCACTCTGCAGCGGAGTGTGCGCTGATATGAAACTTCCTGGCAGATTAAAACTGTGTGCCCGACCGAGACTCGAACTCGGGACCTTTGCCTTTCGCGGGCAAGTGCTCTACCCACTGAGCTACCGAAGCACGACTCACGTCCGGTACTCACAGCTTTACTTCTGCCAGTACCTCGTCTCCTACCTTCCAAACTTTACAGAAGCTCTCCTGCGAACCTTGCAGAACTAGCACTCCTGAAAGAAAGGATATTGCGGAGACATGGCTTAGCCACAGCCTGGGGGATGTTTCCAGAATGAGATTTTCACTCTGCAGCGGAGTGTGCGCTGATATGAAACTTCCTGGCAGATTAAAACTGTGTGCCCGACCGAGACTCGAACTCGGGACCTTTGCCTTTCGCGGGCAAGTGCTCTACCCACTGAGCTACCGAAGCACGACTCACGTCCGGTACTCACAGCTTTACTTCTGCCAGTACCTCGTCTCCTACCTTCCAAACTTTACAGAAGCTCTCCTGCGAACCTTGCAGAACTAGCACTCCTGAAAGAAAGGATATTGCGGAGACATGGCTTAGCCACAGCCTGGGGGATGTTTCCAGAATGAGATTTTCACTCTGCAGCGGAGTGTGCGCTGATATGAAACTTCCTGGCAGATTAAAACTGTGTGCCCGACCGAGACTCGAACTCGGGACCTTTGCCTTTCGCGGGCAAGTGCTCTACCCACTGAGCTACCGAAGCACGACTCACGTCCGGTACTCACAGTTTTACTTCTGCCAGTACCTCGTCTCCTACCTTCCAAACTTTACAGAAGCTCTCCTGCGAACCTTGCAGAACTAGCACTCCTGAAAGAAAGGATATTGCGGAGACATGGCTTAGCCACAGCCTGGGGGATGTTTCCAGAATGAGATTTTCACTCTGCAGCGGAGTGTGCGCTGATATGAAACTTCCTGGCAGATTAAAACTGTGTGCCCGACCGAGACTCGAACTCGGGACCTTTGCCTTTCGCGGGCAAGTGCTCTACCCACTGAGCTACCGAAGCACGACTCACGTCCGGTACTCACAGCTTTACTTCTGCCAGTACCTCGTCTCCTACCTTCCAAACTTTACAGAAGCTCTCCTGCGAACCTTGCAGAACTAGCACTCCTGAAAGAAAGGATATTGCGGAGACATGGCTTAGCCACAGCCTGGGGGATGTTTCCAGAATGAGATTTTCACTCTGCAGCGGAGTGTGCGCTGATATGAAACTTCCTGGCAGATTAAAACTGTGTGCCCGACCGAGACTCGAACTCGGGACCTTTGCCTTTCGCGGGCAAGTGCTCTACCCACTGAGCTACCGAAGCACGACTCACGTCCGGTACTCACAGCTTTACTTCTGCCAGTACCTCGTCTCCTACCTTCCAAATCTCATTCTGGAAACATCCCCCAGGCTGTGGCTAAGCCATGTCTCCGCAATATCCTTTCTTTCAGGAGTGCTAGTTCTGCAAGGTTCGCAGGAGAGCTTCTGTAAAGTTTGGAAGGTAGGAGACGAGGTACTGGCAGAAGTAAAGCTGTGAGTACCGGACGTGAGTCGTGCTTCGGTAGCTCAGTGGGTAGAGCACTTGCCCGCGAAAGGCAAAGGTCCCGAGTTCGAGTCTCGGTCGGGCACACAGTTTTAATCTGCCAGGAAGTTTCATATCAGCGCACACTCCGCTGCAGAGTGAAAATCTCATTCTGGAAACATCCCCCAGGCTGTGGCTAAGCCATGTCTCCGCAATATCCTTTCTTTCAGGAGTGCTAGTTCTGCAAGGTTCGCAGGAGAGCTTCTGTAAAGTTTGGAAGGTAGGAGACGAGGTACTGGCAGAAGTAAAGCTGTGAGTACCGGACGTGAGTCGTGCTTCGGTAGCTCAGTGGGTAGAGCACTTGCCCGCGAAAGGCAAAGGTCCCGAGTTCGAGTCTCGGTCGGGCACACAGTTTTAATCTGCCAGGAAGTTTCATATCAGCGCACACTCCGCTGCAGAGTGAAAATCTCATTCTGGAAACATCCCCCAGGCTGTGGCTAAGCCATGTCTCCGCAATATCCTTTCTTTCAGGAGTGCTAGTTCTGCAAGGTTCGCAGGAGAGCTTCTGTAAAGTTTGGAAGGTAGGAGACGAGGTACTGGCAGAAGTAAAGCTGTGAGTACCGGACGTGAGTCGTGCTTCGGTAGCTCAGTGGATAGAGCACTTGCCCGCGAAAGGCAAAGGTCCCGAGTTCGAGTCTCGGTCGGGCACACAGTTTTAATCTGCCAGGAAGTTTCATATCAGCACACACTCCGCTGCAGAGTGAAAATCTCATTCTGGAAACATCCCCCAGGCTGTGGCTAAGCCATGTCTCCGCAATATCCTTTCTTTCAGGAGTGCTAGTTCTGCAAGGTTCGCAGGAGAGCTTCTGTAAAGTTTGGAAGGTAGGAGACGAGGTACTGGCAGAAGTAAAGCTGTGAGTACCGGACGTGAGTCGTGCTTCGGTAGCTCAGTGGGTAGAGCACTTGCCCGCGAAAGGCAAAGGTCCCGAGTTCGAGTCTCGGTCGGGCACACAGTTTTAATCTGCCAGGAAGTTTCATATCAGCGCACACTCCGCTGCAGAGTGAAAATCTCATTCTGGAAACATCCCCCAGGCTGTGGCTAAGCCATGTCTCCGCAATATCCTTTCTTTCAGGAGTGCTAGTTCTGCAAGGTTCGCAGGAGAGCTTCTGTAAAGTTTGGAAGGTAGGAGACGAGGTACTGGCAGAAGTAAAGCTGTGAGTACCGGACGTGAGTCGTGCTTCGGTAGCTCAGTGGGTAGAGCACTTGCCCGCGAAAGGCAAAGGTCCCGAGTTCGAGTCTCGGTCGGGCACACAGTTTTAATCTGCCAGGAAGTTTCATATCAGCGCACACTCCGCTGCAGAGTGAAAATCTCATTCTGGAAACATCCCCCAGGCTGTGGCTAAGCCATGTCTCCGCAATATCCTTTCTTTCAGGAGTGCTAGTTCTGCAAGGTTCGCAGGAGAGCTTCTGTAAAGTTTGGAAGGTAGGAGACGAGGTACTGGCAGAAGTAAAGCTGTGAGTACCGGACGTGAGTCGTGCTTCGGTAGCTCAGTGGGTAGAGCACTTGCCCGCGAAAGGCAAAGGTCCCGAGTTCGAGTCTCGGTCGGGCACACAGTTTTAATTTGCCAGGAAGTTTCATATCAGCGCACACTCCGCTGCAGAGTGAAAATCTCATTCTGGAAACATCCCCCAGGCTGTGGCTAAGCCATGTCTCCGCAATATCCTTTCTTTCAGGAGTGCTAGTTCTGCAAGGTTCGCAGGAGAGCTTCTGTAAAGTTTGGAAGGTAGGAGACGAGGTACTGGCAGAAGTAAAGCTGTGAGTACCGGACGTGAGTCGTGCTTCGGTAGCTCAGTGGGTAGAGCACTTGCCCGCGAAAGGCAAAGGTCCCGAGTTCGAGTCTCGGTCGGGCACACAGTTTTAATCTGCCAGGAAGTTTCATATCAGCGCACACTCCGCTGCAGAGTGAAAATCTCATTCTGGAAACATCCCCCAGGCTGTGGCTAAGCCATGTCTCCGCAATATCCTTTCTTTCAGGAGTGCTAGTTCTGCAAGGTTCGCAGGAGAGCTTCTGTAAAGTTTGGAAGGTAGGAGACGAGGTACTGGCAGAAGTAAAGCTGTGAGTACCGGACGTGAGTCGTGCTTCGGTAGCTCAGTGGGTAGAGCACTTGCCCGCGAAAGGCAAAGGTCCCGAGTTCGAGTCTCGGTCGGGCACACAGTTTTAATCTGCCAGGAAGTTTCATATCAGCGCACACTCCGCTGCAGAGTGAAAATCTCATTCTGGAAACATCCCCCAGGCTGTGGCTAAGCCATGTCTCCGCAATATCCTTTCTTTCAGGAGTGCTAGTTCTGCAAGGTTCGCAGGAGAGCTTCTGTAAAGTTTGGAAGGTAGGAGACGAGGTACTGGCAGAAGTAAAGCTGTGAGTACCGGACGTGAGTCGTGCTTCGGTAGCTCAGTGGATAGAGCACTTGCCCGCGAAAGGCAAAGGTCCCGAGTTCGAGTCTCGGTCGGGCACACAGTTTTAATCTGCCAGGAAGTTTCATATCAGCACACACTCCGCTGCAGAGTGAAAATCTCATTCTGGAAACATCCCCCAGGCTGTGGCTAAGCCATGTCTCCGCAATATCCTTTCTTTCAGGAGTGCTAGTTCTGCAAGGTTCGCAGGAGAGCTTCTGTAAAGTTTGGAAGGTAGGAGACGAGGTACTGGCAGAAGTAAAGCTGTGAGTACCGGACGTGAGTCGTGCTTCGGTAGCTCAGTGGGTAGAGCACTTGCCCGCGAAAGGCAAAGGTCCCGAGTTCGAGTCTCGGTCGGGCACACAGTTTTAATCTGCCAGGAAGTTTCATATCAGCGCACACTCCGCTGCAGAGTGAAAATCTCATTCTGGAAACATCCCCCAGGCTGTGGCTAAGCCATGTCTCCGCAATATCCTTTCTTTCAGGAGTGCTAGTTCTGCAAGGTTCGCAGGAGAGCTTCTGTAAAGTTTGGAAGGTAGGAGACGAGGTACTGGCAGAAGTAAAGCTGTGAGTACCGGACGTGAGTCGTGCTTCGGTAGCTCAGTGGGTAGAGCACTTGCCCGCGAAAGGCAAAGGTCCCGAGTTCGAGTCTCGGTCGGGCACACAGTTTTAATCTGCCAGGAAGTTTCATATCAGCGCACACTCCGCTGCAGAGTGAAAATCTCATTCTGGAAACATCCCCCAGGCTGTGGCTAAGCCATGTCTCCGCAATATCCTTTCTTTCAGGAGTGCTAGTTCTGCAAGGTTCGCAGGAGAGCTTCTGTAAAGTTTGGAAGGTAGGAGACGAGGTACTGGCAGAAGTAAAGCTGTGAGTACCGGACGTGAGTCGTGCTTCGGTAGCTCAGTGGGTAGAGCACTTGCCCGCGAAAGGCAAAGGTCCCGAGTTCGAGTCTCGGTCGGGCATACAGTTTTAATCTGCCAGGAAGTTTCATATCAGCGCACACTCCGCTGCAGAGTGAAAATCTCATTCTGGAAACATCCCCCAGGCTGTGGCTAAGCCATGTCTCCGCAATATCCTTTCTTTCAGGAGTGCTAGTTCTGCAAGGTTCGCAGGAGAGCTTCTGTAAAGTTTGGAAGGTAGGAGACGAGGTACTGGCAGAAGTAAAGCTGTGAGTACCGGACGTGAGTCGTGCTTCGGTAGCTCAGTGGGTAGAGCACTTGCCCGCGAAAGGCAAAGGTCCCGAGTTCGAGTCTCGGTCGGGCACACAGTTTTAATCTGCCAGGAAGTTTCATATCAGCGCACACTCCGCTGCAGAGTGAAAATCTCATTCTGGAAACATCCCCCAGGCTGTGGCTAAGCCATGTCTCCGCAATATCCTTTCTTTCAGGAGTGCTAGTTCTGCAAGGTTCGCAGGAGAGCTTCTGTAAAGTTTGGAAGGTAGGAGACGAGGTACTGGCAGAAGTAAAGCTGTGAGTACCGGACGTGAGTCGTGCTTCGGTAGCTCAGTGGGTAGAGCACTTGCCCGCGAAAGGCAAAGGTCCCGAGTTCGAGTCTCGGTCGGGCACACAGTTTTAATCTGCCAGGAAGTTTCATATCAGCGCACACTCCGCTGCAGAGTGAAAATCTCATTCTGGAAACATCCCCCAGGCTGTGGCTAAGCCATGTCTCCGCAATATCCTTTCTTTCAGGAGTGCTAGTTCTGCAAGGTTCGCAGGAGAGCTTCTGTAAAGTTTGGAAGGTAGGAGACGAGGTACTGGCAGAAGTAAAGCTGTGAGTACCGGACGTGAGTCGTGCTTCGGTAGCTCAGTGGGTAGAGCACTTGCCCGCGAAAGGCAAAGGTCCCGAGTTCGAGTCTCGGTCGGGCACACAGTTTTAATCTGCCAGGAAGTTTCATATCAGCGCACACTCCGCTGCAGAGTGAAAATCTCATTCTGGAAACATCCCCCAGGCTGTGGCTAAGCCATGTCTCCGCAATATCCTTTCTTTCAGGAGTGCTAGTTCTGCAAGGTTCGCAGGAGAGCTTCTGTAAAGTTTGGAAGGTAGGAGACGAGGTACTGGCAGAAGTAAAGCTGTGAGTACCGGACGTGAGTCGTGCTTCGGTAGCTCAGTGGGTAGAGCACTTGCCCGCGAAAGGCAAAGGTCCCGAGTTCGAGTCTCGGTCGGGCACACAGTTTTAATCTGCCAGGAAGTTTCATATCAGCGCACACTCCGCTGCAAAGTGAAAATCTCATTCTGGAAACATCCCCCAGGCTGTGGCTAAGCCATGTCTCCGCAATATCCTTTCTTTCAGGAGTGCTAGTTCTGCAAGGTTCGCAGGAGAGCTTCTGTAAAGTTTGGAAGGTAGGAGACGAGGTACTGGCAGAAGTAAAGCTGTGAGTACCGGACGTGAGTCGTGCTTCGGTAGCTCAGTGGGTAGAGCACTTGCCCGCGAAAGGCAAAGGTCCCGAGTTCGAGTCTCGGTCGGGCACACAGTTTTAATCTGCCAGGAAGTTTCATATCAGCGCACACTCCGCTGCAGAGTGAAAATCTCATTCTGGAAACATCCCCCAGGCTGTGGCTAAGCCATGTCTCCGCAATATCCTTTCTTTCAGGAGTGCTAGTTCTGCAAGGTTCGCAGGAGAGCTTCTGTAAAGTTTGGAAGGTAGGAGACGAGGTACTGGCAGAAGTAAAGCTGTGAGTACCGGACGTGAGTCGTGCTTCGGTAGCTCAGTGGGTAGAGCACTTGCCCGCGAAAGGCAAAGGTCCCGAGTTCGAGTCTCGGTCGGGCACACAGTTTTAATCTGCCAGGAAGTTTCATATCAGCGCACACTCCGCTGCAGAGTGAAAATCTCATTCTGGAAACATCCCCCAGGCTGTGGCTAAGCCATGTCTCCGCAATATCCTTTCTTTCAGGAGTGCTAGTTCTGCAAGGTTCGCAGGAGAGCTTCTGTAAAGTTTGGAAGGTAGGAGACGAGGTACTGGCAGAAGTAAAGCTGTGAGTACCGGACGTGAGTCGTGCTTCGGTAGCTCAGTGGGTAGAGCACTTGCCCGCGAAAGGCAAAGGTCCCGAGTTCGAGTCTCGGTCGGGCACACAGTTTTAATCTGCCAGGAAGTTTCATATCAGCGCACACTCCGCTGCAGAGTGAAAATCTCATTCTGGAAACATCCCCCAGGCTGTGGCTAAGCCATGTCTCCGCAATATCCTTTCTTTCAGGAGTGCTAGTTCTGCAAGGTTCGCAGGAGAGCTTCTGTAAAGTTTGGAAGGTAGGAGACGAGGTACTGGCAGAAGTAAAGCTGTGAGTACCGGACGTGAGTCGTGCTTCGGTAGCTCAGTGGGTAGAGCACTTGCCCGCGAAAGGCAAAGGTCCCGAGTTCGAATCTCGGTCGGGCACACAGTTTTAATCTGCCAGGAAGTTTCATATCAGCGCACACTCCGCTGCAGAGTGAAAATCTCATTCTGGAAACATCCCCCAGGCTGTGGCTAAGCCATGTCTCCGCAATATCCTTTCTTTCAGGAGTGCTAGTTCTGCAAGGTTCGCAGGAGAGCTTCTGTAAAGTTTGGAAGGTAGGAGACGAGGTACTGGCAGAAGTAAAGCTGTGAGTACCGGACGTGAGTCGTGCTTCGGTAGCTCAGTGGGTAGAGCACTTGCCCGCGAAAGGCAAAGGTCCCGAGTTCGAGTCTCGGTCGGGCACACAGTTTTAATCTGCCAGGAAGTTTCATATCAGCGCACACTCCGCTGCAGAGTGAAAATCTCATTCTGGAAACATCCCCCAGGCTGTGGCTAAGCCATGTCTCCGCAATATCCTTTCTTTCAGGAGTGCTAGTTCTGCAAGGTTCGCAGGAGAGCTTCTGTAAAGTTTGGAAGGTAGGAGACGAGGTACTGGCAGAAGTAAAGCTGTGAGTACCGGACGTGAGTCGTGCTTCGGTAGCTCAGTGGGTAGAGCACTTGCCCGCGAAAGGCAAAGGTCCCGAGTTCGAGTCTCGGTCGGGCACACAGTTTTAATCTGCCAGGAAGTTTCATATCAGCGCACACTCCGCTGCAGAGTGAAAATCTCATTCTGGAAACATCCCCCAGGCTGTGGCTAAGCCATGTCTCCGCAATATCCTTTCTTTCAGGAGTGCTAGTTCTGCAAGGTTCGCAGGAGAGCTTCTGTAAAGTTTGGAAGGTAGGAGACGAGGTACTGGCAGAAGTAAAGCTGTGAGTACCGGACGTGAGTCGTGCTTCGGTAGCTCAGTGGGTAGAGCACTTGCCCGCGAAAGGCAAAGGTCCCGAGTTCGAGTCTCGGTCGGGCACACAGTTTTAATCTGCCAGGAAGTTTCAAGTATTAATCTAATCATGAAATAAAGTATATTATAAATTTTTTAACAGTGAAATTCAATTCAATTGTAAATCCATTCCGAGATTTGTATATTGACAAGTCTAATGCTGTGGAAAGGTAGACATTTTCAAACAGCATATACCAAACAAAGGGTATTGATACCACAAGCACGGTAGCAAGTTACTTGTCAGCTAAGCAGTGCAGTTATGCTCCATAGCCTAATGCTGTGCTCACCATTGGATATCTCCAGTCTTGCCCCTGTTACCATTAGCTGCCAATGTTTTGGTTGCATGGTGGACAATATGTGGGACATCAAATGCTGTAAACATGTTTGGCTTTTTGTGACCTCGCACTCGGGGTTCCTTGTAAGCGAGGAACCTAGTGAAAGTGAATGCTTTGAACTTATATTTGACAGGCAAATATACAAAGTAGTATATGAACAGTCTCGAGGATCTTCTGGGGAAATACTAGTCAGACTAGATGTATCACTTTTAACACTCTCCATTGTGAAGGCTCAAATAAAAAAGAATAGACTAAAGGACGACTGGTCTACAGACTCATTGACTGAAACATCTTTCTTTTGGAAAGTAATACCTAGGAATAGGTTTCTGACAGTTCTAAGGATGTTATATTTCAGTCATGCAGGTGTTCTGGGAGACACTGAGAGGATGAATGGGCTTCATGAAATAAAGTATATTGTAAATTTTTTAACAGTGAAATTCAATTCAATTGTAAATCCATTCTGAGATTTGTATATTGACGAGTCTAATGCTGTGGAAAGGTAGACATTTTCAAACAGCATATACCAAGAAAAAGGCACAGATTTGGAATAAAACTGTTTGTATTGAATAACGTTGAAACTAGATTTATTTAGATATAATAATGTACACAGGAAGAGGAACAGAAATTGAAGATACTTGGGGTCTTGGTGTGTTTGGCACTGTTGTAACTACTATGTTGAAACCGTACCTCAACAGTGGTGATAACATATACAACCACTGATGTGTTTTCCTTTCCACACAAGAATAGAACTGTTGCCTGTGGGACAGTTAGGCCAGAAAGGAAATGTGTGCCAACTGATTTGTCTTCAAAATGAAAGAAAGAACAAATGACATCACACCATACTGATTGTATGTTGGCAGTAAAGTTTATGGATAAGGAAGAAGTGCACATGCTTTTGACAATTCATACACACACAATTGTTGTAACAGAGAACAACAACAGAAAAACAGGTGAGAAAAAGCAAGAAATGCAATACTGTCATAGAATATAGCCAGAAGATGCAAGCATCGGATAAAACAGACTTGCATGTCAGCTCTATTCAATGTGCCAAAAGTCAATCAAGTGATACAAAAAGATTTTCTTTCACATCTTGGACTTGTCTGTATTGTATGGCATGTTCTTTACCAAAATCAAACTGGTAAAAAACCACATCTACTACACTTTTGCTTGGAGCTCATGAGGCAGTTGCTTGATAAATACAGCATTCACATAAAATCTGCAAAGGAAGGGAGACCAACATCACATGAGGCACCACCAAATCTCACACAGAGGCACTTTCTTTACGTAGTACCACAGGCTGCAGAACAAGGGTCCAAGAACCAAAGAACATGCAACACATGCAGTCATATGACATGAAAAGACAAAGAAAGAAAAAATGCTAGGTTAATGTGTGCAGAGTGCAATATCCCTTTATGTACAAATCCATGCTTTCAAGAGTAGCACACATTGAAAATATTTTATATTAGTTATACGCTTCCATGTAACACTTCTCAATTAATTGAATACAATAAAATGAATTATTAGAAAATAGCAAGCCACTAGCTTGTTTTATCTCAAAAACCCATGTAATTAAACAATTCCAAAATAACTCAGTTGAGAGAAGCAAGCAAGCATATGAAAACTTAATCTTCAAAGGTCTAAGGATAGAAATCGGTAAAAAGATAAAATGCTTCCAATTTTTATGTTCAACAACAATATGAAAAGGATGGATTGCTGCTCACCATATAGAGGAGACACTGAGCTGCAGATAAGCACCATGAAAAGACTGCTATACATTTTAGCTTTCATCCAAAAAACCTTCTTATGAAGTAGACCCCCCCCCCCCACACACACACACACACATATATACGCACCACAACTCACAAACACATGACCACTGTCTCTGGCTGCTGTTACTGGACTGTGGACAGCAACTGTGCCAGGTGGGAACAGCAATCTGACATGGGTAGTGGTGGTGAGGAAGAAGCATGGATTGAATGTTGAGGGCTGTGGTGGGGGAACAGGCAAGATAGCAGGGTAGGAGTGGAGATTATGTGGTACTGCTTGCGAGAGCATGCATTGACATGATGGTGGCAAGTTAGGACTGCTACATACCTGGGGCTGAATTGGAGTAAGTGGTAGTCGGAGGATGTATGGGACAGGTCTTGCATCTAGATATATTTCAGGGATGAAAGCAAGGGATTGGGGGCAGGGCCGTAGTAGAGATGGAGAAAGGTGTTGCATAGGTGTGGCGGGTGTTAGAAAACCACAGTGGGAGGGGTGAGAAGGGTAATGGGTAGGATACTCCTGATTTCAGGGCACTACAAGAGGTAGTCAAAACCCTGGCAGACGATGTGATTCAGTTGCTGCAATCCTTGGTGGTACTTAGTCACAAGGAGTGTCTTCCTTTGTGGCCAGTGGGTTGGTATGGGGGAGGCAGTAGTTGACTAGAGAGACGAGATGTGGGACTGTTTCTGTACAAGGTTGGGTGGGTAAGTTCAGTGTGTGAAGGCCTCAGTGAGATCCTTAGTATGAGGGTTGACTGGAAAGTAATGCCTCCACCTTTGTAGCTCTTCAACAGTTGGCAGCATTGGTGTGTGACAAGTACTGGCTTGTTCCATAGCCTCTTTTATACAGCTCCAGCTGGCAGGAAGCCTTAGCATTGAACGGTTGTGTTGTTACAGTGTTAAGTATGGAACCCTGTGCAGATGGTCGGTCAATGCAATTTAAGCAACGTGCAGTCATTAAGCAACGTGCAGTCATTAAATTCTTGACAGCAGAAGGTGTCACTCCAAAGGAGATTCATCAGAGAATGAAAGAAGTTTATGGTGATTGTGTTGATGTGAGTACTGTGCGTAGTTGGGGGCAAGTAAGTTTAAAGATGTTGAGGTGGGAACATTTGGCCTGCGTGACAAACAAAGAGTTGGACGTCCTGTGACAGCAGCCACCATTTTCACAAGCAAAATGTTGACAGATTGATTCAGGACAATCGTTGTATCACTCAGAGAGAAATTGCAAGCATAATCAGCATTTCATAAGAATGTGTGGGTCACATTATTGTTTTGCTTGGCTGTCGGAGGATCTGTGCACAATGGGTACCCCGGATGCTGACTCCTCAAATGAAAGTGCACAGATTTGAAATTTGCCAGGAACTCCTCTTGCATTGTGAGAATGAAGGTGAAGCCTTTCTCCATTCAATTCTGACAGGGGACAAAATGTGGGTACACATCACAACCCGGAGATGTTGAGAGAATTGTGAGACTGTGGTTGCAGAAACAGTGTGTCGACTTCTTCCATGACGGCTTCAGAAAACATGTTTATCGTTGGCAGAAATGTATCCAATTGGCTGGTGATTATGTGGAAAAATGAATATTGGTAATTAAAGATCACGTTCTAAGGATTATTTCTGCATTTGATTTCTTAAAATATTCCCATTCAAACCCAATTAACGTAGGTGGAGGCATTACTTTTCATTCAACCCACGTGTATTTGCATGTTCCACTGTTTTCCATACTGCAAGCTTTATACAAGGCTCTCACAAAAACATTTATTGTAGTCTTATCATCCTGTTATTACAATCACTACCTGTGCCAGAATATATTATACAAACTTCACGACCACTAAGTTTAATCAGATCTAAAACTTTTCGAATTTATATGAAAAGAAGACAGTCAAATCTGTAATTGCAATGGAATTGTTTGTGTATCAGTGTAATATGATTTGTCATCACCCTATGTGAGTTGTAACATAGTTACATAGCTCACACTCAGATCAGAGGTGATGCAGGATTTGAGGTCATATGCCTTTGACACGCAAGCAGTTAAATGCAGGAGTCATTTGCCAATGGGCATATCTTTACAGTGAAGATGCAGAAGGGCATAGGCACTAGTTTATAACCAGAGTAAGTGTAAAACGCAAATGAAGCTTACTAGATTCTCCAGTCAGTTACCAGAACAAATGGCCACAATGGCCTATAACTCTATTAGGATTCTGGTATACACAATAACGTATGGTACTATGACCACAAATCACGGAAGTAGCAGATTCTGTTTTTCTGATTGAACTCTTTATTTCAGTACAGCGTCAAGTGAAAGATGGACAGAGTTACATGTAGACAAATGTATGAAGGAAACCAATAACTGTAGTCTTGAGGTACATCAGGATGTATACGATCCGGGACAGCTGGGAGATCCAGGAAAAACCCAGGAATTTTTTCATCCGGGAGAAAACCGGGAAAAACCCGGGAGTTTTTTAGAATTCTGGGAATGTTTCATTGTTTTAGTTTTCAGTTAAATTTTTGTGATTTTGACTGGTAAGAACCAATACTCCAACAAAGGATATTACTGTATCCCACGTCTGCAGGACAATACTGCAGCAACAAAACATTAACAAGAGGAAGAAAAAACTAAAATAAAACTTAAACCGCAAAGGAAATCCGCCATATACAACAACAAAACATAGTGCTCATACAAGCGTCTGCCAACAGCAAAGTGTGTCAAAGGCTTTAGAAAGACTATACAATGATTCATAACGACAAGTTGTCTCTGATGAGCGTGACATGACTGCTGTTGACATTGGATTCGTTTGAGCAGTTGCGCAGTTGAGTCGCATATGGGTAGTACCTTCTCCCGCTTCTGGCTACGGATGTGTGGCTGGGAACCACTATCTAGTATTGCCCCGGTTCGGGAATATCGTAGATCCGGGGCTGATGCACAGAGCAGTCTGAGTTGTGATGGGGAGGCTGGTAGTCTCCACGTGACCTGTGTCTACGTTGAGTGATTTTGCTGTTTCCTCTTCATTTATTACTCTCACAGCAAATGAAAACAAAACGGATTTCTTTGGCCGGGAGCTATCAAATGAATTAAAATATGTTCGCATAATTACAGAAGGCTAAAATATGTTATTATTTTCAGGTTTTATTTCCACCTTTCTGACAGTCAAGCATTAATCACCTTGCAGAACAATGAAGTTATTTTTGTCGCTTTGCTAAAGATATTTCGCTTTTATTAATATTTTGTGCTGAGGCAGTCAATTTATTTGAAATGAAGTGTTTAATTTCACACTGTTGGCTAGTTTCAACTGTTCGCTGCATTTCAAGTACACATTTTCCATCTTCTAGCTCGCATGGCATTATGCCATAATAAAGAACCAAACATGAGTTAATGCAGTACTGGTACTCAAGAAAATTTACATCCGAATCTGGACGTATGAATGTGCACTTCAAGCTGAATTATGCATTTTAGTATGGTTCACGAAATTCCAATAAACTTGACATGTCCTCTGATGCCTTGTTTCTTTTGTGACGTAGTGCAAGATCTTTTAATACTTTACACGTACGAACATACGGGCTTCCTGTGTCATCGTAGCTGCGCAAGAGTGGTGGCGCCTGTTATGTGGCGCTATCTGGCAACTGCTGAAATGAATCAGTTTCTAACAGGTCATGGGAAAACATTGCGGATGGTGGTTTCAAAAGCGTTACTTTCAAAGAGTAAATTTCCTTTTACTCAAGATGAACTATATGCAATAATGTACAATGAATTTCTTAAATCATAGAGCATTTGACTCTCAATTAAAAATCCACTCTTTGAGGACGACCATCTAGAAGAATTTCCAGTCCAGAAGATCAGACATTTACGTCGTTATTAAAAAAATTTCTGGCACATTTGTGTGATATGTCTTAAAGTGTAACATGCGCAAAAAAGATCAACATTAAATGTGGAACCTTAGCTTCTCTTGCAGCTTATTAATCTTGGAGACTACAATTATATGTGAAACCTCTGTTTTTCTTGTAGCAACACTATGTATACTAATTTAAACCATCAACTTTTCTTATTTGTGTGTTCGCGCTACTTAAGAGTGATCTTGTTATTGGCTGACTACATCATGTGTCCTACGCTGTCATCAGCTGGCGAGATCACATGACATGAGCTATGACTGGCTTACAAAAGTGCGTCGCAATCTCGATTTCAATGCCTTGGAAAGTAACATGCAGTGTTTGGTGGAATTCGAATTTATATCTTCGTAACACGAAAATATGCAGCGTACGTGTTGCTGCTGCACATCAAAGATCTTTCCAAATTCTACGTCGGCATATAAAACTATAAACATTCAAAAGACCGATAAGTTTTACAGTGCCGAGGAAAAGTATACTCTCACATAACACGGGGAAAAATGTATTTTCAACCGGGAGAAAGTGTATTTTCAACCGAGAAATCCGGGATTTTTTTTTTCCTTGTCCATGTATACACCCTGTACATGCCAGCAAGCGTTACAAGTCCTTTTTTGTGTACTCACTTATCTGAGTATGATGTTCATTCACATAGAATCCACTGCTGCTGCTCATTGTCCATCCAAGGCCACTAGCTGGAACTCTTCACTGTCTCGAACTAGGCCTTGCCTGACATTTGAGGGCCACTATATATGGCATTTGGGCCTGCTTGCTTATAGATCCTATGTGACTCCATCGCCTTTCCTTCAACTCACAATCAGTGAGCACGAAATCAGCAATTTCTCAATGCATGTGATCTCCTGCTGAGCTGATCAAAGCGACTTGCACTGTATGCCTCCATCTAAGCTAAAAGGCTTACTGGTAATATTCATACTTAGATTCACTCGCTTCCCCCCCCACCCCCCCCCCCCCCACCCCACCCCCTCTCCATCTCCAGTTTTTTGTGTCAATGTTAAACATGTACTGAGAAACATTCTTTCAAACAGGAGATAGCATGGTGAACTAGTGATATTTATTTATTTCCTGTTCTTCAGTATTTGAATATGCCCAGCTAGTTGTTAAAACTATTCAGAATGTCACTTTAGTCACATGCAAAAATCGGTACTAAATCTAAATTTCCAGATTTAGCATTAAAAGAAATAGAAATATTTCCTTTTAATGAAGATTCCAGGGATAGTTTGCCACAATCTAGAGACAGATGCACTTGCAGTATCCTAGAAAACTATATCTCTAGCGAAGGGTAGAGCCAATATATACTAATACCTCATTAAGCAAAATTGATTCAAAAGCCCTTAGCTTAAGCTTATTGGCTAGAACAAAGGAAAGTATATGCTCCCATGAGACTATACTATTCTAACAGCAGAGCTAATGACCATCGTACAGGTTCTCCAGTGTGCTTACCAATAACAAGAAAAACCATTCATTGTATTATCACATTCCAGATTAATTATCTTTGTCCTGAAGTATTTATAGACTGGAAGAAGTAACTACCCACTGCATAGGGAGACATTATTTGACAAGCATCAATAGGTGGTTGGTCTCTGTTGGAAAAGACATATTATGGCATTAAATGAAATGAATGATAATTTTTTCTAATAATGATTATAGCCCTCAAATCATCCTTCGATGATCTTTCAGATTTTGTTGATGTGACTGATTAACGGAGTACTTCCAAGTGTTCACCTGAGTTCATATTTGCATTTTCATAAAAACATAAATATAAATTTGGCTAAACACCCAGAAGTACACTGTTTATCATATAATTCCTCTAAATTGCTCAAGACAAAAGGTGGAACAGTTCCTTTGAAAGGGCATTGCCACTTCCTTCTCCATCATTCCCTAATCCAAATTTGTGCTCCGTCTCCAACGACCTCATTGTTAGCAAGATGGTAAACGCGAACTTCCTCTGTGTAGTACAACCCCTCTCCCCATTTTTATGAATTAACCAAAGTAAGTGTAAGTAACAAATTAATTTTTGTTGTTTGAAGCCATGTTTTCTATATGTTCATTTCTTGTGTCATTACAGAGCTGGTAATGCGTAAAAATGTAGTAGTGATTAACAGGAAGAACAATGATCGGAACTCAGAAGCAGATGGTAGAATGCTCAAATTGACATCACCTAAGAATGAGCCAAGTAGCGAATATACTTCATATGATTGTTCTACTATCGAAAACTCAAGTTCCATCACCAAGAGTTTGACTAAGACCCAAAAAGTGGTTCCAAAGGTATGTTATGAAGCTCCTCCAGTGGCTGCTACAGAAAAAAATAAAAAAGTAAAGTACTCATCTAATGCAGATTCGCAATCACTAACAAATATAATCAGTGCGCCGAAGATAGTAAAGAGACAAATTGCTCAGTTAAAAACTCATTTTGACTTGATTTCATTTTTGAAAATGGAGGAAACTCTTAGAAATCAGAACAAAAAATCATGTATTACTCATAACTTGGATATGCTGCAATGGAACATACTAAAAAATCTTATTTCTTCATATATCACAAAGCTTAAGAAGAAACATGTATCCAGAAATGAAGAGAGATATGAAGCACTCATGAAGAAAGTGCGGAAAACAATAGTCGTTAGCCTAGGTTAATATTTATTATGATACTGGTGTGAACTGGTGAATGCATGTTTTTGTTGTTGTGTTGTCTTGGTAGGAGTAACATCTGTATTTTGCCATGAATTGTGAATAACTTAAATGTGAAATTCTTCAGTGTTACACAGTATATAGACGTTCAGTGTATAGAGGATAGTATGCTTGAATTAATTTTGAGAAGACTTTTGCGTTGTTGCAGAATATAGCTTTTGCGTTGTAGCAGAATATGCTGTATATAAATAAAGATGTTAACAATGTATTACCCCATTGATATTCATGTGTAATACTGGGTTTCTTTTGTCTAGCATGTATGTAATTTTTAAACCAAGATTTTACCACCTGCCAGTACTAGAATGCTTTTTGTTCATGACAAGAGAACCCCACATTGTAGAAGTTCAATCGTTAATACCTTTCAATTTTTGTATTGTTAATATTACATTTTTGTATTGTGCATATTACATCACCATCAAGAAGCTCTACTCAGTTTGTATACTCTTTCACTTGCTTAAGTGAATAAGTGTTGTACTGTTGCTCATTAATATTTTTGTTCTACCACAGTTGTTCATTCTGTCTGGCATTAGTAATGTTAATTTTAGTGTGACTGTGTATGAAAATTAAAATCAGAACATTGAAGGTTGCAGTATTATCTGTTTTCCCACAGATCCAGAGAAATGGACTCAGTATGTTCAACGAAGTGAGGTAGCGTGGTGGTTAGCATACTAGATTCGCATTTGGGAGGACAACGCTTCAAACCCGCGTCCGGCCATTGTGATTTAGGGTTTTTATGATTTCCCTAAATTGCATAAGGCAAATGCTGGGATGGCTCCTTTGAGAAGGCACAGCTGATTTCCTTCTCCATCCTTGAAAAAGTGGTGGCATTAACATTAAAATTACTACTGTCTGTAGCATATGTTTTAAATAGGTAGATTACTTATGTAATCTCCAGAAATGAAGGAACTTAAAAAAGAACCAAACAACAATAACATGAAACAGTACACTGAAAACAAAACAGAAGTTACTGGCCCGTGCTTTAAAAGCAGAGGAAGCAATGCCAAAGTCTTCAGTTTCACCACAGTGCTAAACTAATAACTGAAATACACAAGACTTTGCAAAATGTGTTTATAGACATGTATTAAATGTTTCATCAAATCCAAGAAAAGTTCCCATAAAATCTAGAAGATACAAGCAAAGCATTGCTGTCACACTCTTTGTCCAGGAAAAGTTATATTTATGTATAAAACAGTGGGCTCTTCTGATAGTGCCATTTAAGTAGTTAAATTTCTCATTTTGTAATTTTGATGTAGGTCTCCCCTGTATGACAGCATGGTTCCTAGAAATTTGAATCTATCTGCTTTTATAAAGGTATGTCAGTACCAACATTACTACATGGAAGTGAAGCTTGGGTAATGAAAAAAAAAGGATAAAATAAGATTACAAGCCAATGAAATGAAATTTCGCAGGTACATAGCAGGATACATCAAGCTAGACTACAAAAGAAATACAGATATCAGGAAGGAATCAAATATTTTTTATATAAACAGTAAGGTTGACGAATACCGACAAAAATGGATATCCCATCTGTTACGAATGGACAAATCGAGATTACCACTACATTTTTGGCGATATACTCTGCAAGGTAAAAGGTGCATTGGAAGACCTGCAAAACGATGGAAGGACCAGTTGTAGTTGCAACAGGCTGAGGGAAAGCCTAATGCATGATGGAAGAAGAAGAAGAAGAAGAACAACAACAACAACAACAACAACAACGGGTGCATCATTACCAAGATTTCCAGTTTTGAAAATACAGATTTCTAATTTGTTCCACCAACATCTTGGTGTTTTGACCGACATATGGTACCTCATGAGCAAGCTAGTGTCAAGTTTAACTGAAACAAAGAAGCTGTGTATATTAATCTGTGATGAATCAAACAATGGAAAATCCAGGATGGAATATACGAGGGTCATTCAATAATTAAAATGAGACAAATTGGTCTGGGGAAAAAAAAAACTGTTAGTAGGGCAAGTTTGGTACTTTTATGGCTTTAAGTTGGCATACTGGGATGAGCCCTGATCATCTGATATACCAACATTGTTTTGTTTATAACCTCAAAAATACATTTGTTTTGTTTATAAACTTAAAAATGCATTTCAAGATGGTGAGTCTGCTTGAAACGTCCACTTTACTTGAACAATGTTCTGTTATTCACTTTTTACTTGCTGAAGGTGAGAAACCGGTGAATGTATACTGTAGGATGTTTAAAGTTTATGGTGAAGATTGTATGAATCATGCAAATTTTTACAAGTGTAGAGCAGTTCAAAAATGGTCGCGACTCAGTGACTGACGTACATCATTCTGGCCGACCTGTTGCAGTTTCAACTTGCTCACTTGAAAGTCAAATTCATGACATTATTCATGGCGACTGCCATGTGACTGGAAATGATAGTTGTTTAGGTTCAAATTAGTACTGATACAGTTCATAACATTATCTGGAACAAGATGAAGTACCACATAACATGTGCAGGTTGGGTCCCAAAGGAGTTGATGTGGCTACCCAAGGAAACAGGTTGAGAGTGTGCCCAGAGCTAAAGGAACATTATGAATGAGAAGGTGAGCACTTCCTCAGCAAAATTTTAACTTGGGATGAAACTTGGGTTCACTATTATGAGCCAGAATCCAAAAGACAAAGCATGGAGTGGAAGCACACCAACTCACCTGTCAAGACAGAATTCAAAATCCAAGCATCAGTAGGAAAACACATGTTGACAGTGTTTTGGGTTACTGAAGATCCAGTTTCTCATTATCATCTTGAAGAGCAGTGTACAATGAACAGCCAATACTACTCAGATTTGCTTTTAAACAAGGTGAAGCCAGTCATGAGAGAGAGATGTCGTGGATCTCAGAGGAGAGGTGTGATTCTCCAGCAAGACAAGGCACGTACTCATATTGCTCAACTAACCCATGAAACCATCGACAAAATGGGCTGGGAAGTACTGCCTCGTCCCCCTTACAGTCCTATTTGGCACCTAGTGATTTCCATTTGTTTGGTGCACTGAAGGAGGCATTTCATGGGAAGAGTTTCCAGGACAATGAGGACATGAAAAAGTTGGTGGGAAATTGGTTTAAACATAAAGATAAAGAGTTCTTTGCAGCCAGAGTAAAAAAGGTATTGGAACAAATGCATAAATGTTCAAAGGGATGATGTTGAAAAGTAGAAAAAGTATTGTTTCGAAAAAATAAACGCTTTTTCTCCAGAACAATTTATCTCTTTAATTACTAAATGACCCTCATAACAATATTATGACTGTGGTTTCAGTTGCCTGAGACTGCAGTCGTGTGTGTGTGTGTGTGTGTGTGTGTGTGTGAGAGAGAGAGAGAGAGAGAGAGAGAGAGAGAGAGAGAGAGAGAGAGAGAGCGTAGGTGTGTCCCTTGTTGATGAAGGCCTTAATTGCCTAAAGCTTTAATTGTGAGAGTCTTTTTGTTGTGCCCATCTGCAACTCAGTATCTCCATTATTTGGTGAAGAGCAACTTTCCTTCTAATATTGTTAAACTGTGATGAAATGGATGTGGACAGTCATATATCGTACAACCATGAAACTAACATCGTATACATACCAAACAGGCAGGTACATACTGTTATGTCACATGGTTTATTTGGAAACTCGAAGCAGCCTGTATATTATAACTTTGATACCACAATGACTTGAGATTAGCAGATTGGTATCATCAAAGATATACAGAATGTAAGTTCTGCTGTAGTTGGTGTCGTATCTGCTTTGGTGGGGGAGGGGGAGGGAGGGAGGGCAAGATTGGGAGGAATTTAACATTGACTAAGCAAATAAATACTTCATCAGTGTAAATTATGAAATGAAACATGTTTTGGGTATTTGCTGGTGTACCACATTTTGGGAAATTGTGGCTGCTTAGACACAGTGTAGAAAAGTTTAAAACCTGTCATTTGGTCATCTATTTTTCCACGACCATATCAACTGAGTCGTGATAATTGCCAGTAAATTAGCTTATTACACAAATGTTCTAGCATTTATTTAGATGAAATTGGTTTATGTAATTGAAGATACATGTTTTGACAATGAGTTGTGTTCTGCTCAAGTCTAATGATTTATAATACTTATAACACTTGGTAATAGCCTAAGGCCGAAGTTTAGATTGTGAAATAAAACCCGTTGTACAGTCAAATGGTGGTTATACCTTTCAAAAAATTTTGGGAAATATTTTAGGAATAACTTTTTGGATGGTGATTTTATAATTGGTGACCCAAAAGAAATAACAAAACATGTAATAGAACAGTTATTGATGAAAGACAGTTGAGAACTCAAATTGCAGCCTAAACTTATTGCTCACTATCTGACAGTCTCTGGAAGAGACTGATAGCTCATTCATCCTAACCTGCCAACTCTTTTCCAACACCATATCTGAAGTAATTTCTTTTGTGATGCCTGAAGTAAAATACACTGCAGACTTCTCCAGGGTGGTTAACGATACAGTTGATATTCTGTTTCCAATGCACATGTTGGCAAATGACCTATTTCAAGTGTTTTAGTGTTGTGTAGACACATGAGGAGTTTCTTCACGGATTCTACTCTGTCTGTGAAAGAATAAGAGAAGAAGAAATAAAACTTAATTTACGTAGATGTAGTCACTGTTGGGCTGCTTTTGTAATCTGAAAGGTGGTTACAATTTGAGCTGTATATTTACCTCAAAGTTCAGCCAGACTGCCTCAAAAACTCTTCCCAGATAAGAGTAGTTGGCAGAGCCCATGACTTCCCTAACCAATGTAATTCAAAAGCTGTTTGCATGTCACAATTTACGAAGAACAGAATTTCTGACAGTCAATTACATAAATCTTCGCCATTTGCAATGGAAACTGGTGCAAACTACCTGATTTCGAAGCTCTTTACATGATGTATCATCTCTGGCATTGAGGAAACATTGTCAATTTTAGGAAATGAACAAAAAAGTAGCAGTGTTACATTAGAAGATTTAACTCTGTCATCACTTATAGTCCTCCTCCCATGAACCAGGGACCTTGCCGTGAGGGAGGGTGTCCTCAAAGATACTGTAGGTGCAACCACAATGGAGAGGTATCTGTTGAGAGGCCAGACAAATGTGTGGTTTCTGAAGAGGAGCAGCAGCCTTCTCAGTAGTTCCGGGAGCAACAAGTCTGGATGATTGACTGATCTGGCCCTGATGATCAACCAAAATGGACGTGGCATGCTTTTACTGCGAACAGCTGAAAGCAAGGGGAAACTACAGCAATAATTTTTCCCAAGGGCATACAGCTCTACTGTATGGTTAAATAAAGATAGATGCTGCCTAAAGGAAAATTAGACACACCTTTTGAGAAAAGAGAATCACTTACATGAATATTAAGAGCTCCGTAGAAAACCAGTCCCAAGCGAAGAAGAGAAAGCAGAAATGTGGGTATACAGAGTGTCTACACAAGGGAGATGTGCTTGAGGGCAATGTTATGGAAATGGAGGAGGATGTAAATGAAGATGAGAAGGGAGATACGATACTACATAAAGAATTTGATGAAGCACTGAAGGTCTTAAGTCGAAACAAGGCCCCGAGAGTAGACAACATTGTGTTAGAGCTATTGATAGCCTTGGACAGCCAGCTGTGACAAAACTCTTCCATCTGGTGAGCAAGATGTACAAGAATGGTGAAATACCCTCAGACTTCAAAAAGAACATAATAATTCCAATTCCAAAGAAAGCAGGTGCTGACAGGTGTGAAAATTACTGAACAATCAGTTAAGTCATGGTTGCAAAATACTAACATTAATCGTTTACAGAAGAATGGAAAAATTGGTATAAGCTGACTTCGAGGAAGATCAGTTCGGATTCCAGAGAACGCCGAGGCAATACTGACTCTATGACTTCTCATAGAAGATTGGTTAAGGAAAGGTAAACCCAAGTTCGTAGACTCAGAGAAAGCTTTTGACAGAGTTGACTGGAATACTCTCTTTCAAATTCTGTAGGTGGCAGGGGTCAAATACAGAGAGCGAAAGGCTATTTACAGTTTGTACAGAAACCGGAAAGCAGTTGTAAGAGTCGAGCAGCACGAAAGGGAAGCAGTGGTTGAGAAGGGAGTGACACAGGGTTGTAGCCTATCCCCGATATTACTCAATCTGTATATTGAGCAAGCAGTAAAGGAAACAAAAAGTCAGTTTGGAGTTGGAATTAAAGTCCAGCGAGAAGAAATAAAAACTTTGAGGTTTGCCAATGACATTGTAACTGAGGGTGGTCGAAGTAGGGAGGATACGTAATGTAGACGCAATGGCAAAAAAAGCATTTCTGAAGAAGAGAAATTTATTCACATCGAGTATAGATTTAAGTGTCAGGAAGCCCTTTCTGAAAGTATTTGTAGCCATGTAAGGAAGTGAAACATGGATGATAACCAGTTTAGACAAGAAAATAATAGAAGCTTTTGAAACGTAGTGCTACAGAAGAATGCTGAAGACCAGATGGGTAGATCACATAACTAATGAGGAAGTACTGAATAGAATTGGGGAGAAGAAAAATTTGTGGTACAATCTGACAAGAGGAAGGAACTGGGTGGTAGAACTCATTCTGAGGCATCAAGGGATCGCCAATTTAGTACTGGAGGGAAGTGTGGGGGTAAAAGTCATAGAGGGAGACCAAGAGATGAATACAGAAAGCAAATTTAGTTTTTGGACTGAAGACCACTACAGTACACCACTGGCAGAAACTCTAGAGTATTTTCTAGAATGTCTCTGTTAAATTGCACAATGTATTGGTTCCAGATCCATTTCCCTAGGCAAATAACTTGGACATCCTAGTGGCAATACGATAGATACATCAACAAACCCTACAAGCTTCAGCTGGACTGAGAAACTATCTCACTGTGGCTCACTCATTTTTCAGATGAGTCATTTGAAATAGTCAAAAAATTAGATGTACTATTTTTAAATTTCTGTGGCAGCAGTATCTATAAAGATCCCAATGTTATAAAATAAACTGACTAAACTTTTAATTGGGAAGTATCAAAAATTTCTCAAGAGGTTGTTACAACATATACCAGAACCTTCATCCAAATAAGGCACCTCAACACATCAGCAAAAGGACAGAGGGCTAAACAGCAGCAGCAGAAAGCAGAACACAAATATGGAGAGTGTCTGCAGGTCACTCCAAACTGGATTAAGGTATTTCATCTTGTCTTCCTCTTCTGTTCATTAGCATTAACCTCATTTAGGATAGGCTACATTGTACACAATGTTTGGCAAATCTATTTTATTAATTTCATGGCTGCATGCTCTTCCTGTTGCTGCAGCTGTCAGTTACCTAAGGGAGGGAAGTAATGTGCACCACTTACCTGTAAATTGTGTAAACTTTTTTCCATGTTTGATCATATTTTAAATGTTTTCGTATCATATTTTCTGAGGCAGAAACTGGGGACCTGCCCAGCACTTGCCTAAACAAGCATGGGAAACCATCTAAAAGATGCACTCAAGCTCACCAGATTAAGATATTTAATACGAGTATTTTGTTAAAACTATTGATAGTAAGGCAATTAAGTCTCTAGCTTCTGTATAATTATGCATAGTAATGTTTAAATAACTGGAATTATGGTGTTTCCTTAGTATGCATGAAAATGATGATGTGATGTGATGTTCAAAAATTTACTAAATTGAAAGCTTTTATCATTGTTGCTTATGCAGTACTATTAGAAACTGAATAAAAACAGACTGAAGGACATCGGGTGAGGAATTATCAAATAGAAAGTATTGAGTAATACAATGTACATGCCAAGAGGAGTCATTGTTTAATTTCACTAGTCATTACTAGGAGGACAACATATGTGTTTCATGGCCTTAGTAAGTAGTAACATTTATTTAACATGTTACCTTAACCTTCTCACACTTCTTGGCAATTTTTCTGTTTTGTGCACCCCTTCTGGCTTGACAACTCTCTTGTCCATGTGCCTTCAGCAAGTGATGGTAGAAAGCCCCAGGATACTGCAAACTGATGAAGCAAGAAATAGGAGAATGTTATTCACATTTTTTGCCCAAGTGCTGTTGCTTACTACAATTCACACAATCGTGGCTGGTGTTGATTTAATGGGCCAATGCTTGGCATAGCATGCACTCTGATGTCGCAACAAACAGTGGTATCTGCGACTGTTATTTCATTTTTTAAGTATGTGTGTGTAGTAAATTGCTGATCCATTCACAGACCAAAGGATAATAATATAATTCTTTTAGATCACAAGGTGCCTGTAGCAAGAACACTAATAAATATTGGCTCACAAGGTGGAAGTAGTGTAGGAAAGGTGCAGGCCAAGCCAACTCCATCTAGAGTAAAATGACAACCAGTGACAGAACCCCAGATGGAATATTTCATCATGCAGGTAACCATAGGTCAGATCTGATAAATGTCAAAAATGCAAATCGCTGTCATTATGAAATTTGTAAAAGGAAAACAAAATATATCTTTATCAAATGTAAAGAACCTTTGTGCCCTAATTGTTTTGAAACAATTTTTGCAGCAAAAGTAATGATAAAACCATTGTTATGAAAATAAAATTGCATAGTGTACGTCATTAAAATTGGTGATGTAATTTTCTAACGATTACCAGTACATGCATTTTGATTACTCATAACCATCACTTGTTAATATTAACCACTCACTAAATTTTATTTTATTTCAGAGTAATTCATGCATGAAAGGATTAAGCACAATAGTGTTGTACATGAAAATGAGAATACTTCTTGTGCTACTACTCATTTTTGACAGTGATGTCATGTGGAAATGCCAAACACATTATCCCAACTATCTGTGTGGTAACCTTGATTGACTCGCACCAATTGCAGTTTATGCTGGGGCCACAGCTCTCAGTGGAATCATGAACCATGTGTGTAATGGGCGGAACCACTGAGTATTTAAGCGGAAAGTCAGTTTACTTCCATGTGTGTTGCTTATCATTTCACTCCACACATTGTTAAATATATACAACCTTCCCTTATTTTAGAGTTAGCAGCAGATCTGTTTGGACTGTTTTCACTAGTTTCCAGTGATTTTGAGTTTTCTTACACTTCATTGAAATAAAGATTTCCGGACTTCAATGTACCTTCCAGATACTTTGAAAGTATGAGATTTAAATTAAGTAACACCTCTGTTGTGCTCTACAAACAATGTTTGTGTATCTGCAGAGATACAGAATTATGTTGACGGGATCTTATTTCTCTTCTTGAACTTGAGCAAAAGCAGCTCAAGAGGTTTCTAACAAGAATTTTACCATTGAAGAGTGGCTAATGTGGCTTAAAGGCAGCATGGGTGTAGCAATATTTTTGTATGCTGTTAAGAAATAAGCTTCTGCCATCAGCCAGGGAACATTGGAAATATTGGATACCATTTTATGAGTGGTTGAAGTCATAGTACTAACAGTGGTGATAGCTTCCTTTAAGATGAACCTGGTGAAGTGTTTTGTGACCTAGAGCATTTCTCATCATAATTCACACAGCTTGAGTGATTAAAGAGAGTTAATGTGTTCATCTGTTGGCACTTTTGCACTGCATGAATAATGAGACCATGCCTTCCTGCTGGCTGAGCGTATGTCAGTCTCGCGCATTGGCACTCTGGGCTAGTTTATTCTTGATGTCAGCACACCAAGCAACACTGCATCATCAACAGCTACAGTGGGCGACGGGCAAGGAGCCACTAGCTGTTCTTCGGTGTCACACCCATCTTGGTGCTGTCAGCTGCCTCAGAGACAACAGCCAAGCAACTACCTTCCAAAGTGCACTCCCACAAAGATCTGGGAAAGACTAGCTGCCATAAACTCGTAGACCTGGTGGTACTGGATTGGCGATGTCAGCTGAGCCTCTTCCCTGCTGGTGGCTTTGACAGCAGCACAGGAGAAGCTGTCAGCATTTGAATCTCAAGAGATCCAGTTCAGATTCCAGAACACAGTGGACTACGTTGATGAGATGCTAGCACAAGGTGTAATCCATGCCAACATGGAGATAAATGTAAAACAGTAGTCGATACTCAATCTAAATTGAAAATAGAGCTTGAGAGGGAACTCATAAATAACAAATGTACTTGTGAAAGGAGAGAGACGGGTCTAAAGGAAAGGGTTGCACATAGGAATGAACAGAAACCACCTCTGTCATTGTCCAGCAGCAAACAAAGCAAGCATTATGTCAACACCAAGAGCAGGTCATATGTCAAGTCAATTACACTTTACATTTGTCTCAGCAGGAATAACTTGAGAGGAGTACAGAAACCATATTACTTCCTTTCCATGCTCCAGGCTTTTAACGTTTTCTCCACGACTTTTGCCAATGTGTCAAATTCAAGTCAGTGTGGCCCCCCATCACCTTTCAGTTCTCTGCTTCTTGTAGCAAACCACCAAATACTCACAGGATGATGATAGACATGGTAAAGATCAAAGTCAGTGGTATGGTACCCCTTAAGACCCAATGTTCATACACTTAACACGTTGGAAATATGCTGTATGAAATTTGGCATTAACATCAGATCCTAAGGTATTTCGAACAATGGAACATCCAGGATGGAATGTAACAATATTATGAAAAGGAGAGTTGCTGCTCACCATACAGCAGAGAGTGCTGAGTCGCAGATAGGCACAACAAAAAGATTCTCACAATATAAGTTTTCAGCCAACAAGTCCCTTATCAAAAAAAGAGGACACACACACACGACTGCAGCCATTGGCAGCTGAAGCCACACTGTGAACAACAGCAGCAGTGCATGATGGGAGTGGCAACTGGGTGGGGGTAATGAGGAGGCTGGGACAGGGATGGGGAGGGATAGCAGGGTAGAGGTGGAGGACAGTGAAGTGCTGCTGGGGAGCATGCAAGGATGAGCTTGAGACAGGGTAGAGCAGCTAGATGCAGTCGGAAGGTTAAGGGGTGGGCAGGGGACAGGTGGGGATTGGGGGGGGGGGTTAGTGGAAAAGGGGGGAAGTAAAAAGACTGGGTGCAATAGTGGAATTAGAGCTGTTTGTAGTGCTGGAATGGAAATGGGGAAGGGGTTGGATGGGTGAGAAAAATGACTAATGAAGGTTGAGGCCAGGAGGGTTACTGGAACGTAGGATATATTGCAGGGAGAATTACCATCTGCGCAATTCGGAAAACGTGGTGTTGGTAGGAAGGATCCATATGGCACAGGCTGTGAAGCAGGCATTGAAGTGAAGAATGTCGTGTTGGGCAGCGTGTTCAGCAACAGGGTGGTCCACTCGTTTCTTGGCCACAGTTTGTCGGTGGCCATTCATGCAGGCAGACGGCTTGTTGGTTGTCATGCCCACATAAAATGCAGCACAGTGGCTGCATCTTAGCTTGTAGACCACATGACTGGTTTCACAGGTAACCCTGCCTTTGATGGGATAGGTGATGTTAGTGCCCAGACTGGAGTAGGTGTTGGGTGGATGTATGGGACAGTATCTTGGTCTATTGCAGGGATATGAGCCATGTGGTAAGAGGTTAGGGGTTTTGTAAGAATGGGTGAGTATATTGTGTAGGTTCAGTGGATGGTGGAATACCACTGTGGGAGGGGTGAGAAGAATAATGAGCAGGACATTTCTAATTTCAGGGCACATTGAGAGGTAGTCGAAACCCTGGCAGAGAATGTGATTCAGTTGCTCCAGTCCTAGGTGGTACTGAGTTATGAGAGGAATGCTCCTCTGTAGCCAGACTGTGAGATTGTGGGAGAATGGAAAGGTAAGGCATAGGAGATTTGTTTTTGTACAAGGTTGGGAGGATGATTATGGCCTAAGAAGGCCTCAGTGATACGCTCAGTACATTTCAAGAGGGATCGCTCGTCACTGTAGAGGCAACAACCATGATTGGCTAGGCTGTATGAAATGGACTTCTTGGTATGGAAAGGGTGCGAGCTGTCGAAGTGGAGGTATTGCTGGCAGTTAGTAGGTTTGATATGGACAGAGGTACTGATGTAGCCATCTTTGAGGTGGAAGTCAACATCTAGGAAGGTGGCATGTTGGGTTGAGTAGGACCAAGTGAAGCAAATGTGGGAAAAGCTGTTGAGGTTCTGGAGGAATGTGGATAGGGTGTCCTCACCCTCGACTCAGATAGCAAAGATGTCATCAATGAATCTGAACTAGGTGAGGGGTTTACGGTTCTGAGCATTGAGGAAGGATTCCTCTAGATGGCCCATCAATAGGTTGGCATACTCCATACTCTGGATTTGTTTGTAGGTATTGCCTTCAAAGGATAAGTAATTGTGGGTGTGGATATAGTTGGTCATGGTGACTAGAAAGGTGGTTGTTGGTCTGGAATCCATTGGGTGTTAGAAAAGGTAGTGTTCAACAGTGGTAAGAACATTGGCATTTGGGATGTTAGTGTAAAGGGAGGTGGCATCAACAGTGACGAGCAGGGTACCGTGAGGTAAAGGGACAGGAACTGTGGAGAGCTGGTGGAGCTGGAGGAGAAAATGGTTGGTATCTTTTATATAGGAGGGAAGGTTCCAGGTAATAGGCTGAAGGTATTGGTCTATTAGAGCAGAGATTCTCTCAGTGGGGGCACAGTAACCAGCCACAATGGGTCATCCTGGGTGGTTGAATTTATGGACTGTAGGTAGCATGTAAAAGGTAGGAGTGAGGGGAGTGGTAGGGGTAAGGAGAGTGATGGACTCCTGGGAGAGGTTCTGGGATGGACCAGAGGATTTGAGGAGAGACTGTAGATCATGCTGGATTTCTGGAATGGGGCCACTGTGCAAGGTTTGTAAGTGGAAGTATTTGACAGCTGGTGGAGTCTTTCTGCTAGGTAATCCTTGTCGTTCAAAAAGACAGTGGTCGAACCTTTGTCCACAGGGAGGTGTATAAGGTCGGGATCAGTTTTTAAGTGGTGGACTGCTGTTCTCTCTGAGGGTGTAAGGTTAGTTTGCATGTTGAGGGATTTGGGGGATGATTGTGAGGCAACGTTTGAGATTGAGAAATTGTGAAAAGTTAATAGGGTGATTTGGGGGCAGTGGGGTTGGATCATGGTTGGATGGAGGAGTGAACTGATTCAGGCAGGATTCAACATTAGTCTTTGGTTGTGTCTGATTGGTAGGGTTGGTGGCAAAAAAGTGTTTCCACTGTAGGGACTGGGAGAAGGAAAGAAGGTCTTTAACATGTCCTTGCATGATTGAATTTGGGAGTGAGGCAAAAGGTGAGGCTTTTGGAAAGAACTGATATTTCTGTGGGGCTAAGGCTTATGGAGGAAAGGTTCATGACTGTGTTTAGGGTCTAAGGCTTATGGAGGAAAGGTTCACGACTGTGTTTAGGGTCTGTTTAGGTTCTGGATTCATGGCTGTAGTGTGGTGGTGGGAGCAAGCTTCGGAGGGTGGAGTAAATGTAGGTGGTCTACGAGACAGGGTTTGTCAGCTAGGAGGGACTGTGGGAGAGGTTTGGAGGTCCTTATAGAGGTGGTTGACAGTAGTACTCCAAAGTGGGCGTAGGAAGTGAGCAGAGTGGAGAGTTTTTTGAGGTGGCATTGTGCATGTTGCTCTAGTTCCTGAAGGACAAGAGTTTAAATGTGTGATATGGGCCCCAGGAATTTGGGATTGCATAACAGGACAACTTTGTGGATGGAGAGAAGGTACTGCAAGGAGGTTTGGGCTTGGTTGATATGCTTTTGCAGGAATATGTTGGTGAGGGCTAAGGATCGGCAGAATCTCAACAGATGGATGTCACTGTGGAAGGAGGGGTGGAAGCCAGAGATGGGTAATTTGATGGTAAGGCCATTTGGGGGGACTCCATCAGCCAAGCAACAATGCAGGAAAGCATGTAGGATTGGGTTTTGCTAGGGATAAGGAAACTTTTTTGTATTGATGCAGGTGGAAGGAGCAATGATCCATAGTGGTGACATAGAATTATGTCCAAAAAATTCCCAAAAATACACCCAAATACACTGGAAAAATCACAAGAAGGAAGAAATAGATGAAAAAGGGGGAAACAAGATGAAATCTGAGGGAGTCGACAATAGTGTAAGGCGAACATTCACTAAAATTGGTGTAAAGTCACAATGAGATCAAACAAAAGATATAAATAATGAAAAAATATATTTTACTGTGGGTGCCAGCTCTGAGGGTGGATAAGTGTGAAGAAAGGGGACAGCAAATGTGACTGGATGAGGTGAAATTAGTGTGAGCGGACTGGAAGAAAGAATGGATGGTGGGGAGGGGTTCATAGGATGATATACAATATCGTGTGGCACTGGAAAGGTGCAGGAAATAACATGCGAAAATATGGGAGCATGATCAATTTGAATGTATAGGATTAAGGATACCAGCAGGAGTTATGTCGGACATAAGATCCTGCAACAAACAATCCGCGTGGTCTTGTAGCTGCCTGTTGTGCGTGGCCGAGATGGTTGATACAGTATGGATCGTAAGTAGAGCGTGCAGTGTGGTTTGTAAGGCGAAAAGAATAACACAGGAAGGAAGTGAAAGAAGAATGGTCATTGAAAATAGTAATACGTTAGAAAATAGTAACAAAGGAAAACAGCACTAGGTTAGAATTGAAGAAAAGGCATCAGGCAAAAACCAAACAATGGAAAATCCAGGATGGGATGTAACAATATTATAAAAAGGAAAGTTGCTACTCATCATTCAGTGGAGATGCTGAGTCGCAGATAGGCACAACAAAAAGAAACACAATATAAGCTTTCAGCCAACAAGGCCTTATACAAAAAGAGAGGACACACACACACACACACACACACACACACACACACACACACACACACACGCGCAGCCACTGGCAGCTGAAGCCACACCGTGAACAACAGCAGCAGTGCATGATGGGAGTGGCAACTCGGTGGGGGTAAGGAGGAGGAGGGGGAGGGATAGCAGGGTAGAGGTGGAGTACAGTGAAGTGCTGCTGGGGAGTGCACAAGGACAAGTTCGAGAGAGGGTAGGGCAGCTAGGTGCAGTCAGAAGGTTAAGGGGTGGCAGGGGCAGGTGGGGGGGGGGGGGGGGGGTTAGTGGAAAAGGGGAGACGTAAAAGACTGGGTGCATTGGTGGAATGAGGGCTGTGTAGTGCTGGAATGGGAACACAGAAGGGGCTGGATGGGTGAGAAAAATGACTAATGAAGGTTGAGGCCAGGAGGATTATGGGAACATAGAATATATTGCAGGGACAGTTCCCATCTGCGAAATTCAGAAAGGCTGGCATTATTGGGAAGGTTCCATATGGCACAGACTGTGGAGGAATCAGTGAAATGAAGGATATCATGTGGGCAGTGTGCTCAGTAACAGAGTGATCCACTTATTTCTTGGCCACAGTTTGTCAGTGGCCCTTCATGCAGACAGACAGCTTGTTGGTTGTCATGTCCACATAGAATGCAGCACAGTGTTTGCAGATTAGCTTGTAGATTACATGACTGGTTTCACAGATAACCCTGCCTTTTATGGGATGGATTATGTTTGTGACTGGACTGGAAGAGGAGGTGGTGGTGGTGGTGGTGGTGGTGGTGGTGGTGGTGGTGGTGGGAGGGGGGGGATGTAGGCAGTACCTTCTCTCCAGCTGTAAAATTCTCCAGCTATGCCATACCAAATTCCTGGAACCCAAATCATACATGAGAACGCTTTCTCTCCAGGAACTAGAGCTACATGCATAATGCCACCTGAGAAAACTCTGCACCCTGCTCACTTCCTACTCCCGCTTTGGAGTACCACTATACCAGGCATACTCCCACCACAATCTACTCCAGTCCAGTCACAAACAAAACCTATCCCATCAAAGGCAAGTCATGTAATCTACAAGCTAAGCTGCAACCACTGTGCTGCATTTTATGAGGGCGTGACAACCAACAAGCTGTATGTCCACATGAATGGCCACCAACAAACTGTGACATAGAAACTAGTGGACCATCCTGATGCTGAGTATGCCACCTAACACAATGTCCTTGATTTCAATGACTGCTCCACAGCCTGTGCCATATGGATCTTTCCCATCAACACCAGCTGTTCCGAACTGCGCAGATGGAAACTCTCCCTGCAATATATCCTACGTTCACATAACCCTCCTGCCCTCAACGTTCATTAGTCATTTTTCTCACCCATCCAGTCCCTTCCCTGTTCCCATTCCAACACACAGCCCTCATTCTACCAATGCACCCAGTCTTTTCACTGCTCTCCTTTTCTGCTAACCCCCCATCCTCCCACCACTACCTCTCCCCTGCCCTCTGCCTAAACTTCTGACTGCCCCTAGATGCCCTATCCTCTCACCACCTAGTCCTTGCGCACTCCCCAGCAGCACTTCACTGCCTCTCACCTCTATGATGCTATCCTTCCCCCTCCTGCCCCAGCCTCGTACTTACGACCACCCAGTTGCTACTCCCATCATGCACTGCTGCTGTTGCTCACAGAGTGGCTTCTGTTACCAGTGGCTGCAGTCATGTGCATGTGAGTTGCGTTCAGTTGTGGGTACAGAAAAACCTCAAGGAGAGGGTACTAAAGATACCTTGAGCTACCTTTACTTTTCCCGTAATAAAAAATAATCAAGTCACATGCAGTGTTTAAGGAAGTTTTATTTAAACTGCTTATACATATATGCGGGGGTAATCCCAAAAGTAAGGTCTCCAATTTTTTTTATAAGTACATAGATCTGTTTATTTCTTCAGTGGTTTACATCAGTTTACGACTTGAACATTTAGCTATTTTTTGGCATATAAACCATATCTGTCGATGCATTTTTGTAGACTCTGTGGCAGTTTTTCTGTGCCCGTGTCATACCAGCTTGCCATGAAGCTGTTCAGAAAGGTATGAACCTCTTCTTTCACCTCGTCACCGGAGCTGAATGGCTTTCCGGCCAAATGTTCTTTTAACCTAGGGAACAGGTGATAGTCACTAGGCGCCAAGTCAGGACTATAGGGTGGGTGGATGATTATGTTCCACTGAAACTGTTGTAGGAGAGCAACGGTTTGCCGAGTGATGTGTGGGCGAGCATTGTCATGGAGAATGTGTACGCCCTTGCTCAACATTCCTCTTCTCCAGTTCTAAATTGCCATTTGAGTTTTTTCAGAGTCTCACAGTACCTGTGAGTGTAAATTGTGGTGCCAGTGGGCATAAAGTCGACCAACAATATCCCTTTCTGATCCCAAAAAACAGTTGTCATGACATTAACGGCATACTGTGTTTGTTTGAATTTGTGCGGCTTCGGCGAAGAAGGGTGCCGCCACTGGCATGATTGTTGCTTGGTCTCAGGCGTAAAGTGGTATGCCCAGGTTTCTTCACCCATGATAATTGAGTCCAGGAAGTCATCCTGTTCCGCTGCAAGGCGAAGCATTAATTCGTTGCCGCATATGGTCCTCAGTCAGCACGCGTGGCACCCACCTTGCGCACACCTTCTGTTAGTTCAATGTTTCCATTAAAATTCTGTGAGCGCCATTAAAATTCTGTGAGCGGTGCATCGGGAAACCTCAGGAACCAGTGTGCAGAGATCATCCAGGGTGATCCGCCGATCATCATGCATGCTTTGCTCAACCTTCAACAGTGTCTCCTCAAAAATTGATGGTCTCCCACTCCTTTGTTTGTCATGAATTTCGATCTGACCAGCTGCAAACTCTCTACACCACTTACGAATGTTTTTGACATCCATGCACCACTCACCATACACTTCCGTCAGTTGGCGATAGATTTCAATCGGCGCAGTGCCCTTTGCGTTCAAAAACCAACTGTTGTTGTTGTTGTTGTTGTTGTTGTTGTCTTCAGTCCTGAGACTGGTTTGATGCAGCTCTCCATGCTAATCTATCCTGTGCAAGCTTCTTCATCTCCCAGTACTTACTGCAACCTACATCCTTCAGAATCTGCTTAGTGTATTCATCTCTTGGTCTCCCTCTACGATTTTTACCCTCCACGCTGCCCTCCAATGCTAAATTTGTGATCCCTTGATGCCTCAGAACATGTCCTGCCAACCGGTCCCTTCTTCTTGTCAAGTTGTGCCACAAACTCCTCTTCTCCCCAATTCTATTCAGTACCTCCTCATTAGTTATGTGATCTACCCATCTAATCTTCAGCATTCTTCTGTAGCACTACATTTCGAAAGCTTCTATTCTCTTCTTGTCTAAACTATTTATTGTCCACGTTTCACTTCCATACATGGCTACACTCCATACAAATACTTTCAGAAACGACTTCCTGACACTTAAATATCTATACTCGATGTTAACAAATTTCTCTTCTTCAGAAACGCTTTCCTTGCCATTGCCAGTCTACATTTTATATCCTGTCTACTTCGACCATCATCAGCTATTTTACTCCCCAAATAGAAAAACTCCTTTACTACTTTAAGTGTCTCATTTCCTAATCTAATTCCCTCAGCATCACCCGACTTAATTCGACTACATTACATTATCCTCCTTTTGCTTTTGTTGATGTTCATCTTATATCCTCCTTTCAAGACCCTGTCTATTCCGTTCAACTGCTCTTCCAAGCCCTTTGCTGTCTCTCACAGAATTACAATGTCATCGGCGAACCTCAGCGTTTTTATGTCTTCTCCATGGACTTTAATACCTACTCCGAATTTTTCTTTTGTTTCCTTTACTGCTTGCTCAATATACAAATTGAATAACATCGGGGACAGGCTACAACCCTGTCTCACTCCCTTCCCAACCACTGCTTCCCTTTCATGCCCCTCGACTCTTATAACTGCTGTCTGGTTTCTGTACAAATTGTAAATAGCCTTTCGCTCCCTGTATTTTACCCCTGCCACCTTTAGAATTTGAAAGAGAGTATTCCAGTCAACATTGTCAAAAGCTTTCTCTAAGTCTACAAATGCTAGAAATGTAGGTTTGCCTTTCCTTAATCTATTTTCTATGATAAGTCGTAGGGTCAGTATTGCCTCACGTGTTCCAACATTTCTGCGGAATCCAGACTGATCTTCGCCGAGGTTGGCTTCTACCAGTTTTTCCATTCATCTGTAAAGAATTCGCATCAGTATTTTACAGCTGTGACTTATTAAACTGATAGTTCAGTAATTTTCACATCTGTCAACACCTGCTTTCTTTGGGATTGGAATTATTATATTCTTCTTGAAGTCTGAGGGTATTTCGCCTGTCTCATACATCTTGCTCACCAGATGGTAGAGTTTTGTCAGGACTGGTTCTCCCAAGGCCGTCAGTAGTTCCAATGGAATGTTGTCTACTCCCGGGGCCTTGTTTCGACTCAGGTTATTCAGTGCTCTGTTAAACTCTTCACGCAGTATCATATCTCCCATTTCATCTTCATCTACATCATCTTCCATTTCCATGATATTGTCCTCAAGTACATTACCCTTGTATAGACCCTCTATATACTCCTTCCACCTTTCTGCTTTCCCTTATTTGCTTAGAACTGGGTTTCCATCTGAGCTCTTGTTGATATTCATAAAAGTGGCTCTCTTTTCTCCAAAGGTCTCTTTAATTTTCCTGTAGGCAGTATCTATCTTACCCCTAGTGAGATAAGCCTCTACATCCTTACATTTGTCCTCTAGCCATCCCTGCTTAGCCATTTTGCACTTCCTGTCGATCTCATTTTTGAGACGTTTGTATTCCTTTTTGCCTGCTTCATTTACTGCATTTTTATATTTTCTCCTTTCATCAATTAAATTCAATATTTCTTCTGTTACCCAAGGATTTCTACTAGTCCTCGTCTTTTTACCTACTTGATCCTCTGCTGCCTCCACTACTTCATCCCTCAGAGCTACCCATTCTTCTTCTACTGTATTTCTTTCCTCCATTCCTGTAAATTGTTCCCTTATGCTCTCCCTGAAACTCTGTACAACCTCTGGTTCTTTCAGTTTATCCAGGTCCCATCTCCTTAAATTCCCACCTTTTTGCAGTTTCTTCAGTTTTAATCTACAGTTCATAACCAATAGATTGTGGTCAGAGTCCACATCTGCCCCTGGAAATGTCTTACAATTTAAAACCTGGTTCCTAAATCTCTGTCTTACCATTATATAATCTATCTGATACCTTCTAGTATCTCCAGGATTCTTCCATGTATACAACCTTCTTTCATGATTCTTGAACCAAGTGTTGGCTATGATTAAGTTACGCTCTGTGCAAAATTCTACCAGGCGGCTTCCTCTTTCATTTCTCTCCCGCAATCCATATTCACCCACTATGTTTCCTTCTCTCCCTTTTCCTACTCTCGAATTCCAGTCACCCATGACTATTAAATTTTCGTCTCCCTTCACTACCTGAATAATTTCTTTTATCTCATCATACATTTAATCACTTTCTTCATCATCTGCAGAGCTAGTTGGCATATAAACTTGTACTACTGTAGTAGGCATGGGCTTCGTGTCTATCTTGGCCACAATAATGTGTTCAATATGCTGTTTGTAGTAGCTTACCTGCACTCCTATTTTTTTATTCATTATTAAACCTACTCCTGCATTACCCCTATTTGGTTTTGTATTTATAACCCTGTATTCACCTGACCAAAAGTCTTGTTCCTCCTGCCACCGAACTTCACTAATTCCCACTATATCTAACTTCAACCTATCCATCTCCCTTTTTAAATTTTCTAACCTATCTGCCCGATTAAGGGATCTGACATTCCACGCTCCGATCCATAGAACGCCAGTTTTCTTTCTCCTGATAATGACATCCTCTTGAGTAGTCCCCGCCCGGAGATCCGAATGGGGGACTATTTTAGACTATTTTACCTCCGGAATATTTTACCCAAGAGGACATCATCATCATTAAACCATACAGTAAAGCTGCATGCCCTCGGGAAAAATTACGGCTGTAGTTTCCCCTTGCTTTCAGCCGTTCGCAGTACCAGCACAGCAAGGCCGTTTTGGTTAGTGTTGCATGGCCAGATCAGTCAATCATCCAGACTGTTGTCCCTGCAGCTACTGAAAAGGCTGCTGCCCCTCTTCAGGGACCACACATTTGTCTGGCCTCTCAGCCGATACCCCTCCGTTGTGGTTGCACCTACGGTATGTCCATCTGTATCGCTGAGGCACGCAAGCCTCCCCACCAATGGCAAGGTCCATGGTTCATGGAGGTAGGAAAAACCAACTAATGCCTGCAATTCGCACTTGGTGGTAACATCCAATGGGAGCTCCATTCTCAATGGCTGGCAAGCCAAGACTGAGCACCTCAGCTTGCGCATGTTTACACACAGTGCATGAAGCACTCTTCTTAACAGTGTGACCAACTGCCACATAAACATAGACCTTACTTTTGGGATTAGCCTTGTGCAAGACAATGCCATCTTATGCTATAAAAAATTAGTTGCCAATTATTCTCGAATAAACACTTTATTCGCACTGAAAAATGCAACACTAGTACACTTAGCACTAAAACACACATGGTCATGCTCCACGTATTTCTAATATCACTAAGCACAACACTGACTGAAGTCCATGGTAATAGCCAAAAATTACACTTTTCACTTTTTATCATTTCCAAGTTATCGCAACGATTGTAGCTTTCAAACTGACTACCTGGCGGCGATTCTGCTTCCCTTATATATGTGGCTTGGTTGTTTCGAGAACATTCGCTTCCAGACTTTTATGGAGTGTGAATAAATACCTACTGTGAAAGCAACAAGCCAATATGTACTTAACGATGTATAATATAAGGGTGAGTTTCCAGTGATGATATCATCTGTCAGTTTATGTCTGTGAAACTTTTATTGTTGATTCTGTTCCTTTCTAGTGCATTTGATAGAGGGCCTATATAGTAACAATGCACTTTTAGGAATCTTCTCGAAAGTCACTGTTACCAGAGATATACGCATCAATAGTTTCCCATACCTAACTCATATTACAAGTTCGGTATGGGAAACTATTGTTACATTATTAGTAAAAGTATTGTTAGGAGTGTTGTGACGATATTTTTACTGTGAAATTACTATGAATTACTATTATTAATACTTAACAGTCAACTGATCACTCTCACTCTTGACTAGTCTTCACACTTGCACTTGCTTCAACTAGGACTTTTTGCTTATTCATTCCTCAGTCTTAATATTTCTGCTTCTGAATGTAAACTAGCTTCCTATTCAGCAAATAGTCCATATTTATAAAGCTACGTATCGAAGGTTCTCTGTACACGGAAACAGTAGAATATTCGCGACTTTTTCTCAAACAAATGCTAGACAGAATAATGTATTGAGATCACTAGAATGGCCACGAGTTTTCTCATAGGTATGCGTTAGCTATCTATGTGCCAGACAGAAATGTGAATGCGCATGCTAGATAGGAAAGTACAACTACTTGATAATCCAATTCAGTCGAGTCAACTAACGAAAGAAACTAATGAATAGCATGCAGGCTGACTGGCGGAGGCGGCACAGGTAGCAATGCGGGCGGCCCTGAGAGGGCCACTGGTTGTGTTTGAGCACGCGCGCGCGTGTGTGTGTGTGTGTGTGTGTGGTACCTATCTCCAACTCAGCATCTCCACTGTACGGTGAGTAGCAACTTTCCGTGTCATAATACAGTTAACTACACTCCTGGAAATTGAAATAAGAACACCGTGAATTCATTGTCCCAGGAAGGGGAAACTTTATTGACACATTCCTGGGATCAGATACATCACATGATCACACTGACAGAACCACAGGCACATAGACACAGGCAACAGAGCATGCACAATGTCGGCACTAGTACAGTGTATGTCCACCTTTCGCAGCAATGCAGGCTGCTATTCTCCCATGGAGACGATCGTAGAGATGCTGGATGTAGTCCTGTGGAACGGCTTGCCATGCCATTTCCACCTGGCGGCTCAGTTGGACCAGCGTTCGTGCTGGACGTGCAGACCGCGTGAGACGACGCTTCATCCAGTCCCAAACATGCTCAATGGGGGACAGATCCGTAGATCTTGCTGGCCAGGGTAGTTGACTTACACCTTCTAGAGCACGTTGGGTGGCACGGGATACATGCGGACGTGCATTGTCCTGTTGGAACAGCAAGTTCCCTTGCCGGTCTAGGAATGGTAGAACGATGGGTTCGATGACGGTTTGGATGTACCGTGCACTATTCAGTGTCCCCTCGACGATCACCAGTGGTGTATGGCCAGTGTAGGAGATCGCTCCCCACACCATGATGCCGGGTGTTGGCCCTGTGTGCCTCGGTCGTATGCAGTCCTGATTGTGGCGCTCACCTGCACGGCGCCCAACACGCATACGACCATCATTGGCACCAAGGCAGAAGCGACTCTCATCGCTGAAGACGACACGTCTCCATTCGTCCCTCCATTCACGCCTGTCGCGACACCACTGGAGGCGGGCTGCACGATGTTGGGGCGTGAGCGGAAGACGGCCTAACGGTGTGCGGGACCGTAGCCCAGCTTCATGGAGACGGTTGCGAATGGTCCTCGCCGATACCCCAGGAGCAACAGTGTCCCTAATTTGCTGGGAAGTGGCGGTGCGGTCCCCTACGGCACTGCGTAGGATCCTACGGTCTTGGCGTACATCCGTGCGTCGCTGCGGTCCGGTCCCAGGTCGACGGGCACGTGCACCTTCCGCCGACCACTGGCGACAGCATCGATGTACTGTGGAGACCTCACACCCCACGTGTTGAGCAATTCGGCGGTACGTCCACCCGGCCTCCCGCATGCCCACTATACACCCTCGCTCAAAGTTCGTCAACTGCACATACGGTTCACGTCCACGCTGTCGCGGCATGCTACCAGTGTTAAAGACTGCGATGGAGCTCCGTATGCCACGGCAAACTGGCTGACACTGACGGCGGCGGTGCACAAATGCTGTGCAGCTAGCGCCATTCGACGGCCAACACCGCGGTTCCTGGTGTGTCCGCTGTGCCGTGCGTGTGATCATTGCTTGTACAGCCCTCTCGCAGTGTCCGGAGCAAGTATGGTGGGTCTGACACACCGGTGTCAATGTGTTCTTTTTTCCATTTCCAGGAGTGTATATTTTAAAAACAGTTGATAGTGAAGATTATAAGAAGGGACCACTACATACTTTAAATGAAATTGAAATCAAAATAAACTGGTGATTTATTACAAAACTTTGCCTTCATCCACAAGAAAACTGACAGAGTGACAATACAAATCTGACATGAGAGACAATTAATCAGCACAAGTATGATGTCCAGGTAAAGGTAAAGGACTCAAGCTTCACATTCCCTCAATATGAATAAACCACACAAATCTGAGGTGGTTATTTTTCTGAACTAAAATGGGAAGAACATATCTTCTTAAATGGAATCTAATGACACTCTGGCATCGACATACCCTAATAAAATGGTAGACTCCCTGCTAACAAGCTGGTGCTGCACAATATGCTCACCAATCACTTGCTGTCCCGACAGACATGAAGATGTGAGTCACCACAGTAATTCCACCAGCTTGGAATCTGCAGATCATGGTAAGTCGTTAGCACAGTAGCCCAATGCAGAACACCAGAATGATTGCACATCGAGCATGTGAAGTCACCTTAAAGATGACCAATTACAGTGGCACTGATCATGCATCCGACTCCCCCGTTTGCGCAGGGACGACAGCTAGCACAATCGCGCAACATGTCATTTACTTCTGCCCAATGGCATGAAACTGCAGTGTTAAATAATTTACCATCATGGAATATATTAAGTAGAGAGTCAATTAGTGCTCACTCTCCTCTCAACGTTTGTTGTGGAAATTCCCATCTGATGTCAAAATGGAGTAGGCAAATCAGAGTGTCGTGTACACAACTCAGAATTTCCAACACATTAGGTGAGTACAACAGGAGCCCACTTGGTCCCATACCCACAACAGGCCCTGGCCTCTTCAAGAATAGTGAGTTCTCTCCCACAATACCAAAAATCCCATCCTTCTTGGAGTGACATGAGATCCTGAAAGCCTCAGTCTGTTCTCTACTACCCTTGAAAGCCAGGGACGTAATCTTCTGAGTGGCAAACAGACTGCCACGCTACTCCCAATGTCATGTGTATTGGCCATTCCCCAACTCCTGGGAAAACAAACTGCAAGTTTCCTCTGAAGCGACATAAGTTCAGACTGACAGTCCCTGCACTTTTATCAAATGCGTTACTCAGAATCAAGAATGGTGATTAACGTTAAATAAAGTGATGAGAGTCATCTGTTCCATGTATCTCCAGTCACAACAAAGAGCAGATAGCGTTAGCTTGTTAATGGGAAGAAGCAAGCCAGATGGCTTGTAACCTTCCATAGCCTCTCCCTCCCAATGAAAGTTCGAACGGGGGTTGTACCACTGAGGTAAGGTAGTGGGGCAACTCAATTTCCATGACTACCACCCATCATAACTGGTCAGGACACCCATAGAAAAATGTGAAATGTGTAGCAAGGAATGCAGCTAGAACTGTGGTGTCATTGTATGGGCCCCTGTTCTTCAAAAATGAGTAAACCATACATAAGGTGGCAAAAGGTCAATTTCCACAAGACTTTACAATATCCAATTCACTCACTGATATACCATACAAAACTGATTATTGATGACGCTTTCATTTGCAGGTATGGAAGAAAGCCCCTCAGAGAAAGTGTTTGAAATTTTAAGTTAAATCTTTGTTTGCTTAAAAATATGACAGGAAATAAGAAATCGTTGAATCAAGATACGCAGACAGATGCAAAATGAGCATCAGGAGTTTATAAACATGTGACAGTTCAAATATTTGTAGAGAATGATCCTCTTAATGGATGTGAATAGTAAATGAAATTCAAACGAAATTGTGACATCAGAATCAGAAATTGGATGAAAAGGAGGCATAAAGATATATACTTATATACATATAAAAACTGTACAGTGATCCTAATAATTACAAGCATTCTTTAAAGGTTCAAGCCGACAGAAATGAGAGCATGGCAATTCATATTGATACATGTAATAATGAATTTGGACATGAAAATATCGATCTATCTTCACTAAATGAGATACAGTTTAGGTCATTGTCATTACAACCTTTGAATACCATGTATATTAAGACAAAAAGATGTGATGTGTCAGACAGTTAATGTTTCTGATGTTCTAATATAATTGATAAGTGTGATCTATACTAAAATGGACAAGAAATGTGTCAGTAAAGGTGACAATACTAAGCAAAATTTGTTAAACAAGTTCCTTATAGGATTGGGTGTGAAGTCAGCTGCAAAGAATCACAAACACAGCAAGTGTCTACTCTAACCTAGTTCTTGCTTCTGAGAGCATCACACAAGAGGCAGGGGCACGTCACTGTCACACGGTCACACATTAGAGCATGGTTCACTTCACTTTTCACTTGGAACAACATATGGATGTGTAGAGAGAGAGAGTGTGTGTGTGTGTGTGTGGGGGGGGGGGGGGGGGCATTGGTTGCAACTTCTGTCAATCCAGAGCATTGGTTGGCATGAGGTTCCTCCTGGCAATGTTAGCAGTTGCGTGTGTCTGTCCACCATTTCTTGAGAGCTGGCAGAGTCCAGGGCAACTATCTGGTAGCCGTTTCCTATGGCACGTGGAGGCTTGTTCGGCAGGATGTTCCTGTGGTGTCAAATCATTTGTACAGAGACAGAGAGTTGATGACAACTCATGCAAGAGCAAAAACTGGTTGAACTTGTTAGAGTAAGTTTCACATGTGCACCCTATCTAAAGGTCTGTGATAGAAAGCAATTTGCTGCTTCGACTGTCCCACATGAGTAATAGCATGAGTGTGATCTCTTCGAGACAGAAATGTGGGCATCTGCAATCAAAAAGCACAAAACAGCAAGGCTATAGACTGGCTGATTGAGTGCTCCCCTAGAGAGAAAGAAAGAATCCATTTCCATTATCATGTTGCCATGCAAAATATTGGGTCACTTTGTCCATGTCACCATGTGACAGGTCAGGGAGGCATGGTACAGTTACAGACTCTCCATAAACATCTTTTCTGGCTCATGAGTGTGTCTCCCAACACAAGTAATTGGTCTTTGGCTTTAGAAGGGGCAACTGCCACAGGTTGGCGCAGGTAGGTAAAGAGCCCCATCCTCTCTGTCTGCCGTGCACAACTCCGTGTCCATTGACTCAGATTAGTGTTGTCAACAGTTTCTTGTACAATCACTCCATAAGTTATCCTCATTGATCCCCCTCATCTGGATATCTCTGCACATTACTAATGTGGAAAGTAACAAACAAGACAAGGCTGGACTCACACAATTCAAGTTTACAACATATTTGGTCTAAACAAAAATACATTAGCCATACCTGATACTAATCCTGTTCTTGCACTAAACCTGTGCTTGGTACTTTTCTAAATATAACATGTATATATTCACATCCATATGGCTTTCACACACAACATGTAAGTTTAGTAACATTAATGTTAATCAGACTAACTACTCCACCACCTACAGCATTAGTGAAGTACATGCAGTTTTACCCTGCTAATAGAGGAACAGCTCCCGCCATAAATGTCATACAGGAAAAGTGTCTGGTAATGAAAGAAAACATATAAATTCACCTGTGTTGCTCTTGATATACAGTGATTCCAAACATTTTGGTCCTTTGACTACACAACCAACGTTCTTGATCACTCATGTGTCTGGCTTCTTGTATAATTACACATTTGATGGTTAATTACACATACTACAGACAAATAATTGAACAAGGCACAAAGAACAAACATTTTTATTCAAAATTAAATAGACAGACACATATCTTTAGATGAATATACTCACACTCTTTTGATTGTTGTCTTTTCATTAATATGTTCCATTCTGTACTGTTATGGTTATGATTGCTGACTATCCTTTCTTTTTTTCCAAATTTGCTACCTAATCATCTTGTCTTCTTTTCATAAAGTTACAGGGAAGAAACCTATGTAAAACACAAATTCGGAACATTATTGGTAAGTTCTTAATCTAAGCACTCATGCCAAACGTAGACTGTTCCTGACAGCAAAGCACGCCTTGATGTTGTCTTATTTCTCTCATAGGTCAAGTATACTCACTCACAATGCTGCACACTCTGTCCTCCTAAATCAGAAACGAAACTCTGTCAATAACATAAGTTAAACCTGCACTCTCAAGATATGGGTCCATGAAATGGTGGTGTGGATTAGTCCCAGAATACATAATTTGTCATCCTAAGAAGGCATTATTGGCACAGATGACAACAACATAAACAACAAAGGCCTGCACTGCTTACAGTCTTCCTCTCCACTAGTCAAAACAATAACTTTATCAGAAATGTAAATCTAAACTGGGAATCATATGGTTCTCCCTTTGTCACAGCCACTCAACAGATGTCCGACGATTCCTGTCCTACCTGCAGTAACGAAAATAAAAATCTCAGACAGTGCATCTTCTCCTCTTCATCACTCTTTATAATCCGGAACTTTCCTTTCCATCCTTCCACGTGAGTGTTCCTAAGAGGTGACGTAAAATCAGGCCCCAACATTTCACAATGCAATACACAACACAATACCTATGTACAAAATTTGAAGGAGCACATATACCCCTATTAAATTAACAGAAAATTCCTGGAATACAACATGACACAATTATTATCTGCGTAACAGAAATACAAACTAAACTATTGTTTCCTGTGGCCTAGTCAGCCATTCAATTCAGTGAGTGATTTCAAGTGGCTGTTTTGCTTGTATGAGTGATCTGTCCCACAGTTACTTCTGTCATTATTGGCTATCATTTTCATGGCATTGATTGCAGTGTGGGTTGGGTGGTTGAATCTCAGCTGCAACGTCTTGTCAGGGAGTATACGATCCGGGAAAAACCCGGGAATTTTTTAGAATTCCGGGAACTTTCCTTATTTTAGTTACCAGTTAAATTTTTGTGATTTTGGCTGGTAAGAACCAATACTCCAACAAAGGATATTACTGTATTCCACGTCTGCAGGATAATACTGGAGCAACAAAACATTAACAAGAGGAAGAAAAAACGAAAATAAAACTTAAGCGGCAAAGGAAATGCGCCATATACAACAAAACACAGTGCTCATACAAGCGTCTGCCAACCAAAGTTTGTCAAAGGCTTTAGGAAGAATATGCAGCGCTTCCTAACAACAAATTGCCACCGATGAGTGTGGCATGACAGCTGTTTACAGTTGATTCATTTGAGCAGTTGCGGGCAGGCTCTTGCGCATGGGCAGTTGAGTCGCCTATGGGTAGTACCTTCTCCCGCTTCTGGCTACAGATGTGTGGCTGAGCACCACTATCTAAATTGCTCCAGTTCGGAAATATCGTAGATCCAGGGCTGATTCACAGAGCAGTCTGAGTTGTAGTGGGGAGGTGGGTAGTCTCCACGTGACCTGTTTTTACGTTTAGTGATTTTGCTGTTTCCTCTTTGTTTATTGCTCTCACATTAAATAAAAACAAAATGGATTTCTGTGGCCGGGAGCTACCAAATTAATTAAAATACGTTCGCATAATTACGGAAGGCTAAAATATGTTGTTAGTTCCAGGTTTTATTTCCACCTTTCTGACAATCAAGCATTAATCACCTTGCAGAACAATGAAGTTATTTTTGTCGGTTTGCTAAAGGGATTGGGCTTTTATTAATATTTTGCGCTGAGGCAGTCAATTTATTTTAAACGAAGTGTTTAATCTCACGCTGTTGGCTAGTTTCAGCTGTTAACTGCATTTCAAGTGCACATTTTCCATTTTCTAGCTCGTATGACATTATGCCATAATAAAGAACCAAACATGAGATAGTACAGTACTGGTACTCAAGAAAATTTACATCCGAATCTGGACGTACGATTGTGCACTTTAAGCCAAATTACGCGTTTTAGTATGGTTCACGAAATTCCGATGCTCCTGAAGTATCCTTTGATGTCTTGTTTCTTTTATGACATAATGCAAGTTCACACGTACGAACATACGGGCTTCCTGCGTCATCGTAGCTGCACTGGCGGGGTGACGCCTGTTATCTGGCAACTGCTGAAACGAACCAATTTCTAACAGGTCACGGGAAAATATTGCGAATGGTGGTTTGAAAAGTGTTACTTTCGAAGTAAATTTCTTTTTACGCAGGATGAACTATGTGCGAGAATGTACGATGAATTTCTTAAACCACAGAGCGTTTGACTCTCATGTAAAAATCAATTCCTTGAGGACGACCATGTAGAATAATCTAGAGCCCAGAAGATCAGACGTTTACGTCGCTATTAAAAATTTTACTGGCACATTTGTGTGATGTATCTTAAAGTGTAACACGCGCAAAATGATCAGCATTATATGTGGAAGCTTAGCTTCTCTTGCAGCTTATTAATCTTCGAGACCAATATTATTTGTGAAAGCTTTTTTTTCTTCTATCAAAACTATGTGTACTAATTTAAACCAGTAACTTTTCTTTTCATGTGTTCGCGCTACGTAAGAGTGATCTTTCTATTGGTTGACTACACTACGTGTCTTGTCCTGTCATCAGCTGCCGAGATCACGTGACATGAGCTATGACTGGCGTACGCGTGTCGCAATCTCGATTTCATTGCTTTGGAAAGTAACATGCAGTGTTTGGTGGAATTCAAATTTATACCTCCGTAAAACGAAGAAATGCAGCGTACATGTTGCTGCACATCAAAGATCTTTCCCCCCCCCCCCCCCCCCGGGTTTCGTTTTCCAAAGTGCCGGTAAATTCTACGTCTGTTTAGAAAACCATAAACATTCTAAGGATTGATAAGTTTTACATTGCCGTGGAAAAGTATACTGTCATTTAAAACGGAAAAAGTGTATTTCCATCCGGGAGAAAGTGTATTTTCAACCGGGAAAAATCTGGGAATTTTTTTTTTTGCTCTGTTTGGATTTGGACTAAATCTGTTCTGTCCAAACTGTCACATTTTATGCCTTCTGTTGTGATAGTGCTTGTTTCAGCATTCTTTCTGATGTGGATAGTTGTGGTGTCTGCTGTCACCAGTTGTCCTGTCTCTGTTTGCGTACCGATTACCCCTGTTATTATTCCTCCTCTGCTGGGTGTTGTCATGGTAATCAGGCCCACATCTGCATTTCGTAGTGCTCTGCTCATCATACGTGAATTAACCAGAGCCTCAAAAAGTTTGACTGGGCTCTTGAATCTTGAGGTGACCAGATCCTTACTGGACATAATCTCATGCTCAGTTCATCATGGATGACCAATAGTTTGCAAAGAATGCAACCTTAAATTCGTTATTCGACATGCATGTTGCAGCAATCATACACGTTCTTCATGTGACACTGCCCCTGCTGGGGCGACAGGTGAAATCTGGTTTGCATTCAAGTGGCCACTGTGGGGGGTAGTGACATGTTGAATTGCCGAATAAACATCGTTGGATGCAATGTGTTACCACTATCTCTATAGTTTTGGGACTTCCACACTGACACGAAGCGTTTGAAGTCAAACCCATCATCTGCTTGTCCATACAATTTTCATTCTGTGAGACTGCCCTGAACTGATTCCGCTCTCAAATAGCAGTGTTGCTCACTAGCAGACTCACTACATTGCTCACCAGATCATTGGTTCTGTGCTGTGGTACTCAAGTTATGTATATTGTTTGGTTCACCCTCCTTCTAACATCTGCTCTACTCTTCCCTTGTCTTAGAGTAAGAATGTGTTCTTCATTTTGTTTATTGGTTTACCATAATGATTTTTTTGCTGCTTATGCATGGGATAAGATACTTTGCTGCACTGCCTTTGTGATAAAATATTTGTCATATCTATGTGTGTATGACAATGAATTTGGCTGCCTTGCTTTTCTGGTGAATGTATGTATATCGTGCTGCATATAGTTTTAGGAGATCTTGCTTAGAAGAAGCATTTACTGTTAGAGGCTATAAATAATGTAAATTCCAAGACATAACAGAATTATCAAAAAATGGATGTAGAAAGAGAATAAGTTGAAAACGGATGCATCTAGAAAAAAGAAAGAAATGTGACTGTAATGTGGAAATATGAAAATAGGCAGGTTGAATGATGATTATATTATGTGGTTATAATGATGTTACCTCTTCTTTTAGCAAGTCTTGAATCTGACCTCTTAACTGCTCAATATTTTGCAACATTTTCTTGATTATCTTGTGTGCCTTCTCTGCTTTATCTGCTGCCATTGCTAACAGTTTTGCCTCCTGTGCTTCCTTCAAGGCTCGTACAGCTAATGTTTGGGTCCTTTTACCTTCATCTTCCACTTAAGTTCTAATTTTCTTGATCAGTTCCTCTGCCCACTTATCCACATTGTCTTTGCCTTTTTTTAATATAAATTCTTGTTCTCTCTTCGCTGCCATGTCTTCCATTTTCCTTTCCCTCTTCATTGCCCTGTCTTCCATTTTATTTTAGAAGGTTAATAGATGTTGCTCATCCTGCTTGATTTCTGCCCTATTGTTACAGAAGGATGTATGCGAGCACGATCGCAAGACAGGTCAACTAGGTGTGATGGATCTGACTCTGTTCTGAGCCTTGCAGTCCACTATGTTTCCTGCACATTAACTGTGTCATGACTTGACATCATCTTTGCCTTCATTCCGACTATCATTGCTGTGGTGTACATCTGCCTCAAACTAGATGTGATCCCAATCAATTTTGTGGTCATCCATCTCATTTGAGTTTGGTTGTTCAACAGGAACTGATCCTCCCCCTTGTTTGCAAAATCTTCTGCTTCGCTGAGCTCCAGGATCTCAATCTTGTCAGTTTCAGCAAAATCTATCTGTACCTAGGGCTTACTTCATGCGATCATATGCAAAATTTTAAACTTCGCGGCATAAGAAAAGTGCTTTGCTGAAGACTAACACACCTATAAATTCCTAATCACAAAATATTTTAATTATGAACAAAGAAATAAAAGCAAACAGAAGCCTTCTGAACTTCCAACACTTGTTGACACAGCAGAAACAACAAACAAATATGGAACAAAACCCACAAAACCAAAAATATGAGCACAAATAAATATAGAAGTTAAAATCATAATAGGTGCAGGTAATCTATAACTTGTGAAGACCTGCCCAATGGCAGAACACTGATGATAATGAACCATAACTAGTGTGAATCTAAAAAGAAATTTGCCACAGTTGTTTGCAAAATAGTTATGTAAAACCTGAAACAGTACAATAACATTCTACCATCTGGCTGTTACTAAACAACTAAAAAAGAGAATAAATCTGACTGCGTAAAATTACTTATATTCACTCATGACTTCCCATAGAATCTTCCAAAGGACAAATTCTGTGTAGGATCTGCCAATTTATGCAATACCTGGCATGTGTGAACTTAGAAATCTTACCAGAGTTGGAGACGATCTCGACCCTTGATACTATGGAAATACACTATCTGAATTTTGGTCCTAACATGAGACCCTAAGGTGGGGAACTGCCACAAAATCAACTAATTACTATATTTTAAAAACAAATGATAACTGAAGATGAGATGAAGGGAACACTATCTACTTTAAATCAAATTCAAATCAAAATAAACTGGTAATTTATTAAAAAATTTCGTATCTGTACTCATGAAAACCAACAGATTGACAATACAAATCTAACATGATAGACAATCAATCAGCATAAGTATAATGTCCAGAAAAGGACAATGGATCGAAGCTTCACATTCCCTCAATGATGTGATTTTAACACCCAAAAATGATAGATCAAGATATACATCAAGTTTATTCAACAAAATTTTTAGGCCTCCACATTGACAATAAATTAAATTGGTTTTGCCCAAATAAAGTATTTGTAACCCAGAAAAGAGCAGTTTGGATTATAAGTGGAGTTAACAGGAATCATTCATGCAGAAATCTTTTTAAAACACACAAAATATTAACAGTGACCTCACAATATATCCTATCCCTTATGTGCTTTTCAGCTAAGAACCTATACATGTACAAAACCAATACTTCTTATCATGACTGTGATACAAGAACAAAACATGACTTTCATGTTGACAGAAAAAAATTGAGTCTGATACAAAAGGGAGTATACTACTCAAGCATAAAGGTGTTTAATGCACTCCCATCTGACATAAAAAATCTTACCAGTGAAATGCCAAAATTTAAGAGTAAATTGAAGGAATATCTTCTGGAAAAAGCGTTTTACTCTCTTAATCAATTCTTTAACATAACATTGTAACTTAGATGTAATACTTTACTTGTAATATTTGCTATTGCCACTTTGTAACTTAATACATCTTACACCAGTATGGGAATTTGTTGTTCGGGCAATTGGCACTTTCAAATTCCTGCTAATGTATAGTTTGTAATATGGAAAATTGTAATTTATTATTTTAATGTTTTATACCTCTGTTTTACCATAGAAAATGCATAAGCCTGTAACTATTAACATACTTTGTTTCTTATACACCAATTGCAATTTACATTTGTTGGCATATACTGACTGTGTTAATTTATATTGTGATTCACTACACATCCATGCAATTCTTTTGTGTACCAGATCTACAGAACACAAATAAATAAATAAATAAATAAACTATGCTGTGGTTGGTTGTCGAAACTAAAATGGAAGGAACATATCTTCGTAAATGGAATTTAACAGCAATGTGGCATTGATGTACCCTTATAAAATGGTAAACTCCCAAGTAATGAGTTGATGCTGCACAATATGCCCACCAACCTCTTGTCATTTCAGTGGACATGAAGATGTGGGTCAGCACAAGATTTCCACCTGCCTGGAATCTGCAGATCGCCGTAAGTTGCTGGCATGATGGTCTACTGCAAAACACCAGAATAATCATCCCCTCTGTGATCGAGCTTGTGAACTGACCTCTAAGATGACCATTTCCAGTGTCTGTGATTGTGTGTCCCTGCACCAAACTCCCCAGTTTGTTCCAGAATGGCAGCAAGCACCACTGGGGCAAAATGTTATTTACTTCTGTCCTGTGGTATGAAACTGCAAATGTTAATTTCCCACCATGGAATATATCAAGTAGAGGGACAATCAGGGCACATTCTCCTCTCAAAGTTTGTTGAGGAAATTACTGTCTGATGTCTTATGGTACTATGTACAAGCTATTTTCATTTATACAAGTGGCTATTTACATGCTACACAAAAGGGGATATTTACAAGAAGAATGAAGGAATATAAATTAAGTCTTTAACATACTGCAAAAAATAGGATTGTGCCCTGCTTACGACGCCAGTTTTCTTTCCAGCTGCAAAAAGGTAAGTCAAAATGACAACCACAGTTCAAACATGCACAACTCATAAAAAGTTTGATAAAGAATGAACTGCGTACTGACAGAATTTGAATACATGAATATTGAAAGTGGGATGCATTAGTTTTAAGTTGGTATTTAATTGTCCTTCCAGTGAATGATGCAGAGTCACATACTGGGTAAAATAGGGAACACAATAGTTTGGTACCAAAGAATAAGGTTGGTACAAAAAAATAAATAATTATATGTATAAAAATGTATGTGAGTATGATAGTGTGAATGTGTGTATGAAAAAACTACAGTACGCCAGATATATAAAAAGGCTGAACTTAGGTCTTGTGCTACAAAATAAAAAGGGTTCAGACAAAACAATATAAGTCCATGTGACTGAGAAGAGCACCAAGCAAGAGTTATTACAGTATATTTGCACTTTAACATTAGTTGTCACAATATTGTTTCACACTTATTCATTGGCAAAATTCTTATAGAGACATATTCATGCACATCAGAATACACAGGACTGATATCCTGTAGCAAAGGAAGCATAAGTCACCAACACTGAAGTACACTGCTTGCAGTCGATGATGACACTTGTATACACAAAGTGAGTGAGTTAACACGATTAGATAGTCATGAAATGGTGTGCTCATTAGTTCTCCCATAATGAGTGAATGATTGCAGTAGTAGTGTAAAAATGAATGGTGCTTCCTATCCATAGCATTTCCTGTACACCAGTAGACACATCTTGGAAAACTTGTCAGAGGTGTAGCGAAGTGTAGTTATGTAGGCTTATTGTGATTTTATGTTATGAAGTTTTCCTTCCTCCTCATCTGTTACAGTGGACACTCATGTCAGGTGCGGTGTATGAACAAAAAACTTGTGTGTATCATGTGATAATGTTGTGTGCAAATAGTTTGTCAATACAGAAAAATGAGATTGAAAAAATGGCAGTCTATGTAATGTTAAAGTAACATGAGACCATGAATACAGATTGCTCACAGATAAACATTCAAAAGGGCAATTCCCGAGAGCAAAATGGATAAAAATGATAATGTAAAAACTAAAAGATGGTAAGTGACATAAAATCACAAGAAATGGACATAATATTAACTTTGTTGTATGTATAATTTCTGTACAATGTTTATGTAAATTTTTGTGTAATATTTATGTAAAGAAATGTAAATAGTATATGAAAATGTATATGTATGGAGTAAGAAATATGTACACCCATCATATTAATATATTTTAACTATGATGGACTGTAGAAACTATGACACAATATGAAGCTGAATATATTCTGCAGGACTGCATATGTCAACTAATGACTGTAAATGTGCTATGAACATTTTGTGAAGGTTTGAAACCCATAATTCTGTGTGTTCCTGTGAAAGAAACATGTGCTAGTGCTGGGCTGTAATGAACATTTGTATCCTCGGTGAACTCGGATATTGACAAGACATTCTACCACCGAAAGGGTATGGAAACAAAGGCATTCGAGACTTACCTTGAACCATTTCAAGTGTCTTCGGGATGCTGATAGCGTGAGCCTGGTTCAACCACTGAAACATTTGGATTACAATAGGAACAGTTAGCTGGGTCGTCAATAATGGACCACCTCGCCACAACATCAATGATTCCACTATGCACAAGTGTCACACCATGTTGCAGCAATAAGATGTATACTTTTTATTGACTTTGGGTAAACAAGTGAAACTGTAGCACTCATGGACAGCTCAACTTAACTGTAGTGTTAACAAACTCAAGTGTGCAGGATGCGTCATGTGAGATGTGCGCCGCTGGACAATGCCACAATAGCAGTGGCTACATTCCAATAAGCAAACTACAGACTCTGAATTCAAATGCTCCTGTTGGCACAACCTTTAAAAAGTTTTTGTGAATAGTAGTAATAATTTGTAGAGTATTCATTAAATACAATGAGATATATATGTTATGTAATGACACATTCTGGGAGTAAACGAGGTAAACTTGGCCACAAATAGAGGTCTTAGCACCCTGAAAGGTCAAGAGGTTGAAGTACAGAAAAGATGCAAAAGGTGCTATTTACCACTACTGTGCACTTATGTCCAGTGATATGGATCATGCCAGTACGCAGTGGGGAGGGGAGGGGGCTGGGGACAGTTGTATCGGTTGATATTGTAGGGAAGTATAATTTTCTCAGTAAGATAGTTAAAGGTTAAACTATCAGGTTTTTTTATGTGTCTCATTTTTCTTTATTTTTTCTGTGGTTTTTTCAGCTGGTGTGATACAGTCACATGGATTATACTGTATCAGTATTGTTTTAAGTAAAGGTTATGATTTGCATAAGTCACAAGTTTTCATTCTACTACTGAATTATGTCCTAATTTCCTTCTCCCAGTGCAACCAGGACCTGTATTTGTAGATGGAGATTTTCAGAGATGAAGTGAACGTGAAGAGAGAATAGCTGCCGCAACCATGCCAGTGTTTTTGTACGTGGCTGGGGAGACAAGGTGCAGATAAACATGCATTAACTTAATTACTTCAGATCTGGACAATCCACATTATCTCTCTCCCCAACCACTATGTTGTCAGACAGCCAGGCAGTAGTAGCCAACCATGACAGATGCAGCAACAGATAAGTAAACCGCTTTTGTGACATTCACGAGTTCCTAACCAGGAGCAAGTTTTATTATATCATCGGTGTGCTTTAATAGTTTAGTTTCTGGAGTTTCTGTGTGTAAATTTAAAATCTAATAGCCACAGTTCTCGTGTTTTCGTTTGCATCAGAAAGTAAACCGATTTTGTGATATATTACAAGTTCCTTATCAGGGGCAAATTATTTAGTTTCACCTGAGTGCTTCGGTAGTTAGGTTCTTGAATATCTGTGTATTACTAGACGAAGTTCGTGTGTTTTTGTCAGGGTCTACATCACAGTTGTGCAGCACATGCCGATAGTCCGTTTATCTGCATAGTTTAGTTTTCCACCGTCTTTGGTATGGACAGGGACTGCGATTGTTGGGTGTGGATGCGAGCCACGTTGGTGACACTTCGCTCTCAGTTTCAGGCTGTGATGGCTTCAGTTACACAGCTTGAGGCTGCAGTGGATGGGCACCGCTGTTGTGGGCCGGCCGTGGGGATCCAATGGGCATCCAGAGTGTCAGAGTCCTCCGATCGGTCCTCACCGGTGGCCAACCCAGTTACTGCTCGCACTGAGGCTGACCCCTCACCTGTGGTCGAGTGGGAGGCTGCCCCGGGGCGAAGCAGGTGGTGAAAGACTTCCCAGGCGGCCACATGTAAGGCCTCCTCGGTTTGTCTGACAAACAGGTTCCAGGTGCTGTCTGTGGCTGACACTGTCACTGAGCTGGATGCTGTCGCCTGTCCTGTTTCAGAGGAAGCCACTCAGCCTGCAAGATCCAGGCAATCACAGAGGGTAGTTGGGAGCTCCAAAGTTAGGAGTGTTATGGGGCCCCTTAGGGACTTGGCTGACAAGGAGGGTAAGAAAACCAATGTGCACTCCGTGTGCATACCAGGTGAAGTCATTCCAGATGTGGAAAGGGTCATCCTGGATGCCATGAAGAGCACAGGGTGCAGCCAACTGCAGGTGGTTACTCACGTCGGTACCAATGACTTGTGTCGCTTTGGATCAGAAGAGATTCTCTATGGTTTCGAGCGGCTAACAGAAGTGGTAAAGGCTGCCAGTCTTGCTTGTAAGATGAAAGCAGAGCTGACCATTTGCAGCATAGTTGACAGGACCGACTGCGGACCTCTGGTACAGAGCCAAGTGGAGGGTCTGAATCAGAGGCTCAGACGGTTCTGCAACCATGTAGGTTGCAGATCCCTCGACTTGATCCAAAGGGTGGTTGGGTTTTGGTTTCTGTTGAAGAGCTCAGGTGTCCACTATATGCAGGAGGTGGCTACATGGGTAGCAGGGGCTGTGTGGCATGGACTGGGCGGTTTTTAGGTTAGAGGGTCTCGGGAAAACACAAGATGGGCTTCAGTCACAAAGGGTGCAGGAAGAACATAGATACAGGAACCATTGGTATAACAGTTGTAAATTGTAACTGTGTTGGGAAAGTACAGAGCTCCAAGCACTAATAGAAAGCACTGATGCTCAAATTGTTATAGGCACTGAAAGCTGGCTAAAGCCAGATACAAGCTCAGCCGAAAATTTTGCGAAGAACCTAATGGTGTTCCGAAAAGATAGGCTAAACACGGTTGGCGGTGGCATGTTTGTTGCTGTTAGAAGTAGTTTAACTTATCGCGAAATTGAAGTAGATACTTCCTGTGAGTTAGTATGGGCAGAGGTTATTGTTGGCAACTGGAATAAAATAACAATTTGATCCTGTTACTGACCTCCCGGTTCAGATGATACAGTTGCTGAAAGGTTCAAAGAAAACTTGAGTTTGATTTCAAACACATACCCGACTCATACGATAATAGTTGGTGGTGACTTTAATTTACCCTTGTTATGTTGGCGAAAATACATGTTTAATTCTGGAGGTACGCATAAAATATCATCCAAAATTGTGCTAAATGCATTCTCTGAAAATTATTTCGAGCAGTTAGTTCATGAGCCCACACAAATAGTAAACGGTCGTGAAAACACACTTGAACCCTTAGCAACAAGTAATCCTGAGTTAATAACCAGCATCAAAACCGATAGAGGGATTAGTGAACACAAGATTGTCATAGCAAGACTGAATATTGTAATCCCCAATTCCTCGAAAAATAAGCGAAAAATATACCTATTCAAAAAAGCAGATAAAAATTCATTTGACGCCTTCCTGAGAGACAATCTCCACTCATTGCAAATTAATAACATAAGTGTAGACCAAATGTTGCTTAAATTCAAGGGAATAGTATCGGCAGCAATTGAGAGGTTTAAACCAAATAAACTAACAAACGACGGAGCTGATCCTCCTTGGTACACAAAAGGGTTAGAACACTGTTGCGGAAACAACAAAACAAACATGCCAAATTTAAACAGACGCAAAATTCCCAAGATTGGCGATCCTCTACAGAAGCTCAAAACTCAGCGCAGAGTTCAATGTGAGATGCCTATAACAGTTTCCACAACGAGACTTTGTCTCGAAACCTGGCAGAAAATCCAAAGAAATTCTTATTGTATGTGAAGTATGTTGGCGGCAAGAAACAATCAATGCCTTCTCTGCGTGATAACAATGGAGATACTATCAAAGACAGTGCTGCCAAAGCAGATTTACTAAACACAGCCTTCCAAATGCCTTCACAAAAGAAAACAAAGTAAATATTCCAGAATTCGAATTGAGAACAGCTTCCAACATGAGTAACGTAGAAGTAAATATCCTCGGAGTAGTGAAGCAATTTAAATCACTTAATAAAAGCGAGTCTTCTGGTCCAGACTGTATACCAATTAGGTTCCTTTTGGGAGTATGCTGATGCATTAGCTCCATTCTTAACAATCTTATACAAGCTTTCGCTCGATGAAAGATACATACTTGAAGACTGCAAAGTTGCACAGGTCGCACCAATATTCAAGAAAGGTAGTAGGAGTAATCCACTAAATTACAGGCCCATATCGTTAACGTCGATATGCAGCAGGATTTTAGACCATATATTGTGTTCGAACATTATGAATCACCACAAACGAAATGGTCTATTGACACACAGTCAACATGGGTTTAGAAAACATCGTTCCTGTGAAACACAACTAGCTCTTTATTCACATGAAGTGCTGAGTGCTAATGACAAGGGATTTCAGATCGATTCCGTATTCCTGGGATTTCCTGACAGAGATGTCACAGTTCGTAGTAATTGACGGAAAGACAGTAAACAGAAGTGATTTCAGGCGTTCCCCAAGGTAGTGTTATAGGCCCTTTGCTGTTCCTTATCTATATAAATGATTTGGGAGACAATCTGAGCAGCCGTCTTCGGTTGTTTGCAGATTCCGCTGTCGCTTATCGACTAATAAAGTCATCAGAAGATCAAAACAAACTGCAAAACGATTTAGAAAAAATATCTGAATAGTGCGAAAAGTGGCAGTTGACCCTAAATAACAAAAAGTGTGAGGTCATCCACATGAGTGCTAAAAAGGATCTCGTTAAATTTCGATTACACGATAAATCAGTCTAATCTAAAAGCCGTAAATTCCACTAAATACCTTGGTATTACAGTTACGAACAACTTAAATTGGAAAGAACACATAGAAAATGTTGTGGGGAAGGCTAATCAAAGGCTGCGTTTGATTGGCAGGACACTTCGAAAATGTAACAGACCTACTAGGGAGACTGTCTACACTACGCTTGCCCGTCCTCTTTTAGAATACTGCTGCACGGTGTGGGATCCTTACCAGATAGGACTGACGGAGTACATCGAAGAAGTTCAAAGAAAGGCAGCACATTTTGTATTATTGCGAAATATGGGAGAGAGTGTCACAGAAATGATACAGGATTTGGGCTGGAAATCATTAAAAGAAAGGCATTTTTTGTTGCGACGGAATCTTCTAACGAAATTCCAATCACCAACTTTCTCCTCCAAATGCGAAAATATTTAGTTGACACCGACCTACATAGGGCAGAACAATCACCATTATAAAATTAGGGAAATCAGAGCTTGTACGGAAAGATATAGGAGTTCATTCTTTCTGCGCGCTGTACAAGATTGGAATAATAGAGAATTGTGAGGGTGGTTCGATGAACCCACTGCGAGGCACTTAAATGTGATTTGCAGAGTATCCATGTAGATGTAGATGTGCAGAATCAACCACATTGCTCACAGATTCATACCCAAGTAGGGTACAAATATAGGGTGATCACTTGCCTTTAACTGCACACACCCTACGACAACCTGCAGGTACCTGCACACAGAAAGCATCCATTTCTTCTGGTGTAAGCTGTTAAATCGCCCACCTTTAGGCAACCAACCAAAATTTCCTAACAAAATGCCCAGGTTCCAAACAGCAAAAACATGTCCCCATAGCAACAGAGTGAGACTGAGACTGTTCTGGTCTACCATGTCAAACACTACTCAATCCACCCTTACAATGACCTAAGTTTAATTCTCCCCATTTTTTTTCACTATAATGGACAGTCTTGATAGAAGATAGAAACATGTAGTTTATCAATATCAAATAAACATATTGGTTTCTTGCAAAACAAGGCCATAGATCGGTCTTCCACCCACACACCTTCCTTTCCATAATTTCAACACACGAGCCAAAATAGCGAGATGCACATTGTTAACATAATCAGCCAATGGCTCATTCCTGCCCTGTACCCAATACATATGTTTGTCAATTAATTCTTTCCTCTTCCAAGTACCAGTGCATTTACAAACAATGGTCTTTTGAAAATTACACTGCATTTTCTCATTTTACAGTGCCTCCACAACTATTCTAGTCAGACAGCCTACTGCCAAAGGATAAATAAGTTTGAGTACAACATCATGATCTAGTTGCAATACATTAGGTTGTTCATACAACTTGACTAAGAACCACATAACTGAATTACTTGATCAGTACTGTCCACGGGTAAATTCTTCACCTCCTGGAGAATGGCAACTAGAGGGTTTGATGATTGTTCAATCTCTGATCATACATTTCCTCATTGATACCTAAGTCCCTATTGGGTCCCTCATTGCATCAGTTCAAAGATAACATCTGTTGTTGCAGGGCCAAAACGTCCTACTGCAGTTTTAAAATCTCCTGTAACATTAACGGATCATTGGACCTTGGACCAAAAGGGCCAGTACTCAGCAAATTTGCCTTTGAGACATGGTGGCAACTTCAAAAGTGGACATATCTTCTTCAAAATCTGCCAGCAGAGCCTTACAATCAGAAATGTTTTCACTTACCTCTCCTATTGACTTGGCTGAAATATTTACAGAAAGGTCAAGGCAAATCCTAGGCACTTGCAGACTTCTGCAGTGCTGTCCCCCTCTGGCTGTTTGTGTGTGTGAAGTTCATACTGTAAACACAATTTCCTGAGACTGGTTACACCAATCACATTTCTCGTTCCCATAGTGTCAATAGCTGAAACACAAAATTAAATAATGGCAACTGCCTGTAATATACAAAACAACACTGGTACACTAACACTAGGCTACACTGAAAATAGTACGCATTCTCGCCCCTGATTATACCACAAAACCACACACTGAAATGATAAGATAGTAGGACACTGGCTGCTGGAATAGAGGGGCTAAGGCTGTATTGACACATTGTGTCTGGCTGGGCTGGGATGATATGTGCTGTACCGGCCCACACCCAGTCACTGCTCTGGCATTCACACTGCGCACCAGGCCTGAAGGACGGAAAGGGGAAAATCCACATCGCAGTGTTCACGTTGTAAAAGCTCTTCCGTCTGTAAGATTTTTCCTCATTGTTTTATGCACTTGTATTTTCCTTATAAGCTTTACTTTCCTTGTGAAAATAGGAAATGCCTACTTTTTGTTCTGCCTTATTTTTTTCTTAGTTCCATAACATTTCTCAGTCGATTCTGGAAAAGGTACATGGTTAAAAAATCTGATTTTGTACACATTTACCATTTACTTTTATATAATTCATAACAGTCATTGTGAAGTGATGGTATTTGTCAATCATGTGCACTTGATTTACAAATCTTGTAGTGAAAAAGTTTGATAGCAGGTAACTTAGCTTTAGATATGTTGTAGACCATACATAATTGGGAGTGAAATATAGCCAAAAGTATGAAAGTTTTTGAAATGATTGCCGGCCGCGGTGGCCGTGTGGTTCTGGCGCTGCAGTCCGGAACCGCGGGACTGCTACGGTCGCGCGTTCGAATCCTGCCTCGGGCATGGGTGTGTGTGATGTCCTTAGGTTAGTTAGGTTTAAGTAGTTCTATGTTCTAGGGGACTTATGACCTAAGATGTTGAGTCCCATAGTGCTCAGAGCCATTTTTTGAAATGATTGTGACACTGATACCTGTCTCCATTCAAAAGTAAATAGGAGGTATTGAAGGGTGTCAGTGCCACAATCACATGCCTATGGAGTTCATGCAGATTTAGCTTGGTGATCATTTCAGGCCTAGAGTTGGTTGCTTGCGTTATTTTAATAATCCATGCCTAAAAACCAAATATAAATATTTCCCTCAGACATCCAATTATACTGGACAGTCTACTACTATGGTTTTGCAATGGTACCTTATATCATGAAAGTCAAACAATTATTTGTTGTCCACATCCTACAATTAATAAGGTAGAAGAGAAGAATAAATTAATTTAAGGATGAGGCTTTGCTGTGGATGAACTGTAATAAAAGCTTACAAAATTCTACTTAATTCCTGTTTAGCTGGAAATGAAAAATGGCAAATGCTGAAAAATATAGTTACATTTACAGATTTTAATCTAAGTTTGACTAACACCCAAAATGTTCACTTTTGGCATTTTCACGAAGTGTAATACAGTACCACTGGTGTAATTAATTACATGCTTTAGATTGACCCTATCTCCACTTTCAAATAACTGTGCATATCTCTTACAAATAGTACTTACTTTAGGAAATTAATGTAATGAAACCATGGCTAAATGGAACTGTGTTTCAATGGACATTTTTCTGGATCATTCGACGAAAAAGTTGTTAAGTTCTCTTTGCGTCTGAGATGCTTCCATTTTGGTTTTTCTACTTTAACTGAAAGAAAATGCACAGATGCAGTGCAGTCCAACGTACTTCAGGACAGGTAAATGAATTACTACTGACTGATGTGTTGGATCCTCATGCAGTTCAAACCACTTTAAAGAATGAGATCTGTGTGTCACTCTCTGTTTCCATTTCCATGTAGTTCTTTCCCCACTTAGTGGGCTTGTCCCCATCGGCAAGAGATTCTCACTCTTTCACAGCTGAAGGTCAAATATAACACAGGTGCAGCCAGAAGTGTTTCACCACTATCCAATTAGAGCCATCTTATATAACATATATTTCATTGTTCTGTTGGTTTTGTTTTCACATTATCATGACTCATAGAATTTTAAAGCACATAAGAAATGAATAGTTATGGACTCACCCCATGAATATTGACTGATGTTTAGCAGCGTTTTCCTCTTACATGAAGAACTAAAACACTTTCTTGAAAAACTTTTATTCCTATTCTCCATACCAACAGGCCTCAGAAGGTCCAATGGTGTCATCCACAGCCGATATGTAGCACTGTATGCAGATGTAGAGGGGCACATGGTCAGTACACTGCTCTCCTGGCTATTGTCAGTTTTCATTACTGCAACCACTGCTTCTTAATTAAGTAGTTCCTCAACTGGCCTCACGGCAGACCCAGCCGGTCACCCGTCCAGGTGTCAGCCAAGCCCAGAGCGGTGAACACCACAGTTTTATATTGTATTTATTGGTCCTGTTGTCTACAAAAGTGTCTTTTGCATAAGACATTCGACAAGTTTAGTTATGAGTACACTTTTGAGAGATATGTCTACGCATACTCATTTACACTTACAATAAAACAATGTATGCATTAATTATTTATATAACACACTTCATAAATTTAAATATTCTTTAATAGAGCAAAAGCAGTGACGCTGTAAATATGACTTTAGAGATTTCCCAAAGGTTTTTTCCTCAGTAATAGCTTTTATGTTTTCAGAAAGCTTATTATGATGTTTAACTTCTATGTGGAAAGTAGTGTTTTGGCACAGAGATGTGTTGATTTAGGTTATAAGTAAATTTTTGTTTTTTCTGGCAAAATGATCATGTATATCGCAGTTTTCTTACAGTCTGCAGTTCTTACCTATTACATTTATTTTTATTAATATAATATATACACATGGTAATTAAATAATACCAGATACTTTAAACAGAGGTTTGCAAGAGTCTATAGGTTTGCAAATATGGTTCTAATGGCCCTTTTTTGTAGTTTGAAAGTGCTATTAGCTGTTTTGGGTGTTCGCCAGAAAGTAACTCCATATTTAAGGTGAGAATGGAAGTAGGCACAGGATGAATTCATTACTGTTTCCTCACTACAGCACGATTTTAGTCGGTTAAGAAGGTAACATGTCTTACTCAGTTCTGCATTAAGGTATTCAGTATGCTTATCCCTTTTAACATTGTTCTGCAGCCAAAGTTTTAGGAATTTGGTTTCAGTACTGTTACTAACTTGTTCATCACTTTTAAGTACAAGTTGTCTACTCTGTGCCCATCTGTGAAGTTGTTTTGTAACAGTGTTTACTGATTGCTATAATTGTTCTTTACTGTCTCCTTTTAGTAGAACTGTGGTGTCATCTGCAATTATGATTGTTTTAGATGCATCCCCATTTAAGTTTAGATCATTTATATGCAGAAGGGATCCCATTACTGATCCTTGGAGTACACCATATTTAATTTGTTTAAGTCTGATAAGTGCTCAGATACAGTTTTAGGTGAGTATTTGTGTGTTTGATGCACACTGCCTGCTTATGATTGTTCAGGAAGGAACTGATCCAGTTGTTGGACAGACCTCAAATACCGTACTTATCAAGCTTCGACAGCAAATCTTATGGTCCACCATGTCAAAAGCTTTTGAGATCAACAAATACTCTTATTGATTCCATAATATGAAATTGATGCACTCATAAACAGCAGTTGTCTTTGACCTTTTATTTATGAATCCTTGTTGTTCATTGCATAGGATATTGTATTTATTTAAAAATTTCATAATTTTGTTATACATAATTTTTTCTAATACTTTTGAAATGCAGGAGGAAATTGTATGAGTCTGAGTTATTCACGTTATCTTTCTTGCCTTTTTTATATACTGGAATGATTTTAGATGTTTACTATACATCAGGGAATGTATCTGCGTGAAGTGAGCAGTTGCATAAGTGTGTAAGTATTTCAATTAGCTTTGACGCACTCTTCTTCAAGATTGTTGCAGGGACACTAACAATGCCAGCAGAGCTATAATTTTCAGTCCTTTTATTGCATTACCTACTTCATCTTGTGAGACAGAACTGATGTTCACTGACCCTCTACAATCACTTATTTTGTACTTGACTGGCTTGGAGGCTCTTATGTAAGTCTGATTGCATCATATTATCAGCAACACTGGTGAAAAAATATTTAAAAGTGTTCTTACTCATAAGGGGTTTGTCACTTTTTTATTTTTTGTGGTAGTTTTATATTTTTGCAGCATGGTCTGTGTTCACCAGATTCTTTTTTTGTAACACTACAGATAGCCTTTGATTTATTATCTGAATTATAAATGTATTTGTCATTATGCATTACTTTTGCTGCTCTCATTACTTTTCATAGTATTTTGGAGTATTTTTATAGTGTATGTGTATTTCACGTGAATATTTTTTTGATTTACACATTTCATGGAGTAGTCTTTTTTTTCTGGCATGAAACCCTTATTCAAATATTTTTTTATTCCAGTCTTTGATCACAATAAAAAGCCCTTCGATGATGACTGGTTTCAGTCAGTAATGACCATCTTCAGATCTGTCCCACACCATGTCCTAATTTGATAAAGCTGTAATGGCATTGTCAGAACATTTTACACCATATTTTAGTTCAACGTGACAATGCTTTGCTGAGAGTATTTATATGTTTTGACAATGCTATTATGGCTTTATCACATTAGGACATGGTGTAGAACAGATTTGAAGATGATCATTGGCTGAAATGGGTCATCATCAAATGACTTAATATTGTGATCAAAGACTGGAATAAAAAACATTTGACAGTACTTGGATCTATGTTTCTATTCACAAATATGTCACAGCTTGTGAAACCCTTATTCCCCTTGTGATCCAGCTGTTTTTTTAGAATTCCCCTTTTTGTTACAGTTTTCAGTGGGAAGGCAGTTTGAAAGTAATGGGTTAGTGTATCAATGAAAATGGTGAATTTTTCATTGATATCATTAGTTTGGTGTACCTGTGACCATTTTTCTTTCTGTAATAAGCTGTTGAAGTAGTTTACGTTTTCCTGATTATACCTTCTACTTGTGGTTCTTAAAGACATGTTAATAATACTGCCTTTCATTTTTAAGCTTAATATTTGAGCAAGATCATCACTAAATCCTGCATTGAAAATTGTTAGAGAAGTGTTGGGTAAACTTTTCTTGACAAGAAATTGATCTAAAGCTGTTTTACAAGTTTCTGTTACTCAGGCATCAGCTTATGCTTCAGCCATTAAATTACGGATGTTGCACTGTTCAGAAGGACCTCTCTGTTTCTACTATTTGTGAGGAAATCAATATTGAAGTCACCACAGATTATCAACTCGCAATCCATTTTATTTACTTTATTTAGCAATGACTCCATTTTGTTTAAGAAAAGTTCGAAATTTCCAGATGGTGATCTGTAAACTGTAGCTATAACCAGACCGAACTGAATAATTTTTATAGCTGCAATTTCATAATCCTTTTCGACATTTGTTCTAGTTAAGTGAGATAGAAAAGTAAAATCTATATTTTCCTTTATGTAAATTGCCACCCCACACTGTTTGCTGTTTTTACTGCAGTAGTAGGAATACAAAATGAATTTATTTATTTTCTTATTCTGAATTAATTCTGGATTAAACCAGTATTCACATATGCATAACACTGAGTTAGCTTTTAGTTCATCAGTTAACAGTGCATTAATGTCATTGATCTTATTATTCAGGGATTGCACATTATTGTGATAAATTTTTAGGTGAGATATATTCACGACTGGGTGGTTGGGAACAGTGGCAGCTGCTGTGTAAGAGCACAAGAGCAAGTGAACACCCTAACTTTCAACACCTTGAGGATTTATTGGTTATTTTTCTTTGAATGCTGTTAAACGTAATATAGATGCTGCTATCTAAAAAATACAGCACTTAAATCTGCTGTGCTACTGTGGAATTTGGCTTCATTTGTCACAAGCACACCTTCCTTTGTCATGAGCACACCTTCAGGAGCTTTTGCGCATGCACAACTCACATGACACAATTGTCTTATGGGCCAAATACACAGGGATTTAGTAAACAGCGTGCACAGTTCACAATGTGCACAGCTATACTCCGTACATTGAGAGAAGACTTCTGACAGCTGGCAGCGCAGTTGCCAATATCTGACATGGTTGGGCAGTGAGCCACTGGTGAGGGTAGCGGGGTGACAGACCTTCCCGTCCCACCCTTCGACCTGCGGCAACACTCAGCTCCTTCAGAACCTAACAATGCCAGATCACTCCAGCATTCCTGTAGGGGCAGCATTCTGCTGACTGATGTGTTCCTTGCTGGAATATTTTTTCACATGCACTACCAGTGTTTGTCACCTTACACACACATACACATACATAAATATTTTCTTTGATGATGTTGCAGCCATTTGACTGCAACAATTTTTATTTTATTGTTATACAGTTCAGATTTCGCTGTATTTCATGCAAGTCAGATGTCTTTTGACATATAAATAGGTTACTGTTCTTGAAAATGGCCAATGGCCAAACTCTGGATCGTATAACAATAAAATAAAAATTATTACTGTCAAACGGCAGTAACACCATTAAAAAAATTACCATGACTATGGTTCCAGCCAAAATAAAAATTACACACAATCAGATTTTCAACGTTAACAAGGTAAAGCAAATTGCACAAATGTTACATTAAAATATCGAATAAACATGTTACCTCTACTTTTCTTGTGGAAGAATGGAAACTCCAAGATCATCACCATCAGATTGGTCATCTCTCATCACAACCACAGTCTTTGGTATCTTTGCTGCTGCTGTCCTCACTGTCTGATAAATAAATTACAATATTATGAATGGATTCTTCTCTTGCACCATCTTTTATGTTTGACCTTGTAATCTCTTTCCACACTTGTTTCACGACATTCTTCCAATTTTCTGGTGTTATTGGTGTGACAGCCTCATTTACTAGCCTCTCTGTGTCTCGCAACGTAAAGGTTTTGTTTTGCTCCACAACATCTGCTTTTATTAGAGCCCAAGTGAACTCAGTTGCATTGTAATGGCAGTGGTATGGTGGAAGATGTATAGCTTTGTGGCCATGGTTCTCTGCTAATGTATCAATCACATAATGTTTCTTCTGTGGCTTGTACCATTTCATTAATTCCAGAAGTTCTGTTTTCCACATGTTCTGTTCAAAAATTATCTTTCAACCAGCTGACTATTTTTTCTCTCCTTGCAGCAGCCGTTGGTGCCCTATTTAATTGTACAGAATGGTACAACACATTGTCCATTACAAAAACATTACCAGAACTGACGTTTGGTAGCAAACGAGTAACAAACCAGACTTTGAATGTATCTGCATTCATCTTGTCATGGTAGTCGACAGTTGTTTTTGACTGAAACATCATCATAGCACTGGGCACAAAACCATTCATAGAGCCAGCTTGAACTATAATTAGTCGCCCTCCCTTACCAGTTGGCACACTCATTGTTCTGTGGCACGTGTCGTCTGTCCATCGAAGGTACATGCATGACACATGTTGACCCATGTTTCGTCAATTGATATTACATTTTCCAGATTCACTGCTAGCAACTCATGCAGGAAACAACATCTCCATGCTAAAATGTCTCCAAGTGCCATTAATACCGTTCATGCTGAGAACTTTTTCCCAATGGAAGCCAATCTTTTTCAAAACATTGGAGAGATTTGTCATTCTGCCTGTGAACAAACCACTGTCCAACATTGATGCTATCAACTTTATAAGTGTCAGATACTCCATCCTGCTGTAGTACAGATATATGTGTTACCTGATAGCACTTTCATCAAAGTTGTCTGTTTTAGTCACACGACATGATCTCTTCCTTGACTTACCAGGCATCACAATAACAGGGGTCGCAGCTGCACTAGCAGCCTCATCATCATTTGTGACTCTCTTCACTGACACTGTAGAAATGTTCAATGCTTCTGCCAATCTTCAACCACTTTTCTCACTGATATTAAAGGCTCACCATTGTCCCTTTCCCTTTCAAAGTAAACACGCAAGCTGTATATAAATTCACGTTCTTGGGATTTCAGCATAGCTCCTTTCCCAAAAGCCCTCTTCTCTGCACTACAGGCAGCAATTTTCCACTTACACACACTTTTACGCTTATACACATGGCGATAAACTCATGAAAGTAGCGGAATGCACACATATACACACAAACCTGAACGTAGCATGTGACGCAACTGACTAAAAGCAGTGGTCACCCAGCACTACGGCAGCACTGGAGCATTGCTACAGTAAAGCATTTGAGGCTGTGAGAACCATAAGTGCCTAAAGCACATCACTGTCAATTGTGAGATTGTAGCATTTATTCATGCTTCTGAAAACTGTTGATCTTATGGTGAGTCAGGTTTATCTGTGCTGTAGGCCCACATCATATATATGAAAATTCATGAAAAGCTCTATCACTGGTTTCTCTGATATCCACTTAAATGTGGGATCAACAGCAGTTAGCTTCAGGCCCTTGTGGATCTCAGTGCCACATTTGTGTTCTAGTCAAGTGACTGTGTTGATAGACATTACTACTTGAGTTTAATCATTTCCACATATGGTATTTTATGTTTGGAGTCTATTGTTTACTATGCAGGAATCGGCTTTCGCGTGCAGTGCAAACATAAACAATGTTGAATCTATTTTAAATACTAACAGCTGTGAGGATGCATCATGAGTCGTATGCAGATAGCTTAGTTGGTAGAGCATTCACCAACCAGAGGCAAAGGTCCCAAGTTCGAGTCTCAGTACAGCACAGAGTTTTGATCTGCCAGGAAGTTTCATATCAGTGCAGACTCCATTGCAAAGTGAAAATGTCATTCTGGGAACATAAAAGTAAATTATCAGGAAAAATTAGTGGCAAAGGAACTAGGGCCTCCAAGAACAGGTCCTTTGATTGAGAGAGTGTTGAAATCAAATAAGTGTGACTACAAGTGAATATTCACAAGAATGTACAGTAAACATAAGTCATTACATGGGTGTAGTATATTAGTATCTGATTTTCAGCCAAGAAGTAAATTTGTCAACTAATACATCTGTTAGAGGTCTTATATATTTGCCCAAAAAAATGGAAAAGCATGAAATCTCCAAATTACACAAAAATGGAAAATGGAGAGTTGCAAAAGCTTAAACATTATTTTGTTGTTGCCCTAAACTATACATAATTATGTACAAAGCAACAAATTTCCAGAAAAACAATTCTTTCTTTTGTCAGATAAGTTATGCATATTATTATTATTATTATCTAAAAACAAAGATGATGAGACTTACCAAACAAAAGCGCTGGCAGGTCGATAGACACACAAACAAACACAAACATACACACAGAATTCAAGCTTTCGCAACAAACAGTTGCTTTGTCAGGAAAGAGGGAAGGAGAGGGAAAGACGAAAGGATGTGGGTCTTAAGGGAGAGGGTAAGGAGTTATTCCAATCCCGGGAGCGGAAAGACTTACCTTAGGGGGAAAAAGGACAGGTATACACTCGCACACACACACATATCCATCCGCACATACAGAGACACAAGCAGACATTTGTGTTTGTGTTTGTTTGTGTGTCTATCGACCTGCCAGCATTTTTCCCACGTGGAATGTTTCCATCTATTATATTCTTATTATTATTATGAGAAAACCTTTCTTAGACATTATGTCTGGTTAAAAATGGAAAGTGACACGGACTTTGATCAGGCGTGACTTCCTTTTAACTGTACGGTATGTGTTACATTGCATTTAGGAACTTTCGGGTAATTGAACATGTATCAATAATTACAAATTTCTGTAGTTGTATATATACGTTTGGGTGTAGCTGTATTGCATTGACGTACTGGTGGATATTGTGTGGTATGACTCCTGTAGTTGATAGTATAATTGGTATAATGTCAACTTTATCCTGATGCCACATGTCTTTGACTTCCTCAACCAGTTGTATGTATTTTTCAATTTTTTCTCTTGTTTTCTTCTGTATATTTGTTGTGTTGGATATGGATATTTCGATTATTTGTGTTAATTTCTTCTTTTTATTGGTGAGTATGATGTCAGGTTTGTTATGTGGTGTTGTTTTATCTGTTATAATGGTTCTGTTCCAGTATAATTTGTATTCATCATTCTCCAATACATTTTGTGGTGCATGCTTGTATGTGGGAACGTGTTGTTTTATTAGTTTATGTTGTATGGCAAGTTGTTGATGTATTATTTTTGCTACGGTGTCATATCTTCTGGGGTATTCTGTATTTTCTAGTATTGTACATCCACTTGTGATGTGATCTACTGTTTCTATTTGTTGTTTGCAAAGTCTGCATTTATCTGTTGTGGTATTGGGATATTTAATAATATGCTTGCTGTAATATCTGGTGTTTATTGTTTGATCCTGTATTGCAATCATGAATCCTTCCGTCTCACTGTATATATTGCATTTTCTTAGGCATTTGTTGGATGCGTCTTGATCGATGTGTGGCTGTGTTAGATGATACGGGTGCTTGCCATGTAGTGTTTTCTTTTTCCAATTTACTCTCTTCGTATCTGTTGATGTTATGTGATCTAAAGGGTTGTAGAAGTGGTTATGAAATTGCAATGATGTAGCCGATGTATTTATATGAGTGATTGCTTTGTGTATTTTGCTAATTTCTGCTCGTTCTATAAAGTATTTTCTTAAATTGTATACCTGTCCATAATGTAGGTTTTTTATGTCGATAAATCACCTTCCTCCTTCCTTTCTGCTTAATGTGAATCTTTCTGTTGCTGAATGTATGTGATGTATTCTATATTTGTGTGGTCGTGTAAGTGTATTGAGTGCCTCTAGGTCTCCAAATGAGTAGGGCAATATTGGTATTGCATAGGTATTTATAGCTTTTGTCTTGTTTCTTGCTGTCAATTCTGTTTTCAGTATTTTTGTTAGTCTTTGTCTATATTTTTCTTATAGTTCTTCCTTAATATTTGTATTATCTATTCCTATTTTTTGTCTGTATCCTAGATATTTATAGGCATCTGTTTTTTCCATTTGCTTCTATGCAGTCGCTGTTGTTATCCAATATGTAATCTTCTTGTTTAGTGTGTTTTCCCTTGACTATGCTATTTTTCTTACATTTGTCTGTTCCAAAAGCCATATTCATATCATTGCTGAATACTTCTGTTATCTTTAGTAATTGGTTGAGTTGTTGATTTGTTGCTGCCAGTAGTTTTAGATCATCCATGTGTAGCAAATGTGTGATTTTGTGTTGGTATGTTCCAGTAATATTGTATCCATAAATTGTATTATTTAGTATCTTGGATAGTGGGTTCAGAGCAAGGCAGAACCAGAAAGGACTTAATGAGTCTCCTTGGTATATTCCATGCTTAATCTGTATTGTCTGTGATGTGATATTATTTGAATTTGTTTGGATATTAAGTGTGGTTTTCCAATTTTTCATTACTATGTTTAGGAACTGTATCAATTTAGGATCTGCTTTGTATATTTCCAATATTTGTAGTAACCATGAGTGGGGTACACTATCAAAAGCTTTTTGGTAATCAATGTATGCGTAGTGTAGTGACTTTTGTTTAGTTTTAGCTTGATATGTCACCTCTGCATCTATTATCAGTAGCTCTTTACATCCTTGTGCTCCTTTGCAACAGCCTTTTTGTTCTTCATTTATAAGTTTGTTCTGTGTTGTATGTGTCATTAATTTCTGTGTAATGACTGAAGTTAATATTGTTGGTAGGCATCTAATGGGTTGATATTTTGCTGGGTTTGCTATGTCTGCTTGATCTTTAGGTTTCAGATAAGTTATTCCATGTGTAAGTGTATCAGAGAATGTGTATGGGTCTGCAATGTAACTGTTAAATAATTTAGTTAGATGTGAATGTGTTGAGGTGAACTTCTTTAGCCAGAAATTTGCCATTTTATCTTTTCCAGGGGCTCTCCAATTGTGCGTAGAATTAATTGCTCGTGTGTTATCTATTGTCTGATAAAATTTGTTTTGGTTTGTGTTGAATGTTTGGTTTTGTTTCCTTCTATTTTCACTTCTTGTGTATCTTCTAAGTCGTTTGGCCAAAGCTTGTAATTTCTGCTTCTTTTCGTCTAATTGCTCTATCGCTTCTTGTTGTGAGGTTTTACTGAACCTTTCTCATTTTTTCTCTGATATTTCATTTCTTATAAATTGTGTTAGCTGTCCGATGTCTTTTCTCAGTTTTTCTATTCTGATCTGTAGCTTGCGTTGCCAGGCTGGTTTTGTGGGTTTCTTCTGTGTGTTGGTTTGTTCTGATCCCTGCCTGGTGTGTATATTTAGTGTAGTGAGTGCTCCTATATAAACCAGTAGTTGTAACTCTTCCATAGTTGTATTTTCATTTATTTTGTTGTGTATGATTGTGTTGATAGTTGTTATTGTTGTTTTGACTTGTGGGTTATTTGGTGGTCTATGCAAGAATGGTCTAATGTCTGTATTTGTGTCTTTGTATTCTATATATGTCAGCTGAAAATTTTCTTCTATATCTAATATGTGTGTCACTTCGTGTTCTATTTGTGCTTGTTCTGGTGGCTGTCTTAAGATTTCGTTTTCCTCTGACTGTTTAATTGATGCATGTTGTTCTTTGTTTGTTTGCTCTGGGATGTTTGAGTCCATTACTGTATTTTCTTCTTCTTTTGATTGCACATTATTTTGTTCCAGTATTTGTTGTACTTGTTGTTTGATGTTTTCTAATTCTGACTGGGGTATCCTGTTATTTTTTATTATTACACGGATCTGATCAGCTAGTCGTTGTTCTGTTAAAAATTTTAATTCTGGATATCTGGTAATAAATGTTGTGTATACTTGTGATCTGTATCCATTTGTGTTGGTTCCTAAGTCTGTTGCTTGGTAATAACAGAACATGAGGTGTCAGTTAACTTCATCTGACCATCTCATCCTCTGTCTTTGTTTTCCTTCTAGAGTGGTTGCAGGAAGCATATCCTGCAAAACACCTCTATTTGGTTTTAAATCATTTTCCGTGTGTCTAGCAGTGTCGTTACCATAGTGGACGGGCATAGGATCTAAGTGTCATCCCTGACCATGACAGCACTTGTCCGAGGCTTCATTAGTTCTGTCCTGAACCAACTAATCACACTAAAAGGGGGGTTAGCCCTATTAGTAGTTTGTTCTTTTTGTCGCCTTTTACGACTGGCAGAACATACCAGAGGCCTATTCTTTTCCCGGTCCTCCACGGGGTATTATTATTATTATTATTATTTATTTTATTTTTATTTTTATTTAGTTATTTTTTTTATTTTATTTTATTTTTTTTTCTCAGATGTTATGTCTGGTCAAAAATGGAAAGTGATGCGGACCTTGATCAAGCGTGACTTCCTTTTAACTGTATTGCATTTAGGAACTTTCGGGTAGTTGAACATGTATCAATAATTACAAATTTCTGTAGTTGTATATATAAGTTTGGATGTAGCTGTATTGCATTGACGTACTGGTGGATATTGTGTGGTATGACTCCTGTAGTTGATGGTATAATATCATCCTGATGCCACATGTCCTTGACTTCCTCAGCCAGCTGGATGTATTTTTCAATTTTTTCTCCGGTTTTCTTTTGTATATTTGTTGTATTGGGGATGGATATTTCGATTAGTTGTGTTAATTTCTTCTTTTTATTGGTGAGTATGATGTCAGGTTTGTTATGTGGTGTTGTTTTATCTGTTATAATGGTTCTGTTCAAGTATAATTCGTATTCATCATTCTCCAGTACATTTTGTGGTGCATACTTGTATGTGGGAACGTGTTGTTTTATTAGTTTATGTTGTATGGCAAGTTGTTGATGTATTATTTTTGTTACGGTGTCATGTCTTCTGGGGTATTCTGTATTTGCTAGTATTGTACATCTGCCTGTGATGTGATCTACTGTTTCTATTTGTTGTTTGCAAAGTCTGCATTTATCTGTTGTGGTATTGGGATATTTAATAATATGCTTGCTATAATATCTGGTGTTTATTGTTTGATCCTGTATTGCAATCATGAATCCTTCCGTCTCACTGTATATATTGCCTTTTCTTAGGCATTTGTTGGATGCGTCTTGATCGATGTGTGGCTGTGTTAGATGATACGGGTGCTTGCCATGTAGTGTTTTCTTTTTCCAATTTACTTTCTTCGTATCTGTTGATGTTATGTGATCTAAAGGGTTGTAGCAGTGGTTATGAAATTGCAGTGGTGTAGCCGATGTATTTATATGAGTGATTGCTTTGTGTATTTTGCTAGTTTCTGCTTGTTCTATAAAGTATTTTCTTAAATTGTATACCTGTCCATAATGTAGGTTTTTTATGTCGATAAATCACCTTCCTCCTTCCTTTCTGCTTAATGTGAATCTTTCTGTTGCTGAATGTATGTGATGTATTCTATATTTGTGTGGTTGTGTAAGTGTGTTGAGTGCCTCTAGGTCTGTGTTACTCCATTTCACTACTCCAAATGAGTAGGGCAATATTGGTATCGCATAGGTATTTATATCTTTTGTCTTGTTTCTTGCTGTCAATTCTGTTTTCAGTATTTTTGTTAGTCTTTGTCTATATTTTTCTTATAGTTCTTCCTTAATATTTGTATTATCTATTCCTATTTTTTGTCTGTATCCTAGATATTTATAGGCATCTGTTTTTTCCATTACTTCTATGCAGTCGCTGCGGTTATCCAATATGTAATCTTCTTGTTTAGTGTGTTTTCCCTTGACTATGCTATTTTTCTTACATTTGTCTGTTCCAGAAGCCATATTTATATCATTGCTGAATACTTCTGTTACCTTAAGTAATTGGTTGAGTTGTTGATTTGTTGCTGCCAGTAGTTTTAGATCATCCATGTGTAGCAAATGTGTGATTTTGTGTTGGTATGTTCCAGTAATATTGTATCCATAATTTGTATTATTTAGCATCTTGGATAGTGGGTTCAGAGCAAGGCAGAACCAGAAAGGACTTAATGAGTCTTCTTGGTATATTCCACGCTTAATCTGTATTGGCTGTGGTGTGATATTATTTGAATTTGTTTGGATATTAAGTGTGGTTTTCCAATTTTTCATTACTATGTTTAGGAACTGTATCAATTTAGGACCTACTTTGTATATTTCCAATATTTGTAGTAACAATGAGTGGGGTACACTATCAAAAGCTTTTTGGTAATCAATGTATGCGTAGTGTAGTGACTTTTGTTTAGTTTTAGCTTGATATGTCACCTCTGCATCTATTATCAGTAGCTCTTTACATCCTTGTGCTCCTTTGCAACAGCCTTTTTGTTCTTCATTTATAAGTTTGTTCTGTGTTGTATGTGTCATTAATTTCTGTGTAATGACTGAAGTTAATATTTTGTATATTGTAGGTAGGCATCTAATGGGGCAATATTTAGCTGGGTTTGCTGTGTCTGCTTGATCTTTAGGTTTCAGGTAAGTTATTCCATGTGTAAGTGTATCAGGGAATGTGTATGGGTCTGCAATGTAACTGTTAAATAATTTATATACCTAAAAACAAAGAAGATGTGACTTACCAAATGAAAGTGCTGGCACGTCGACAGACAGACAAACGAACACAAACATACACACAAAATTCAAGCTTTCGCAACAAACTGTTGCCTCATCAGGAAAGAGGGAAGGAGAGGGAAAGACGAAAGGATGTGGGTTTTAAGGGAGAGGGAAAGGAGTCATTCCAGTCCCGGGAGTGGAAAGACTTACCTTAGGGGGAAAAAGGGACGGGTATACACTTGCACACACACACATATCCATCCACACATATACATATATAATTTAGTTAGATGTGAATGTGTTGAGGTGAACTTCTTTAGCCAGAAATTTGCTGTTTTATCATTTCCAGGGGCTTTCCAATTGTGAGTAGAATTAATTGCTTGGGTGACTTCATGTTGCAAAATTATCACTTCAGGCATTTGTGGTATCATCTTGTATGTGTCTGTTTCTACTTGTATCCACCGTGCGTGCCTGTTATGTTGTACTGGTTTTGACCATAAGTTGCTCCAGAAGTGTACCATGTCTGTTATGTTTGGTGGATTGTCTATTTTAATGTGTGTGTTATCTATTGTCTGGTAAAATTTCTTTTGGTTGGTGTTGAATGTTTGATTTTGTTTCCTTCTGTTTTCACTTTTTTTGTTTCTTCTAAGTCGTTTGGCCAATGCTTGTAATTTCTGCTTCTTTTCATCTAATTGCTCTATCGCTTCTTGTTGTGAGATTTTACCTAACCTTTTTCGGTTTTTTCTGACATTTCATTTCTTATAAATTGTGTTAGCTGTCCGATGTCTTTTCTCAGTTTTTCTATTCTGATCTGTAGCTTGCGTTGCCATGCTGGTTTTGTGGGTTTCTTCTGTGTTTTGGTTGGTTCTGATCTCTGCCTAGTGTGAATATTTAGCGTAGTGAGCACTCCTATATAAACCAGTAGTTGTAACTCTTCCATAGTTGTGTTTTCATTTATTTTGTTGTGTATGATTGTGTTGATAGTTTTTATTGTTGTTGTGACTTGCGGGTTATTTGGCGGTCTATGCAAGAATGGTCTAATGCCTGTATTTGTGTCTTTGTATTCTGTATATGTCAGCTGAAATTTTTCTTCTATATCTAATATGTGTGTCACTTCGTGTTCTATTTGTGCTTGTTCTGGTGGCTGTCTTAAGATTTCGTTTTCCTCTGACTGTTTAATTGATGCATGTTGTTCTTTGTTTGTTTGCTCTGGGATGTTTGAGTCCATTACTGTATTTTCTTCTTCTTCTGATTGCAGATTATTTTGTTCCAGTATTTGTTGTACTTGTTGTTTGATGTTTTCTAATTCTGACTGGGGTATCCTGTTATCTTTGATTATTACACAGATCTGATCAGCTAGTCGTTTTTCTGTTAAAAATTTTAATTCTGGGTATCTGGTAATAAATGTTGTGTACCGTATTTACTCGAATCTAAGCCGCACTTTTTTTCCAGTTTTCGTAATCCAAAAAACCGCCTGAGGCTTAGAATCGAGTGCAAAGCAAGCAGAAGTCATGAAAAATGTTGGTACATGCCGCCACAACTAACTTCTGCCGTCGAATATATGTAGCGCTACGCAGGCATGCTTTGTAGGCACAAAGATAAATACTGGCGCCAAAACCTCTGCGTCAGTAAATAAATTAAAAAAGAAAAGTTGAAGACGAGCTTTTTTTCTCCGCCGCGAGTTTCGACCACTGCATTTTCATACATTATCCAACGAAGTAAATACAAATTCCGTATTGTTCATCTTTGAATGTAGCACAATTTCAGTGTACTACGAAAATCTGACTGGCAAGACTGTTTGGGATGTTTGTCAATATACCCAACTCTACGTTCTGAATTTTTTCCTATCTGTGAGAAGAGATGAAAAAGGAACCAGATGAAATTTGAATCACATACAGAATTCTCTTCACCGTAAGAATAATATGAATATAAACATTTTGCCATGTATTCTTTCGTGTTTGCTGCTATCTCATTTAAATCCTGTCTGCCAAATAAACTACGAAACTAGAGTGAGACATCAGCAAACGCGGAAGAATATACGTATCGTGTCATTTTTATATTCGTATTATTCTTATGCCTAATAGTGATACAGTCAGAAATGAAGCACGGCAAGAGACTAGATTTTTAAATCTAAGATGACTCTAATTTCTGTGCAGAATTTGATGTAATAATGATGCGGCCGCAAAGCTTTTCAAACGGAGAAAAATTTTCGCCCAACTCTCATTCAGAACGTGTTCTATCATATGCAGTCTATTATTTGATTCTTGTTGATCATTATCAAAGAAAGCAGCAGTGTAAGTAACAACAAATAGCAGTCTCTTGCCATTGTTTCGCTAATGAGACGATTCCTCTCTTTTTTTTTAATTGTACGCGGCGGTAGCGTGCACAAAAGCAAGCCATGCCGCGAGCCGCGACAGGCCGTAAACACGCACTATCAGAATGCGACAAACAATGCATGACACAGTGCAGTAATGCATTTTCAGCTTAAGAGTGACGCAAACACCTATAACAAAGAAAACGGCACTTATCAGATCAACGCAAAATAAGCAATCGATTCAAACCAGACGAAGCACGTGAAAAAGGAAGGGCACCCGTATAAATACGGACGGAGCGCCTGACGCATAGCAATAGCTACGTGGTAAACCTTAACTGCTAAGCTTACGACTCGAACCAAACTACTGTAGCTGTATCGTCAATCATTCGACCTAAATTGTGTCTCATATTACAATGGACCAACTTTGTTTCGATTTGGAGGTGCGGTCTACAACTTTTCTCTCCCCTTGAATTTCGAGTCTCAAATTTCAGGTGCGGCTTAGATTTGGGAAATTTTTTTTTCCTTTATTTCGAGTCTCATTTTTCAGGTGCGGCTTAGATTCGAGTGCGGCTTAGAATCGAGTAAATACGGTATACTTGTGATCTGTATCCAGTTGTGTTGGTTCCTAGGTTTGTTGCTTGGTAATAACAGAACATGAGGTGTCGATTAACTTCACCTGACCATCTCATCCTCTGTCTTTGTTTTCCTTCTAGGGTGGTTGCAGGAAGCATATCCTGCAAAACACCTCTATTTGGATTTAAATCATTTTCCAGTTGGCTAGCAGTGTCGTTACCATTGTGGGCGGGCATAGGGTTCAAGCGTCATCCCCGACCATGACAGCACTTGTCCGAGGCTTCATTAGTTCTGTCCTGAACCAACTAATCACACTAAAAGGGGGGTTAGCCCTATTAGTAGTTTGTTCTTTTTGTCGCCTTTTACGACTGGCAGAACATACCAGAGGCCTATTCTTTTCCCGGGCCTCCACGGGGTTTATTATTATTATTATTGTTATTATTATTATTATTATTATTATTATTACTGTAGTTATTATTATTGGCAGTGACTGTAGTTGTATAAACTTGTTGATAAGCATAACTGTTATACCTCAGATGGTATTAAGTTCACACTCCCAAATTTATCTGAATCTAAAAATTTGTGAATACCAAGAATGTATACTCACATACCACCACTGGTTGGGAGTCATATTTACAGCATCAAGTATCTTTAGTTTAAATTAAGATCACCTGTTATGTTGTGTTTTCATTCTTCTTTCTTGCTCGGTTTACTTTCCTTGCTGTTGCCCATAAGATGGCCCTTTTCCATTCGAGTATACATCAAGCTACAGCTATCCCCCTGTCACTGGAGGTGCTAGAAACCGAAATGGTCACACTGAAAGCTATTGCTAGAAATAATGGTTATAGTTTGCAACTGGTAAGACGTTTGTACAATAAGAAAATAAATAAAATAATGGTGCAGCTTCCACATTAGGAGATTTAGTAAATGACAAACCGATGGCAACAGTATCTATCCCTTTTGTAGTTAATGTTAGTTACAAATTTGCTTAGAGCCTATAACTTTAGAGTATCCTTTTCCACCAACAATAATGTGCACAAGAATTTAATCCACTCGTTGCAGATCACAGATGATAAACTGTCTCAGTCTGGAGTGTATAAAATTACTTGTGGTGACTGTCTGAAATTTTACATAGGTCAGACAGGCCGAGCTCTCATGACTAGATATAAAGAGCACATCCCCACTAGAAGCGGTGATGGCACGAGAGGTTCCACTTATGCAGAACACCTTATACAGATGGCTCATGCGCTAAGTCCTCCGTCTAATACCGAAATGCTTTGTGCTGAAGTTAAGGGTTCAAAATTGGAGATCTTAGAGGAATTGCAGATTTTTAAACACCTGCAATATGCCAAAGACGATGTTCTTAATGATCAGCTCCAATTAAAAAACAGAAATTTCTTTGAAGGTTTCGGTACCTTACTTAATTCTTCACATTAATAAGCATGATGTGGAAGTTGGCTGATGCACGTGCATGATGTTGATTGTTCACAGTTGGTAACAACGCCCCCCCCCCCTCTCATTTTGGTATGTTTTCCCTCCTACCCTCCTACTGTGTTGAGGGTTTGATTAGCCAAGACGAACACCATTTGTATTTTCTTATTGCTGCGCGCTTTTAGGAGGTACTTTATGTGTCTTCGTTGGATTCTATGTAATTATAAGATCATGGAGCCAAGGTATGTTATAAATCTTTAACGTGTTCTGATTATGGCCTGGTTGGCCACTTAGTATTATGGCGATGTAGCGACTATGGTTGTTTCTGCTGCAGATATTATTAGTGCGGTTTTATCCATTAACAATAACTCCCTTAGCATAGCTATCTTTTTAGTTGAGTTGTAATTTCTACCTAATTCTAGTGCATCCATATTAGCTTGTGGCTGATTTACCATCCGTGCACAAGGTTTGTCGTGCATTGCTATTAAATATGTCTTGACTCTCGCATCATCGCTTTTATGATTTGCTCAATTTGCTATATGTGCGACAACTTTTGGAAATCAGTTAGGTCCCAATCCATGTTAACTTTGTAATCCCAGTCCCATGCATAAGAAGAGCGTTTTTTGGCCACGCACATGCGCAGTGATTTCGATAGCCAAGCATGTGAGCGGCCTGCAGTGCCTCAGTTCGGTGGAGAGCCTGTGACCATTGTACATTAGCTGGGGCGAGGCACCACACACAGGGTTGAAATAAGTAATATTATTGACTTAGTACATATGTACCGTGTATTCGTAAAGTACAATATGACCATACTAAACATCAAATAAGCTGTGAATCAATTCTTTATGGTCTCAAACAACACCCATCAGGCTTATGGCATTTGGTATAGGTTCATTGTAGCTTCTAAAGCAATTTTTAAATCACAGAATGCTCAGCCACTTTTGGTATAATATGTGATCTATGATTAGCATGGTTTCCATTTCAACTGACAGGAACAACTACAACGGTGTATCAACTGGGTCTGCAGGAAGGGCAGTGGCCCCCACCCACTTCAAACTCTGGAGAGGGGGGGGGGGGGGTGCAAGATATAGTTTATTCCCCCTCCCCAAAATTGGGCGAACTACAGAGTGGCAGCATGCCGAAGTTGGAGGAGGAGCACCAGACTTAAGGCATAAATCTTGACTGCAGAAAACTGGTTTTGCTGTCCCTTTACATTGTTAACAGTTATCCTCTGCACCTGCCTAATAATATACTGCTCAATACAAGTATTTCCTCAATCTTCATTAGTGTTTGGTTCCCCTTTAAACTAAGTCCACACACATTCACAGATCCGCAGGTGGTGAAAAATTTTCTTTGATCGGTTTAGTTTCATGGTCATGCAGGCATAAGCCAAGTGCGGTCCTATCAAAAATGGCAAACACTGGCAAACAACACCCAAACAGCAGTCAGTATCTCTGACGTGGCTCCCCACTATGACAGTGTCTGACACACTCTACGAACAGTCCAACAATTAAGAAAATAAAAACAACGTGGTGCCATACATGTGAGCAGAGGCAGTATTCTAACACTCCACCCTTTTCCCTCCCTTCACGACAACCATGCCTTCACGCAGTAGCTACATCACAATACGTTGTTGCTCTGGTGACGAACGTGAAACATGTACAGCGTAGAAGTGGTTTTTCTCCAGTTTTCTATTCAGAGATAAAAACTCACATATTTGATCAGCATTTTCTAGGTGATATGTGTGAATCTTTGTGGTGAAAGTTAATTGTTTATGTAAAATATTTTTCACAAAACTCCAAGTACAATATTGATTGTTCTCAGTAGGTCATTGAAGAATGTAAATGTAATTGGGTAGCTTAGATCCAAAAGCCACTAAACCCATTTTTTGTCGATTTTGAGTTGAGCGCGCTACCATGCAGATTTTTTCTGTGCCGTCACGATGGAATAGGTACGAGGGTGCAAAACCCACCTCAAACTGTTGAAATTGGCTATAGAAAATCGTGTCTGGTTGCAAAAGCCACTAACTGTGCGTTGTCTTCGAGTGCCAAGCCCACCAAACCTCCAGCGTTCTCAAGAACTGCGAAGTTGAACAGGCATGGCGGACGTCATGCCATGTCTGGATGATAAGCGCGCCAATTGTCATCAGATGTAAGAGCAAGATGGCGTCTCGTGTAGAAGTGTGTATAAATAGTTCCACGGTAAACGGCTACATATCGAGTACAAATTGTATAACGTGCAATAACTACATCGCGGAAGTTATCAGGTTATGTGCAGTGCCGCAAAAATGGATTCATGCAAAGTGTTTCGCGGGAACGGAAGAATGGGACGCGAAATGTGACTGGCATGGAATACTGCGATCTACTAACGGTAGCTTTGTCAAGATACGATAACTGCATAGAAGAAAGTGTTACTGCATCGCTTCAGCAAGACCTTGTGCTTGCAAATCGGTACGTAAATAAGTCAGAGGAACTGATAAAGCAACGGAATTATGACGATTTAAAAAACGAGTGTAATGAAAACATACCGGCAATTTTCGTTTCAAACAAAACTTCTGCTAGTAGAAATTGTTAGTGATATGTAGTAGTCATTGCACATTACTGTGGACCCCCCCTTCTAACAGCCGTGTACCGCAAGTCTCTAGAGGAACGGAAGGTTCCAAATGATTGGAAAAGAGCACAGGTAGTCCCAGTCTTCAAGAAGGGTCGTCGAGCAGATGCGCAAAACTATAGACCTATCTCTCTGACGTCGATCTGTTGTAGAATTTTAGAACATGTCTTTTGCTCGAGTATCATGTCGTTTTTGGAAACTCAGAATCTACTATGTAGGAATCAACATGGATTCCGGAAACAGCGATCGTGTGAAACCCGGGCGCTGAAGACCTTGCTGTCGTGCGCCCACAAAACCCTTCTACTACTACTACTACGTGTGAAACCCAACTCGCTTTATTTGTTCATGAGACCCAGAAAATATTAGATACCGGCTCCCAGGTAGATGCCATTTTCCTTGACTTCCGGAAGGTGTTCGATACAGTTCCGCACTGTCGCCTGATAAACAAAGTAAGAGCCTACGGAATATCAGACCAGCTGTGTGGCTGGATTGAAGAGTTTTTAGCAAACAGAACACAGCATGTTGTTCTCAATGGAGAGACATCTACAGACGTTAAAGTAACCTCTGGCGTGCCACAGGGGAGTGTTATGGGACCATTGCTTTTCACAATATATATAAATGACCTAGTAGATAGTGTCGGAATTTCCATGCGGCTTTTCGCGGATGATGCTGTAGTATACAGAGAAGTTGCAGCATTAGAAAATTGTAGCGAAATGCAGGAAGATCTGCAGCGGATAGGCACTTGGTGCAGGGAGTGGCAACTGACCCTTAACATAGACAAATGTAATGTATTGCGAATACATAGAAAGAAGGATCCTTTATTGTATGATTATATGATAGCGGAACAAACACTGGTAGCAGTTACTTCTGTAAAATATCTGGGAGTATGCGTGCGGAACGATTTGAAGTGGAATGATCATATAAAATTAATTGTTGGTAAGGCGGGTACCAGGTTGAGATTCATTGGGAGAGTCCTTAGAAAATGTAGTCCATCAACAAAGGAGGTGGCTTACAAAACACTCGTTCGACCTATACTTGAGTATTGCTCATCAGTGTGGGATCCGTACCAGATCGGGTTGACGGAGGAGATAGAGAAGATCCAAAGAAGAGCGGCGCGTTTCGTCACAGGGTTATTTGGTAACTGTGATAGCGTTACGGACATGTTTAGCAAACTCAAGTGGCAGACTCTGCAAGAGAGGCGCTCTGCATCGCGGTGTAGCTTGCTCGCCAGGTTTCGAGAGGGTGCGTTTCTGGATGAGGTATCGAATATATTGCTTCCCCCTACTTATACCTCCCGAGGAGATCACGAATGTAAAATTAGAGAGATTAGAGCGCGCACAGAGGCTTTCAGACAGTCGTTCTTCCCGCGAACCATACGCGACTGGAACAGGAAAGGGAGATAATGACAGTGGCACGTAAAGTGCCCTCCGCCACACACCGTTGGGTGGCTTGCGGAGTATAAATGTAGATGTAGATGTAGATGTCCTACAAGATATACAAGAATGGTTTAGTGCTAACAAGCTAACACTGAATGCAAAAAAATAAATAAATAAATAAATAAATAAAAATAAAAATAAGTGAACAGGACGACCTAAATCCCACCATGGAGGGCAAACAACTTGAAAGAGTACAGTGAGCAAAATTCCTGGGTATGCACATTGATGAGAAGATTAATTGGAAGGACCATGTGGTGAGCTTAGCACTAAAACTAAATTCAGCATGTTTTGGGCTTAGAATAATTTCAAGAGTTCGTAGTAATGACTGTAGCAGATTAGTATATTTTGGCCATTTTCAGTCCATTGCATCTTATGAGATAGTATTCTGGGGAAAAACAAATTGTCGTCTAAATGAGATTTTCAAATTACAAATCCGTGCTATTCGGATAACGACCCACAGCCCACCTCAAACACATTGTAGGCCCCTTTCTAAAGAATTGAAAATTTTAACAATTCCATCATTATACATTCTGAAATGTCTGTTGGTGATCAAACGAAATCAGGACAAAATGAAAACTAATACAGTCTTCCACAGTTACGATACATAGCAATGTAAAGATCTCCACATACAAGCTGTAACAAGGACCCGAAGCCAGAAACATGTATGTAATCAAGGCATCAAACTTTTTAATGCACTACCAAAACATATGAAAGAGCTGGAAAATGAGGATAAATTTAAAACTGTTATAAAGAACCACATGCTTGACAAATGTTATTACAGCGTAAGTGAATATCTCTGCGCAACTGTATAACAATATATCTTTACGTTAATGTGACAAATGAAATTACATTAGTGCATAAGAAATTATGTTATAAAAACACTTATTAGTTGTATATTGTATTAAACATAAGATAGATTAATATGAATTCAGCACAGACACAAATTTTGTAAAGATATTATATAGTTGTTAAAATGTACCCTGAGAAATCCTATATCACAAATGTGATCATTGGGATGATAATAAATAAATAAATAAAAGATACACCAATCTAGATGTTCAAAGCTACATTTCAGTTTGTTAGAATTCAAATGGATATGTTTATTATTCGGAGTTAGGTTGGCTGCGCTGTAGTGAATCCATACGCAACAATGAAGCTCTCGCTGCTGATGCGTTATCGAAATATACGCCGGTAAGCACAGTTCAGCTGATCAGCAGGATGTTTGTTGTATTTGCCTGAGAGTTTTGAAGGAAATGAATTACTTTGTGGATGGTTTAAATGCAGAAGAAGGTACAAACGAAGTGGGAGTAATTGAAATAGTAGGAATTCTGCAAGAAATCGAACCTATTGTTGTACTTGCAAATGACCAGAACGAGACCGAGAATGACGGTCCCTCCTGGAATAGGAAGAGGCGTTCTGATCAATGGAAAAGAAATATTTCCAAAACAGAAAGGTAAGAACTTTAAAAGTATTATTAAAGGAACATTATGTAATGAATACTGTGTTGACACTACTTGTTACGAAATATGTGAAAGGATTAGTGAAAGTTACTGGTAACTGGCATTTGCAGATTCAAAAAGCTAAAAGAAATGCTGCTCCCGAAAAGAAAAACATGATTTGCCTAGTTCGTGGAGACCCCTTCTACAACTTTGAGGCTTGTGACGGGAGGGGAGGATCCTGAAGAGAAACAAAAAATTCCAGCAAAGGAAACCACCTAACATCAATCACAGCTGATGTAAGACTTTCAGAAGCCAAACTCGAATATGTCAAAATGCTTTTGGAGTTCCACTGTGGTGAAGACTGGGCGACCAACGACAAACTCAAATTCTACACTCAGGTGTCGAACAGGAAGGCACTCCTACAGTCGCCCCTGCCACTGTCAACCATTTGAAGAAGCCAGAAGAGATTTTGCGTTGATGGGCAGTGTTGTGTTCGATGTCACATGAAAGCAGTTTCAGCTAATTTCATTTTTTAGAATTTTTTGTCGCTGTTTTAACTAAGTTGCAACCTTCCGTGAATTTTATTATTTTCTAAAATTTTGTCGATGTTTTACTAAGATGCAATTTGAAGCTTATTTTATTTTCTACATAATGCTGTGATGTCAACAACGTGAGGGTGTAGGCCTATTTTTTGAAACCTAATGTTGAACGTTCATATTTGTTCTCTTTTAGACGTTAAGCAAGTCAGTTTTCCCTGGAAAAATAATGTCACCTTCGTATTTTACTAGTGTTGTAGAATTTTTAGACTTCTCTTTGAAATAAAACGTATTCTATTTAAATTCGCAATAATTCCGCGTTTTCCGTCATTCTCAACACATCACTGAATAGCATATTTGGCAACAGAATGCTTGTTTTGTAACTGGATCGATACGTTTTCAAAACCAGTTAAGTACCTAAGTAGTGTGCAAAAACAGCTATGAAATATTTCACGTAAGATTTTAACATGTAAAACATAATTGAAGATTAATTTTTTTTTCTTTTTTTAAAACAAAGAAATGAAGTCTTTAACTTTAATAATTTGGATGAGACTAGTTTTTCGCGATTATCTCAGTTTGCTTATCATGTAGTTAGTGGCTTTCGTAGCTGGCTACTCGATTATATTCCCTCATTTTTCAGTGAGGCTTTTATGGTGAATGGCTAAGGAGGGGGGGGGGGGGGGCTATGGCGTACACGAAAGTATTTGCAAAAAGATAGGAGGGGGGGGGGGGCTATGGCGTACACGAAAGTATTTGCAAAAAGATATCAGTTATTTCCGATACAGTGGAAATGCTTTTGAGTTAAAACAACAAAACAGTGGCTAGATCAACACTGAAATACTCAGAACTCGCTGACTATCCGTATCAGTGGTAAACAGATTAGCCACAAGAATTCAAACAGGAAGAAACGAAGAAATGTTCCAGAAACAATGAACAAAGATCGGTGAATAAGCATTCCTTACCACTACATCAAAGCAGGTATGGGTTCAATGAACAATGGTGTCGATAATCACTATGTAACAATGTAAGTTAAATTCGTACAGAAAGGCGCAAACTATGTACACATAGCATCGCATCGAAAACTAAGGTGGAATAATTGTTGTAAGTTGTAAGAAAACTAGTATTTGGACACATGAGTTTGAGCTAGGTGTACTATCGCAAGAAAATCCCTCCATTAACAGCTGCAGGTCGTCCTGAAAATAGGCATGATGACAGTGTACTCGTATCATTCTTCTGCTCCACAGCAACAGAAAGTCCACTGCTGTTGCAGAATCAGAAAAGTGAGATGTATGTTCCGAAACAATACTGTATAGCAAGTTGTTATGAAGTTCATTGTTCATTAAACGCACTACGTTCACATTTCAGTATGAAAATTTTAATGAATTTTACTAGTTAAAAACATCCCCGATATATGTCTCATAGGAACACATAATACATTCATTATCTGACACGCTGCTTTGTCTAGGGGCCACATTTCTCATAGTCAACCATGCAGTAGTAGTTATGCAATGCATTCAATCAGTCATAGGAATTATTGCTTAGATTATGTGTTTCATGCTGAAAACAGCCCTCAGTTTAGTAAGGCACTACAGATAATTTTATCCTGAAGTCTAGTACGCACTGGTTTATTCACCAGACTCATTATCGCAATTTGTTATCACTGGCTTATAGGCGCCATATTACTATTGTGGACTGTTTGTGGACAACTCTTTCTCGCCCTGTTACACAAAAGAACCGAAGTGGAAACCTAGTTTTAAGTCATATGGATAAATGTTTTATATAATTGAGGCAAAGCAACAACCTTTTCTGAAATTAGTTTGTTCGGAAAACGCAGTGCCGGCGCAAGCTCAAGTGCTGCCCCGTGCGAGCTGCTAAATTGCCGCCGCCCCCCCCCCCCCCCCCGTTTTTTTTAAACGTTTGTGGAATTTTATTTAAACAAATCTGTAGGAAACGTCAGCAATCAATTGAAATTTTTGTTTTTACTTTTCAGATCTACATAGATTTCGGCCACTGATTGGCCAATCTCAAAGCTTTTAACACGTGCTTACACCTAAACCGTCATGTTGACAGTTATGTTCAGCATGACGGTATAGATGTAAACATAACTCAAAGCATTGAGAATAACCACACTGTGCCCGAAATCTATGTAGATCTGGAAAATAAAAACAAAAATTGCGACTGATTGGTGACATTCTGTACAGATTTGTACAAAACAGTCGCTGGGCGCCGGCTCAAAAATGGAGTCAAACCTGATTGAAGAAATCTAGCTAATTTTAATAAGCCTTGTGAATTTAAAAAAATGTTCAAATGTGTGTGAAATCGTATGGGACTTAACTACTAAGGTCATCAGTCCCTAAGCTTACACACTACTTAACCTAAATTATCCTAAGGACAAACACACACTCGAACCTCCGCCGGGACCAGCCACACAGTGAATGACTGCTGCGCCTTACACCGCTCGGCTAATCCCGGGCGGCATGAAGTTACAGTTAACGTAAATAAACATTTTTCAGTGGTTGTGAACAGATAATGTATTCAACGAAAAACATAATATATTTATAATTTAACGATACTCTGGTTTGAACAATAATATTTACAATAACTATTTAATGTTGAACAAAATAAGAAACAACACAGTAAATAACCAAGACACTGATCATAATACAAAAATTTAAAAAAATACTAGTCAAATCGAACCATCCTGGCTTTGCTTGTGCAAACTCTTACACATGATCTGTGTAATTTAAGTCCTCTGCAAGCTCGTGCTCAATCGATATTGTTGCAAGATCATTCAAACGAGTTTGGCTCAGCGTTGATCGGAGGTATGTCTTTATCAATTTCAGTTTTGAGAAACTCCACTCGCAACTGTCTCTGGGAGAGTTAGGAGAATTCTCAGAGCAGTGTTAACATTAGGGCAAAAATTATGTCTTCCTATTAAACTTCAGAGTCTCTTTTGGACCTGTTCCAGGTTTCAAGAATGTTGAAAGCACTTTTAGTTCTTCCCTCAACTCCAGTGCATCAATGTCGCTTGACTCATGATCTTGCAAAATCGCTGCGAGTTTCTACACTTCGTGTTCAGGCTGTCAGGAGGTGCATTCTTCAACTCGACGATATCGTAGAGAAAATCAAAATTATCACAATGAGATTTCAGTTGATTGAATCTCTCATCGGAAGATGTGGTTACTATATCTAAAAGATATATTTACAATAACTATTTAATGTTGAACAAAATAAGAAACAACACAGTAAATAACCAAGACACTGATCATAATACAAAAATTTAAAAAAATACTAGTCAAATCGAACCATCCTGGCTTTGCTTGTGCAAACTCTTACACATGATCTGTGTAATTTAAGTCCTCTGCAAGCTCGTGCTCAATCGATATTGTTGCAAGATCATTCAAACGAGTTTGGCTCAGCGTTGATCGGAGGTATGTCTTTATCAATTTCAGTTTTGAGAAACTCCACTCGCAACTGTCTCTGGGAGAGTTAGGAGAATTCTCAGAGCAGTGTTAACATTAGGGCAATCTTGTAACTTTTTGACTGTCTCATCCCTCCCTTCATAGGTAAAGTGTATTGGCCGGGAAACATTTATAAGTAGTAACATTAGATATTCTAGCTCTAATTCTGTAGCCAATTCTTTGGAATCCGTCAAGGGAAGACACAAACTTTTCTTCTGTTCTGCAGGTCTCCAAATACGCTTTCGTTTTTCAATCATTTCCACGGCCTCAGAAACATTTATGTCAATGGCCTGGATGGTCTTACTGACTACACTGATGTGAAGCAGAACGTCGTTCCAGATTACCAGAGAAATGAGAAAGGTGTAATTTTTTATTTGATTCGCAAGTGACGTTGCTTCGTGAGCGGTCATGCCATCTAATTCTTCTAATATCTGAACGAGTACATCATAAACGCCTCCAATTTGAAACCTCAGGGAGGTAAGTGCATCGATGCGACTTTCCCACCTAGTATCGTTCAGTGGCTTCAGCGACAGGTTAGGCAGATACTTCTTCAAAACGTCCCAACGAGAAGAAGTCATACAAGCTTTTCACTGTCGAAAACATGGAAACAGTTTATTTAGAAGACAAAGCGGCATCGTTTACAACATGATTCAATGAGTGACTGCTACGTGGTACATAAAATGCTCTCTTGTTCGTATCTGAAATTCTTTTCTGGAGGCCAGACTTCTTTCCTTTCATGTTTCCTCCATTGTCGTATCCTTGCTCTCTCATATAGGATTTTTTTATCATCCAAGAACTTGAGTATGACCTACGTCAAAGTGGAGCTTGAAGAACAGTGCACTGGAAGAAATCCCAGAAAATGCTCCCGAATTCGGACATCGTATACTCCGGCGAGTGTTGTCTCCTGGACGAAATGTACCACAACTGTCATCTGCTCAACTTTTGAAATATCTGATGTGCAGTCCAGAACTATACTGTAACACTTTGCAGATTACATCATTAATAGAATGTTGTTGGTTATAGATGATCCAATAAGATGAATTATTTTATTCTGTGTCTCTTTTCCAGGATAATGATGACCCTTGTTCTCACCTTGCTTTGTTCTGTGCAGGTGCTCCATCATCACAGTGAGGAACTTTCCGAATAATTCAACAAATTTCAAGAAGTTTCCGTTGTCAGGCTGAAAGAGTGTATCTGTACTTCCTCTCAAAGGCAGACATTACCGACCCAGGAAATGAATTATTGCCGTTAAGCGCTCAAGAACATTTTTCCAATGTTCGCTTTCAGTATTCAGAAGCCTTTGATGATGAGCATCGACAGTTCGTGACTTTTTCAGTCCTTCGGGAAACACGATCCACTTTTTATGTGAATTCAAATGCTCATTAGACTTCCCGTGACTTTCGAGATACGATGCAAGGTGCCGCCAGTCGCTTATACCGTTCTTTGCAATTTTTACTGTAGATGATGAAAAAAGTTTGCAACAAAAGCAGAACACAGCATCCTTGCTCTCTGAGTACCCCAGCCAATGTCTATCTGCTTCTTCTAAATTCTTCAAAGAATAGCTGTAGTGCACAGGGCTGAAACGCCGGTTGTCCGCGTTTTTAGGACATCTTCAGCTTCCTTAATGCGCTCGGGAGGACCACGCAGGACCAAAGTCGTTCGATTGCAGTCGCTAATAATTTCCGGCCATCCTCCTGGATCTGAGTCAACTGTGTCTTCCAGTTTAGGCTCGCCTTCAATCCCTTCTCCGGTGGTGGGTACCTCGGCTGATGTTCCTCCGGTATTTACCGAATCGGTCGCCTCATTTCAGTTCTGCCTGATGTTTCAATCTCGGAGCTCTCGTCACAAAGCAGGTCTTGAGTCCAGACAGTGTCTGTTGAACATGTTGTGGATGGCCCACCATCAGCATTGCTAGTGTATGCGGTGGTCGCAGTACTATGTTCGTCAACTTTCTGGTCATGTCCTGAAGATAAAGATGTAGCTGCAGTAGCTCCACTAGTTTCTGTACTTTCAGGATCTATTTTTCCACCCTCGCCGCTGCTAGGCCGTTCTCTCTTTGGCTTGAAATATCGTTGTAGTGCATCCTTTTGCTTCTTATCGTCATCGCCCTTCAGCGCCCGTCTTTTCCTATATTCACTGCCAGACAGTCTCTTTCTGCTCTCTGATATGTTTCGATCCAGCCTGTAAAGAACGATTACATGAAACTAACTGTTGATGTCAGTGAACTTTATTTGCAACACATTTCGCAGACAATTTCCTGGTATTCCACTGCACGTAAACGGAAAATTATATCACTGTAGGATACCCTGTTCAGGAGATGAAGTCATAAGAATTCAGCCGCGTGAAATTGAATTTAAGGCCGAATTTCACTACATACGCAGATGAAACGGTCAAAGAGTGGGGCGGAAGACAATGAGAGAGGAAGAATAAGGAGACAAAGTAACATAATAATGCAATAAATACACACCTGGGCATCGACGGGTACTACTGCTAGTCAAAATACGTATATTAACTCACTGCACTGCGGTTGTTCATTTCAAAGAACGAACACTCGACATCTGTCGTAATTTCCATGTGTCACTTCTTTCGTGTCTGATTATGGAATAAGGGGTAACAAATTAGTCATCGCCGTATCGCTTCACTTTTCTTCACTTTATTTTCATTCTAGCTATTGGGACGACGCGTGCTTATTTGCTGACTTGCCAATTTTTGAAGTAACAGATCATAAGAAAAATAAATTTTCTTACTCTGCAATCTTGAAGGAGAAAAATTCTAACTTATGAGTAACGTGCATGCGCAATACTAATTGTACTTTATTTGAAAAGCACTTACCTATTACATCCTGTGGCAGCAGCACCGTCCAACACACAGAGGGCTGAACTACGGCACTGCCGACACAGGTAGGGGCAGCTGTACCGTTACGCCGAATTTCGGCAACGGTGCGTGGCACACCGGACCGCACGGGGACAAAAGCAGGGGGACAGTGCGAGCTAGTCAACGCGTCGCGACACACGTCTCTCAGTTCTCCCGCCGTGGACCACGTGCGTCGAGTCAACGTGACTCTGTCGTAAATGCGTACGCGCGGTCGTAAACGCAGTCGCCCTTCCGCAGTGTGCACCGCACTGTTAAAGTGTCTTTCGCTCCTTCGCGGATGTTACGGCGCCCCCGGTCGCGCCAGGAGCAGAACATTCAGTGATGTGGCCTTTTGTCTCACTCGGTCCACGCGGTCGCGCCACGGCTCATCACTGGAGTGTATACCCTCCGGGATCGGTGATCGAGCCGTGCCGCCAGTGCAACGCACCTGTATGGGTGGACATTAGCAACGAATGGTATTTGTCATTTATTGTAACGGTAGGAAGAATAAATGTGTCCTGTCCCGAAACCACTTTAGTCGTTTTTTGCCACCAAGCCTCTCCCTTGAGCATAGTGCGTGGGAGCGGCGATAAAGCCGGTTCACTGCACGTGAGTGACTGTAAGAGGAGATACCACATGTTCCCGCTTCACTGGTGACCCCGACGTGATCTGAGGCTAAAAAAAAAAAACACGTGGTGACGAACATTCGTCGGTACGAGAGACGTGGGACTGCGAGTACACTTGCGCGTATACGCCCACGCCGAACAGTGCTCTGTAGTAAATTTTTTTTTAACTAACTCTTTTTTTTATGTTGTTTTTGTGCGCGTATGTTTTTGATCGCAGACTGCTTAGTGTTATTCCTTTTACGTGTGTTTCCTTGTCGTGCTATTGTACTTTCCTCTTGTACGAAGATTCGACTCTGAACTAGGGTGGCGACATTAGAGGAGTTGCAAAAGACCGTTGAAGAACTGCTCGCACGCAACACGAGGCTATAGAGTGAGCTACAACCATGGACTACACGTGCGGACGCCGTGCAGCCACAGATAGCTCAGGACAATGTTGGCACGCAAATCCCTGCCACACCGACGCCTCCTACGACCGCCAGAACGCCGACAAGCGCTGGACGGGCATTGATCAGGCTGCCTCCCTTTTGGCCGCGCAACCCTGTAATGTGGTTCAGCCAAGTTGAGGCGGTATTTATGAGCAACCATGTGACCTGTGACCTGGCGAAATTTGGGCACATAGTGAGCCAGCTGGACCAGAACTATGTGGCCGAAGTGCAGGATATGATCCTCGCCCCGCCGACGCAGTCAAGCTACAAACGGCTCAAGGAAGAGGGACGCCATCGCTAACTTGGCCGACAGGGTGTACGACGCGCTGACAACAGCGTCTAGCACTGCAGCTGCGGCAGCTTATGACTCTGTCCCCCCACCTCCATGGCAGCACACGCCTCCCGTACCCACATCGGATGCCGACCTGCACCAGCTAGTGCAAAACTTGACCGCACAGGTGGCAGCTCTCTCTACGCAAGTCGACCGGTTGGCGTGCTTGCAGCAAGAGGGTAGCACGTGCCACAGCGGCAGCAGACCGGGCGACAGCGGCAATGCAGCAACAGCCGCTCCAGCGGTACCCCACAGAAGTCAGAGCACGCACAAAGCGGCTACTGCTGGTACCACACCCACTTCGGCAATGACGCAACCAGGTGCCGCGCTCCTTGCTCGCACCCAAATGCCAGCTGCGACCGGACCTAGGCGCACCCGGCTGTAGTGTGATATCGAAGCGTCTGTTTGTTGCAGAACGGGGGGCAGGCGTGAGGTAGTTCGTCGACACGGGTTCGAACCTCTCGATATTCCCCCATTCTATGTTACCAGACCGCAGGCGGGCCGAGGCACTCTGCCTTACAGCAGTGAACAATTCCGCTATTAAAACTTATGGCACACACAGCCGCAATATAGATCTAGGCCTAGGTCACACATTCTCATGGACTTTTACTGCGGCCGACGTCAATGAGCCGATCATGGGTGCAGACTTTCTCGGCCACTATGGGCTGCTAGCCGACATCACAAACGGCCAGCTCATCGACGCGACAACGAATTTAAAGGTAGCAGAACAGTGCCGGCAGGCTGCATACTAGTGTTAAACCCGTGAAGTGCCCCGGACCGTACGCTGACATCCTTGAACAACTCCTCGACCTCACCCGCCCAGCCAGTGCACTGAGAGACATCAAACATTCGACGGTGCACCACATAATAAGCACACCCGGACCCCCCACATTGTGTCGCCCACGTCGACTCGCACCTGACAGACTTGCAGCAGCAAATGCAGAGTTCGAGGCCATGCTGCGGCAAGTCATCATGCGACCATCAAGCAGCCCATGGTCATCGGTGTTGCATTTAGTGCCCAAAAAAGACAATTTGTGGCGCCCGTGTGGGGACTATGGCGCCCTTAATTCGCAAACGGTGGCGAACCAATACCCAGTCCCACACCTTCAAGACTTCAGCTACGCCTTGGCAGGCTGCGCAGTGCTCAGCAAGATAGATTGCGCAAAGGCGTACACCTAAATTCCAGTGGCGCACGAAGACATTGAAAAAACAGCCATCGTAACGCCCTTTGGGCTTTTCGAAAGCCTGTTTATGACTTTCGGTCTTTGGAATGCTGCCCAGACTTGGCAGCGGTTCCTGGATGGCGTCTTGCGAGGCTTGCCATTTTGTTTCGTGTACCTCGATGACATCCTGGTGTATTCCAAGTCGCCCGAACTCCACCGCCACCACTTAACGACCGTCTTTCAGTGTCTGAGTAAAGCCGACATCGTTATTAACCCCGCTAAATGCGAGTTCGGTGTGACAGAAATCGAGTTCCTCAGCCATTTAATTACGCCCACTGGATCGACACCGCTACCAGAGAAAGTGAAAGCAATACTGAACATGCCGCGTCCGCAGATGCACAAAGAATTACGACGTTACCTCGGCATGTTGAACTTTTATCGTCCACACCTGCCCAACACTGCAGCCATGCAAGAGCCACTGACTAAGGCGTTACAAGGTCCTACCTCAAAAGGAAAGACCCTCGTGAATTGGACAGAGGCAATGGAGCAGGGCTTCATGGACTCAAAAAGGAATCTCATGGAAGCGATGCTGCTCACACACCCGATACATGACGCAGACTTAGCTGTAGTCATGGACGCCAGCCAGGCCGCCATTGGTGCGGCGTTACAACAGTGTGTCGGCGGGAGTTGGCAGCCTCTCGGTTTTTTCTCTAAAAAGCTTTCCAATTCGCAACGTGCTTGGAGCGCTTATGACCGAGAGTTGCTTGCAGTGTACGCGGCGGTGAAATACTTCCGACCGTCCATAGAAGCCCGACAATTTGTCATTTTCACCGACACGCGTTCAAGAACAACCACACTAAGTGTTCACCGTGCCAACTCCAGTAGTTAGAGTACGTGTCGCAATTCACGACAGACATCTGACACATTTCGGGGATAGACAATATCGTCGCCGATTGATTGTCCCGAGCGTGTGCCGTTATTTCATCCCCTGTGAACTTTGAGGACGTGGCCCAAGTACAGGAGAGTGATGAAGAACTTCACCACTTCCATCACGACACTTCCGGCGGCCTGCAACTGGAGCTGGTGCCTGTCCCCGGCTCCGCACGGAAGATTTCGTGTTGACATCTCAACCGGCACGCACCAACCGTTCCTCCCGCAGAAATTCCGGCACAGTGCCTTTGACCGTGTCCACAGACTGTCACACCCCGGCACCAACACCACTGCGACGCTCGTGGCTTCACGTTTCGTCTGGCCTGAGCTTCGGAAGGACAGTCGCGAATGGGCGCGCAATTGCACCGCATGTCAGCGTGCCAAAGTCAGGAGGCACACCCACGCACCCGTGTGCACTTTCCGGGACGCGACACGCCGATTTGCGCACGTTCACATGGACCTCGTCGGCCCGCTTCCTCTCTCACAAGGCAAGCAGTACCTCCTAACTATGGTGGACTGCTTCACTTGCTGGCCGGAAGCAACGCCCGTCGCGGACATCACAGCCGAGACCGTCGCCACCGCATTCGTCAACACCTGGGTGGCACGCTTCGGATGTCCCAGTCACGTGACAACTGACCACGGCCGCCAGTTTGACTGCGTGTTGTTTATGCACGTCGCCAGACTGTGTGGCACCTGGTTACACACGACAACCAGCTACCATCCAGCGTCGAATGGCATGGTCGAACGGTTCCACAGGACTCTGAAAGCCACTCTAACCTGCCACAACACCTCATGGCCTGTGAGTAACGCCGAAGGAGGAGATAGGCGCGTCACCTGCCGACCTCGTTTATGGGCAATCTCTGACAATCCCGGGCGATTTTGTCGAAGATGTAAGACTCCCACGCAGAGCCGTGGCACCCACTCTGGCAGAACGTCTGTGCACTCACATGGCCGGCCTCCGAGTGCACGCACCGACGCGGCATGGCACTGGGAAGATATTCGTCGACGCCAACCTGCAGCACTGCACGCATGTTATGTTGCATACCGATGCAGTACAGCCACCTCTCCGACCGCCCTACAGTGGACCGCACCGCGTGATCGCCCAAGGAGACAAAACGCTGCTCATCGAGTGCAACGGGAAGCCGTCGACAGTGTCAGTCGACCGCGTCAAACCAGCCTACATCTTGCCCGCTCCATCAGCCACGCATTTCTTTGACCCGGCAGGAGATCTGATCACAGACAACACTCCCTCTGCCAGCGGTCAGATGGAACCCGCACTCACATCTACATCTACATCTACATTTATACTCCGCAAGCCACCCAACGGTGTGTGGCGGAGGGCACTTTACGTGCCACTGTCATTACCTCCCTTTCCTGTTCCAGTCGCATATGGTTCGCGGGAAGAACGACTGTCTGAAAGCCTCCGTGCGCGCTCTAATCTCTCTAATTTTACATTCGTGATCTCCTCGGGAGGTATAAGTAGGGGAAGCAATATATTCGATACCTCATCCAGAAACGCACCCTCTCGAAACCTGGCGAGCAAGCTACACCGCGATGCAGAGTGCCTCTCTTGCAGAGTCTGCCACTTGAGTTTGTTAAACATCTCCGTAACGCTATCATAGTTACCAAATAACCCTGTGACGAAACACGCCGCTCTTCTTTGGATCTTCTCTATCTCCTCCGCCAACCCGATCTGGTGCGGATCCCACACTGATGAGCAATACTCAAGTATAGGTCGAACGAGTGTTTTGTAAGCCACCTCCTTTGTTGATGGACTACATTTTCTAAGGACTCTCCCAATGAATCTCAACCTGGTACCCGCCTTACCAACAATTAATTTTATATGATCATTCCACTTCAAATCGTTCCGCACGCATACTCCCAGATATTTTACAGAAGTAACTGCTACCAGCGTTTGTTCCCCTATCATATAATCATACAATAAAGGATCCTTCTTTCTATGTATTCTCGATACATTACATTTGTCTATGTTAAGGGTCAGTTGCCACTCCCTGCACCAAGTGCCTATCCGCTGCAGATCTTCCTGCATTTCGCTACAATTTTCTAATGCTGCAACTTCTCTGTATACTACAGCATCATCCGCGAAAAGCCACATGGAACTTCCGACACTATCTACTAGGTCATTTATATATATTGTGAAAAGCAATGGTCCCATAACACTCCCCTGTGGCACGCCAGCGGTTACTTTAACGTCTGTAGACGTCTCTCCGTTGATAACAACATGCTGTGTTCTGTTTGCTAAAAACTCTTCAATCCAGCCACACAGCTGGTCTGATATTCCGTAGGCTCTTACTTTGTTTATCAGGCGACAGTGCGGAACTGTATCGAACGCCTTCCGGAAATCAAGAAAAATAGCATCTACCTGGGAGCCTGTATCTAATATTTTCTGGGTCTCATGAACAAATAGAGCGAGTTGGGTCTCACACGATCGCTGTTTCCGGAATCCATGTTGATTCCTACATAGTAGATTCTGAGGTTCCAAAAACGACATGATACTCGAGCAAAAAACATGTTCTAAAATTCTACAACAGATCGACGTCAGAGATATAGGTCTATAGTTTTGCGCATCTGCTCGACGACCCTTCTTGAAGACTGGGACTACCTGTGCTCTTTTCCAATCATTTGGAACCCTCCGTTCCTCTAGAGACTTGCGGTACACGGCTGTTAGAAGGGGGGCAAGTTCTTTCGCGTACTCTGTGTAGAATCGAATTGGTATCCCGTCAGGTCCAGTGGACTTTCCTCTGTTGAGTGATTCCAGTTGCCGCAGGTGACGCACAGCTGCAGCCTGCTGCCATCGGGCCACCGCATGGGCCTCCCACCACCACCTCCAGGCAGCTGGCATGGCCGCCCGGACCGCGCCAATCACAGGCGCACCGGTCGCTCCCACCGCAGCCACCAGCGGACTACGTCATGCACACCGGCCGCCGCGTCCGATTCAAACGTCCGTGCTGCGTCGCCAGCGCGCCACGACACCCAAACCAGCAATCACGCGCCCCAGCCACTGAACGCCGTCAGAATCTGGCGCCCACGAGCCGCCGTCCGCTGTAGAGACCCGGCCTCCAGCTGCAAGTGCCATCGGCCAAAACTCCAGTCGAGCCCCGGACACCATCTCCTGCGTTCGTCACAGCTCCTGGACCCGCTTTGCCCCCACTGCGTCAGGTGTTGAGGCCGGATCGGCATCCGCGCCAGTTTACCACATTCGCTTCGCCGTCGAGCTCCGGTCATCGCGCTCCACACCGCCCGGCTTGTCCATAGCAGCGATAAAGCCGGTTCACTGCACTACTACAGTAGTGCAAGTTTATATGCCAACTAGCTCTGCAGATGACGAAGAAATTGAAGAAATGTACGATGAAAGAAAAGAAATTATTCAGATAGTGAAGGGAGACGAAAAATTAATAGTCATGGGTGATTGGAATTCGAGAGTAGGAAATGGGAGAGAAGGAAACGTAGTAGATGAATATGGATAGGGGCTAAGAAATGAAAGAGGAAGCTGCCTGGTACAATTTTGCACAGAGTGTAACTTAATCATAGCTAACACTTGGTTCAAGAATCATAAAAGAAAGTTGTATACATGGAAGAACCCTGGAGATACTGACAGATTTCAGATAGATTATATAATGGTAAGACAGAGATTTAGGAACCAGGTTTTAAATTGTAAGACATTACCAGGGGCATATGTGCACTCCGACCACAATCTATTGGTTATGAACTGTAGATTAAAACTGAAGAAACTGCAAAAAGGCGGGAATTTAAGGAGATGAGACCTGGATAAACTGACTAAACCAGAGGTTGTACAGGGTTTCAGGGAGAGCGTAAGGGAACAAATGGCAGGAATGGGTGAAAGAAATACAGTAGAAGAAGAATGGGTAGCTTTGAGGGATGAAGTAGTGAAGGCAGCAGAGGATCAAGTAGCTAAAAAGACGAGGGCTAGTAGAAATCCTTGGGTAACAGAAGAAATATTGAATTTAATTGATGAAAGGAGAAAATATAAAAATGCAGTAAATGAAGCAGGCAAAAAGGAATACAAACGTCTCAAAAATGAGATCGACAGGAAGTGCAAAATGGCTAAGCAGGTATGGCTAGAAGATATATGTAAGGATGTAGAGGCTTATCTCACTAGGGGTAAGATACATACTGCCTACAGGAAAATTAAAGATACATTTGGAGAAAAGAGAACCACTTGTATGAATATCAAGAGCTCAGATGGAAACCCAGTTCTAAGCAAAGAAGGGAAAGCAGAAAGGTGGAAGGTGTATATAGAGGGTCTATACAAGGGCGATGTACTTGAGTACAATATTATGGAACTGGAAGAGGCTGTAGATGAAGATGAAATGGGGGATATGATACTGCGTGAAGAGTTTGACAGAGCACTTAAAGACCTGAGCCGAAACAAGGCCCCGGGAGTAGACAACATTCCATTCGAACTACTGACGGCCTTCGGAGAGCCAGTCCTGACAAAACTCTACCATCTGGTGAGCAAGATGTATGAGACAGGCGAAATACCCGCAGACTACAAGAAGAATATAATAATTCCAATTCTAAAGAAAGCAGGTGTTGACAGATGTGAAAATTACCAAACTATCAGTTTAATAAGTCACAGCTGTAAAATACTAACGTGAATTCTTTACAGATGAATGGAAAAACTGGTAGAAGCCGACCTCAGCGAAGTTTGGATTCCACAGAAATATTGAAACACGTGGGGCAATACTGACACTACGGCCTATCTTAGAAGCTAGATTAAGGAAAGACAAACCTACGTTTCTAGCATTTGTAGACTTAGAGAAAGCTTTTGACAATGTTGACTGGAATACTCTCTTTCAAATTCTGAAGGTGGCAGGGGTAAAATACAGAGGGCGAAAGGCTACTTACAATTTGTATAGAAACCACATTGCAATAATAAGAGTTGAGGGGCATGAAAGGGCAGCAGTGGTTGGGAAGGGAGTGAGACAGGGTTGTAGCCTCTCCCCGACGTTATTCAATCTGTATATTGAGCAAGCAGTAAAGGAAACAAATAAAAAATTCGGAGTAGGTACTAAAATCCATGGAGAAGAAATAAAAACTTTGAGGTTCGCCGATGACATTGTAATTCTGTCAGAGACAGCAAAGGACTTGGAAGAGCAGTTGAACGGAATGGATAGTGTCTTGAAGGGAGGATATAAGATGAACATCAACTAAATCAAAACGAGGACAAAGGAATGTAGTCGAATTAAGTCAAGTGATGTTGAGGGTATTAGATTAGGAAATGAGACACTTAAAGTAGTATAGGAGTTTTGCTATTTGGGGAGCAAAATAAATAATGATGGTCGAAGTAGAGAGGATATAAAAAGTAGACTGGCAATGGGAAGGAAAGCGTTTCTGAAAAAGATAAATTTGTTAACATCGAGTATAGATTTATGTTTCAGGAAGTCGTTTCTGAAAGTATTTGTATGGAGTGTAGCCGTGTATGGAAGTGAAACATGGACGATAAGTAGTTTAGACAAGAAGAGAGTAGAAGCTTTCTAAATGTGGTGCTACAGAAGAATGCTGAAGATTTGATGGGTAGATCACGTAACTAATGAGGAAGTATTGAATAGGATTGGGCAGAAAAGAAGTTTGTGGCACAACTTGACTAGAAGAAGGGATTGGTTGGTAGGACATGTTCTGAGGCATCAAGGGATCACAAATTTAGTATTGGAGGGCAGCGTGGAGGGTAAAAATCGTTGAGGGAGACCAAGAGATGAATACACCAATCAGATTCAGAGGGATGTAGGTTGCAGTAGGTACTGGGAGATGAAGAAGCTTGCGCAGGATAGAGTAGCATCGAGAGCTGCATCAAACCAGTCTCAGGACTGAAGACCACAACAACAGCAACATGGTGTTTATAAATAAGTATCATAATTCATTGAATGTAATTTGAAGAATTTGCAATGAAGAATGAGGCCACTCAGCTGGCCGCGGTGGTCTAGCGGTTCTGGCTCTGCAGTCCGGAACCGCGGGACTGCTACGGTCGCAGGTTCGAATCCTGCCTCAGGCATGGGTGTGTGTGATGTCCTTAGGTTAGTTAGGTTTAAGTAGTTCTAAGTTCTAGGGGACTTATGACTTAAGATGTTGAGTCCCATAGTGCTCAGAGCCATTTGAACCAATGAGGTTGAAAGGTCTCTGTTGGATTCCTTTCATGTATAATTTCTTAAATCTGTTGCCATTTATGGAATAAATTCCTCTTCTAAATGTACTGTGGCGTTTCTGACTATCTGGGAGGAGACTGAGCAGTGGAACGTGTTACTTTTACACATAAACAAGAACGATCTGTCACACTACTACACTTTAAAGCACAGTTTATATGTAATTCTTATATGTAATTCATGTCACACAGTCGCATACGGAACCTACATCCGCTTTCTTTTATATACTGTATATGATAAGATACTGTCATCCCCCTTCCCTTTTGTGTGAGAGGATGAATGAGCATATGTATTTCTAGTTGCATGCTTGAGGGTAGCAGACAAGGCTGTCTGCTAGAGAACAGTAGGACCAACGTCGGAACAGGTAGCTACGCTTCCTAAAAGCAAAGAGGTTTCTATCCTTAGTATGGTCCTGTCCATCCGTTGTCATGTTGGTATAGGAAGCTGCCCCTCTGGCCACTTCCGTTGGTCTTTGTGAGCCACCCTCAGGAAGCACGCTGGGCAGTAGGGCAGTTGCAGGGTGGCCGTGGCGAGCGTCTGAAGTGGTAAGATCTCCGGCTAAGTGCGTGTCTGTTTAGTCCGTAGGACAATGGATCTCTTAAGTTCAGCCTAACTGAACAATTTAATCACCTTTATTTCGGGTTTAGGTCTAAAATATCCGATGTTATCTTAAATCGCAGCGCAGTATAATTCTCGTGTAAAGTTCAGATTATTTTTCGGTAGTTGCTTTGTTACTACTTTGTGAGTAAAGTGGAACTACGTGTTGATCAGTAACTCTAACTAAGATCAATCTTAAATGCGAATGCTTGTGTGATTATAACGTCTCGTCTTGACTATATTTTCAATATAGCAACTTTTCTTTATGTTCAGCCCACGTGGGGTGTACTTTGCGAGACCACTACCACGTGCTTATATAACTGTTTGACCCATCAGGTTAATAGTAAGACGTTAGTAACCAGTTCAAGGTTTTTCTTTTGTCAATTGCTTTTCGATCTAATTTATTTTAATTATCAAAATTATTGTGGAGTTGTACGCTTTGTGTAAACCAAGTTGACCACGTGAAGCATGTGGTGTAATCATCAAAGTAGCCCTCAGCTATTCTTTTTGCGAAGATTTCACAAAGAGTTAATATGAATTTAGTATACCAGTGTGTGGTAATTACATGACGGACAGGATTGTGGTATGAACGTAATTTCTTTGGGTAAAAACTGAATCTGTTGGTTGTGGTTAATTTCTTCTTGCTTATGTTTCAATGTTCTTCGTGTGTTATTTTATGAATGCAGTGTGGTATGCAGTCTCCCAATCTTGGCTCCATATTTTATGTGTTCCGTAAGATTACAATCTCACATTTTTTCAATCGTAAATAAGGCACCAGCTCAGTTATAACTCACGTATAATATGCTGAAATTTCAATGAACAATCTTAAAATAAATTTCCAAATATAAACTGATTTCTTTCTTTTTATTTAAATTCTCCTTTATATATATATATATTACCGGTTTTGTATGACTATTAAAAGATTATCATTAATGTTAGTCTGCTTGGTAAACCTAGACTAAATATCTGATGAAACAGTTGCCCAGTAATCCACGGTTAACGTCCCCAGACAGATCATGGCTTTTAACCCACTTTCATTGTCAAGTAGCACCGATAACAGCATACCAAATTAAAGTTACAACATTACACATGGCGACCCTGTTCTGTGATTCCGCTAGACTCTGGAATCTCTGAAATGTTAGATTGCGAGTGTGTTATAATCTTAATTTTTTTTCCCTACAGCGCTCAAACAACTTCTGTGTTGTTTCCGAGCAGACTTTCAAAAGATTCACGGCGTTGTTGATCGGCGTTGCGTTGTTTGTCTTGTTTTGTTTTTTATACTTGTGTGTTTTATATGTCTGTGTGTTTTTTATTCTCGCTTGTAAATTCCACTGTTTCGATCTAAGATAAAAATTTGTTTTGCATGTGAAAAAGTGTGTACTAGGTTGGGTATCTTTCGTGTGACTGTCGTAATTTTTGGGGGACACATTTATTGTGATTAGTGTGTTGCGTACTGAGTATAAATTGCACTAATGCAAACACGTAACCAAGCTAAAAGTAAGCGGTCCAACAACTTAAGCAACATGGACCAAGGGGATAATTTGATTTCCAATATTAACGCGTCAGGCGGTTCCGAAAATGCAATGGGGAATACTTCAGACGAAATGCAAAACAGCACGAACGGGCTCACAGCAGAGCCAGAAATTAATTTGCCTCCAACTAACCAAATTGATTTAGCAGAACTCATGAAAGCCTTATTGCAACAAAATAAAGAAAACACAGAGAAAACGATCCGCGAGCTAGGGGAACAAATGACGCAGAAATCAGAAAAATCGTTCGAACAAATGACGCAGAAATCAGAAAAATCGTTCCGAGAACAAAAAGAATCATCCGAAAAATCGATCCGCGAGCTAGGCGAACAAATGACGCATAAATCTGAAAAATCGATCCGAGAGCTAGGCGAACAAATAGACGAAAAACTAATCCAGCAGACAAATAAAGTCGACAAGTCGATGCAGAGAGTGTCCGATGATATCTCACAAAGAATAAACAATCTGGCAAGTGAGATAAAAAGTGATATTATGAAAGAATTAGGCTGTACATTTGAACAAATCGATGATCGTCTGCAAGCTTTAGAACAGAGCAAGCGGAGGGGCGATACCGAATCTAAAGAAAGCGAAGAACGGCTACTTAGGAATTTCCAAGAGCTGAGGGAAGAATGCCAAAGGGAACACCAGCAGTTACTCTCGAGGGTCCAAGAGGCGGAAACGCATTGTCCCACGTCCGTTAGCAACACAATAGCGGACAACAGTTTAGCGATCCACGCGTTGGAACAGCAAATAGAACAATTGAAGCAGACTGGGGCGGAGGACAAGAGACAAATTGAAGATAAGATTGCGGCATTAGCGGACACTGTAGGCACGATGAAGCTGACGGAAAGCGAGAACAATACTACACCGGTAGCGGCCGCAGAGACCGAAGAAGTGCGTTTGCTTCTTAGATTTCAGAAGGGACAGTTTGAAGTGAACAGACAACACAAAGCTGTAACAGGCGAATAACAAGAACGCGTGGCGCATCTGGAAAACCGCATGGCGTGTGAGTCCGAACTCGCCAATAGCACTAAAAATAGCCGTACGAACAGTGCAGAGAGGGACTCCGGCCACGAGGGAGATTTTGACGACAGGGAAGAATGTAATTTAAGGGGCAGACATGAGAGAAACAGAAACATTCAAGGGCCTCGCCAGGAGGAAATGCGGGGATTTGATTTCAAACATTTCCTTACGGTAAGAAAGTTTGAGATATTCCGAAATTCGCAAAAAGGAATACATCCAAGTGCATGGCTCGAGCAATTTCAGTTTTGTCTTCCCCCCGACTGGGCAAGTTCACATAAGATAGAATATATGTGTGGCTATTTGGAAGGCGAACCGGCGATTCGCATGAGGTCGGCAGCGCGTCATTGCAACTCCACTCGGGAGTTTCGACAAGCCTTTCTGTCCGCCTATTGGTCGGAAGCGGCACAAGATAGGGTCAAACATGGCATAATTATGCTGCCAAATTTGAACCAGTCTGGTTTCGGCAGCCCTGCACGCCTATTCGACCACATGCTGCAGGCAAATCAATTTTTATACGACCCATACGGGTCTGCGGAACTAATTAGGATATGCATCACCAAATTGCCGATGCACTTGCGGCACGTCATTTTTGCGGGACGATGCAAAGAGGACGTGGAAACGTTTAAGACGCTTCTCCAAGAGTTGGAATACAATACAGGAGAATGCCCGCCTAATCAGGCACAAAGTTATTACGGGGCACAGCAGCGCGATCGCAGTCGTGGCCGTAGTACTAATCAACGGCGTGACTGGTCGTCGCGACGCGAACGGAACAATAATCGGGACAGGCCGTATAGAAACTGGGGTAACAGTCGCGAACACAGGTGGAACAACAGAAATGATCGAGGACATGGACAAGATCGTGAACGCTACAGGTACGGCAACCAGAATCGACACTATGATGAATACAGTGGGAATAGGACTGTAGGCGGAGCACCTCATGATGTTGAAATTCGGCCGGCTAACCCTAGACATAATCCAGCAAATGGAAATGAACGAAACCGGCAATGACAAACGATCAGCGCAGAAGGCGCCCAATCGGAACAAATGAGCGACATGTCAAATGAGTAGAAAGGGCAGTGAGGACTAGAGAGGACGGTGAAGAGAAACAATTGATTAGTTTACATTTGTGATAAATGCATTTTGAATAATATGTTGATAAAAATTAATGATAAAGATGTTTCTATGTGATGGATTGAAGTGATGTTTTAATTTTTTTCTCTCCTTGTGCAATTAGGATTTAGTTTGATTCAAACGTGAAGATAAAAGGTTTCTTTGTGAACGAGTAAAATGCTGTTTATGTTTTTTTTGTGTGTAAATTGAAAAGAGCCGCTCCTGAGAGAAGCAATATCTGCGTTGAATTAATGCAAAACTCAGGGGAATATCCGATCTGTGGGTATTATGGGTCTGGCAAACCCAGGTCCCCAGCTGTTAGTAGCCTTGTTTCCGATTTTCTGCTTTCAGTGCTACTATCTATCTATTACTATTCTATATCTGTCAGTACAAATGAGGATCTCTTACTATAGTATGCGTGCTGTATGAATATTTTAAGATAGGAGAACTCTGAGAAAGGAATGAGTAAGTTTGGAATCTTGAAAACAGGATGCGATAATACGATTGTTGAACCATTGGCTTCCAATATGCGATGATATGTTAATATTGATGATATATGTCTTTTTTGTTCTTTATAGCTGAGTACGTAAAGTGCTGTCTGTGGATTTCGTAAGTATATTGATACCCTTCAAGGTGAAAGAAGAATTGTGGTTTGTGTAATTTACATGGCTCTGAAATATTATTGTGGTAGTCAAATACGAGCAGCTTTTCAGCAAATGGAGAATGGAACGGAAATATGGATCCTTTTTGTAGTCTTGATTGATGTTGAGCCAAAGCCTAAAAAAAATTATTCTGCGTTAATACTTGTCCTAGAAAAGCGACGTTTATGTGTTTTGCTGATGCTGTGAGCATTACAGCTTACTGTTTTCGCTGGTGCGGGATGCACTGCAGCCTATATGATTTGTACTGAGGAAATTTCCCTCTTGAAGGTAGAGGATGATTAAATAATTTTGATTATGGGAACGAAGGAAAGCTTGGTTTAAGGTAATAAGGATAAAGCAAAACATTTGTCATTTAAACTACAGGAGGATTCGGATCTTTTGTGTCTGTTGTAAGTTCAATATGTTAAGATGATACTGTTTTACAGAATAGAGGTGACCACAATTTTGCCATTCATGAGAAATGAATCCAGAATAACCATCACAGGCGAAATAACTGATTTGGAAGCGAAAGGTAACGTAAAGAAGGAACGAAATCGCAGCAAAATGGGTAAGAAAATGTAATATAACCTGTATAATGCAAATATTTTTAACCTTCTCAGAGTCATCTGCGTGATTAATTGTTGTGATAACGTAATTTTAGGTGAAATTTTCTTACTGTTTTATGTGTGAATATATGAGTATGATAAATGTATAATTGCGAGTCTCTTTTCAGGTGTGCGAACTGGTATAAATGTTTTGGCGTGTAAATAACCATTGTTCTTTTTAATGTGTATGTTTAAGGAAAGTTCTCCATATTTATCATGTGACAAGATGTATGCCGCGAGCGTCAAGAAGAGGACGAATTAGAACAATGTTGTAGTGGTATATACACGGTGTTGAAATAGCATTGAAGTAGCTTATTGGCTTAACTAGTAGTGGATAGAAGTAGAATATTGAGTAATGCATGTTTATGGGTAGTTAGTTTGTAGAATAGACAACAGGTGTGCATGTATGTGTGTGTAAATAACATGTGAACCCTATGCTGTCCTGACCTATACTTGCACAAGGCATAACCCTATTCATTTTAGTGAATTAATAAATAGCATTTGATTTATTAAAACGTAAGTGAACCACATTAGTGATGTGGATTTAAATATTATATTGTCAGTTCATTTAAATTTTTATTTTTATACTGTCAAGTCATTTCACTTTTATTTTTTTTACATTGTCAAGTCATTTAAATTTTATTTTATATTGTCGATTCATCTAATTTTTTTATTAAAAAAAATTAAGTCTCACTTTGTTCTTAAAAATTGTGAAAGACAATACTAAGTGGTATTATGTATGACATTGTGTAATCACATAAGGATGATGAAAAATTTCTGTGAATGCAGTTGAGAACGTGAAAGCGAACCGGCAAAACTCTTAAGAGACAGCGGGAGCAGCCGGACTAGTTGTAAACTGGCGGGTTTCCCAGCAGGACACGCTGTCAACCGGGCCACTTCGGGAGTGCGGCCGACAACAAAAGAAGGTACGAGGCAAACACTTTCCCTTGTACCTGGAGCTAATGGGCGGCCGCCCCGGGCGACCCTTCCTCGAGGCGATGACCTGAGATGGGCGAGTGGTCCACCGCGCGGAAATCCATCTGCTGGCAACGCACCACACGCACGCGACCGTGACGAGACGGCCGCGGTGAAACAACACAAGGGGCGTGGAGCCTTTTGACAGGTACTGCCCAGAGAAACTTGCAGACGTCAACGACGCCTATCGACATTTCCTGATGGATGCCTACTGTCAAGCGATAGTAAATCATGGTTCGATGTTCTCTGGTCGCTAAGGGTGGCACAAAAGAAGAGCCATTAAGTGTCATCCTTGCCCAGGAATATCAAACCGGCGAGCCAATTGAGGATAACCCAAGAATGTAACAACACAAAGGGCGTGGAGCCTTTTGACACATACTGTCCAGAGTAACTGGCAGACTTCAATGACGCCTATCAACATCTCCTGACGGATGCCCACTGTCAAGCGACAGTAAATCATGGTTCGATGTTCTCTGGTCGCTAAGGGTGGCACAAAAGAAGAGCCATTAAGTGTCATCCTTGCCCAGGAATATCAACCTGGCGTGTCAAACGAGGATACCGCACGAATTTGACAACACAAACATGGAACCAAATCGAGATGACGTGACACGGGAGAAACTTCGTGAGAGGGCAGAGACGGCGGGATCGCACGCAACAGATGGAAAAAAAAATCCCTACTGACAGCTGCGGCGACGAACCCCCCCTCTTTCCCCTATATTGTGCCTCGGAACAGTGGAAGTACTGAGTGTGTCAGTGAACAGTGATTATACGGTTCTTAGTCCAGTGCATATACATGTGTTTCTGTCAGAGAAACTCTGACTCGTGTGTTTTGCAGGAGTTCGATTTATTGGTGTTTATTAGACTGACTCTTGTATTTTGCAGGTGTTCTATTTATCTTTTTTAGACTTTGACTCTTGTATTTTGCAGGTGTTTTATTTATAGGTTTTTTTTTGTTTTAGATGTTGACTATTGTACTGTTTTATTTATCAATGTTTGTTTTTGTGTGATGTATTAGATTTGTGATATTTTGTTTCGTAAATTCATTGCTGTGGCATTGCTTCGTTTATCAGTCAGATAGCTTTTTATTCTCATTGAACTGTGATCGATTAGCCTTAAGGGTAACAATCACATAATTATTGTAGTTTCAGTATAATGACACAGTGCTCATTGTTTGCTAGCTAATTGAAATATAGTAGAGTGATTAAATTAGTGCCACATAGTTATTTTAATTCTACAAATTATTAGTTTTATAAGATATAGAATTTTTTTGCGATAACCACTTTGTAAAACATGTTTTTTCTTTTATCATTTTGTTGCTTTTGCGAATTTTGCATTGTAATGTTCTGCTTTTTAATACTGATGTTATTTCATGTTCTTTTTTTTTTAATTGCTGTGGCACCTTTGCTATTTTCATAAATTTTACTTGTTAATAAACAGTCATAAATTTTCCTGTGATCAGTTGGCTCTTGCAATGAGCAAATACTGGTGAACTCCATAAGGGTAACAACCAGAAATTGTTTTCATATTAATGACACAGGAACCATTGTTTTTACTTGCTGACCGAATTAGGTCTACACTACCTTTTAAATAGGTGCCACAGATTGTGTTCTTTTTTTTCTGTTTGAAATTGGTAGATTCTAAAGATGTGTTGAAATTATTGTGTTTTAGCAAGTAGCTGTTGTCCTTTTGCCTTTTCTTTTACACTTTTGGTTTAAGTAGGGTGTGAGAAGCCTGCTTGGGAATGTCCTAGCATGGCCAGAAAATTCCCTGCACAGTCTTTTCCCGGAGCGTTGGGGTTATGAAAGGTCTCTGTTGGATTCCTTTCATGTTTAATTTCTTAAATCTGTTGCCATTTATGGAATAAATTCCTCTTCTAAATGTACTGTGGCGTTTCTGACTATCTGGGAGGAGACTGAGCAGTGGAACGTGTTACTTTTACACATAAACAAGAACGATCTGTCACACTACTACACTTTAAAGCACAGTTTATATGTAATTCTTATATGTAATTCATGTCACACAGTCGCATACGGAACCTACATCCGCTTTCTTTTATATACTGTATATGATAAGATACTGTCATCCCCCTTCCCTTTTGTGTGAGAGGATGAATGAGCATATGTATTTCTAGTTGCATGCTTGAGGGTAGCAGACAAGGCTGTCTGCTAGAGAACAGTAGGACCAACGTCGGAACAGGTAGCTACGCTTCCTAAAAGCAAAGAGGTTTCTATCCTTAGTATGGTCCTGTCCGTCCGTTGTCATGTTGGTATAGGAAGCTGCCCCTCTGGCCACTTCCGTTGGTCTTTGTGAGCCACCCTCAGGAAGCACGCTGGGCAGTAGGGCAGTTGCAGGGTGGCCGTGGCGAGCGTCTGAAGTGGTAAGATCTCCGGCTAAGTGCGTGTCTGTTTAGTCCGTAGGACAATGGATCTCTTAAGTTCAGCCTAACTGAACAATTTAATCACCTTTATTTCGGGTTTAGGTCTAAAATATCCGATGTTATCTTAAATCGCAGCGCAGTATAATTCTCGTGTAAAGTTCAGATTATTTTTCGGTAGTTGCTTTGTTACTACTTTGTGAGTAAAGTGGAACTACGTGTTGATCAGTAACTCTAACTAAGATCAATCTTAAATGCGAATGCTTGTGTGATTATAACGTCTCGTCTTGACTATATTTTCAATATAGCAACTTTTCTTTATGTTCAGCCCACGTGGGGTGTACTTTGCGAGACCACTACCACGTGCTTATATAACTGTTTGACCCATCAGGTTAATAGTAAGACGTTAGTAACCAGTTCAAGGTTTTTCTTTTGTCAATTGCTTTTCGATCTAATTTATTTTAATTATCAAAATTATTGTGGAGTTGTACGCTTTGTGTAAACCAAGTTGACCACGTGAAGCATGTGGTGTAATCATCAAAGTAGCCCTCAGCTATTCTTTTTGCGAAGATTTCACAAAGAGTTAATATGAATTTAGTATACCAGTGTGTGGTAATTACATGACGGACAGGATTGTGGTATGAACGTAATTTCTTTGGGTAAAAACTGAATCTGTTGGTTGTGGTTAATTTCTTCTTGCTTATGTTTCAATGTTCTTCGTGTGTTATTTTATGAATGCAGTGTGGTATGCAGTCTCCCAATCTTGGCTCCATATTTTATGTGTTCCGTAAGATTACAATCTCACATTTTTTCAATCGTAAATAAGGCACCAGCTCAGTTATAACTCACGTATAATATGCTGAAATTTCAATGAACAATCTTAAAATAAATTTCCAAATATAAACTGATTTCTTTCTTTTTATTTAAATTCTCCTTTATATATATATATTACCGGTTTTGTATGACTATTAAAAGATTATCATTAATGTTAGTCTGCTTGGTAAACCTAGACTAAATATCTGATGAAACAGTTGCCCAGTAATCCACGGTTAACGTCCCCAGACAGATCACGGCTTTTAACCCACTTTCATTGTCAATTAGCACCGATAACAGCATACCAAATTAAAGTTACAACATTACAAGGTCACTCATGTTTTGACCACTTTAGGACATGTATTCCTAAATTGTCCTAAACACATTCTCTGAAAATTATTTCGAGTAATTAGTTCATAAGCTCATGCAAATAGTAAATGGTTGTGAAAACACACTTGACCTCTTAGTGACAAATGACCCTGAGTTAATAATGAACGTCAAAACGGATACAGGGATTAGTGAGCAGAGGATTGTCGTAGCGAAACTGAATACTGTAACCCCAAATCCTACAAAAATAAACTAAAAGTATATCTATTTAAAAAAGCAGACAAAAATTAATTTGATGCCTTCCTGAAAGACAATCTCCACTCCTTCCATATTAACAATGTAAAACCAAATAAATTAACAAACGATGGAGCTGATCCCCATGGTACACAAAAATCGGGTCAGAACACAGTTGCAGAAACAACGAAAAAAACATGCCAAATTTAAACAGACGCAAAATATCCAAGATTGGCGGTATTTTGTAGAAGCTCGAAATTTAGCTTGGATTTCAATGCGAGATGAGTTCCAGAACGAAACTTTTCTCGAAACCTGGCAGAAAATCCAAAGACATTCTGGTCGTATGTGAAGTATGTTGGTGGCAAGACACAATCAGTGCCTTCTCTGCGTGATGACGTGGGAGATAGTATTGATGAAAGTGCTGCTACGGCAGAGTTACTAAAAATGCAGCCTTCCGAAATTCCTTCACCAAGAAGGCGAAGTAAATATTCCGGAATTCTAATCAAAAACAACTGCCTACACGAGTAACATAGAAGTAGATAACCTCAGAGTACAGAAGCAACTTAAATCACTTAATAAAAGCAAGTCTTCTAGTCCAGACTGTATACCAAATGGGTTCCTTTCAGAGTATGCTGATGCAATAGGTCCATACTTAACAATCATATACAACCGTTCGCTCGACGAAAAATCTGTACTGAAAGACTGGAAAGTTGCACAGGTCACACCAATATTCAAGAAAGGTAGTAGGAGTAATCCAGTAAATTACACGCCTATCATCAACGTCGATATGCGGCAGGATTTTGGAACATATATTGTGTTCGAACATTATGATTTACCTCGAAGAAAACCGTCTATTGACACACAGTCAACACGAATTTATGAAACATTGTTGTTGTGAAACACAACTAGCTCTTTACTCGCACGGAAGTGGTGACTGCTATTGACAAGGATTTCAAATGGATTCCATATTTCCGGATTTCCGGAAGGCTTTTGACACTGTACCACACCAGCAGCTTGTATTGAAACTGCGTGCTTATGGAATATCGTCGTACTTATGTGACGGGATTCGTGATTTCCTGTCAGAGAGGTCACAGTTTGTAGTAATTGACAGAAAGTCATCGAGTAGAGCGGAAGTGATTTCTGGCGTTGCCCAAGGTAGTGTTATGGGCTCTTTACCATTTCCTATCTATATAAACGATTTGGGAGACAATCTGGGCAGCCATCTTATGTTGTTTGTAGATGACACTGTAGTTTATCGATTAGTAAAGTCATCAGAAGATCAAAGCAAATTGCAAAACGATTTAGATAAGATATCTGTATGGTGCCAAAATTTGCAATTGACCCTAAGTAACGAAAAGTGTGAGGTCATCCTCGTGAATGCTAAAAGGAATCCGTTAAACTTCGGTTACACGATAAATTAGTCAAATCTAAAGGCTACAACTTCAACTAAATACCTAGGACTTACAATTACAAAGAACTTCAATTGGAAGGAACACATAGAAAATGTTGCAGGGAAGGCTAAGCAAAGACTGTGCTTTACTGGGAGGACACTTAGAAAATGTAACAGATCGACTAAGGAGACTGCCTGCACTATACTTGTCCGTCCTCTTTCAGAATACTGCTGCACTGTGTGGGACCCTTTCAGATAGGATTGATGGAGTACACTGAAAAAGTTCAAAGAAGGGCAACACGTTTTGTATTATCGCGAAATAGGAGAGAGAGTGTCACTGACATGAAACAGCTGTTGGGATGGACATCATGAAAACAGAGGCGTTTTTCGATGTGGGGGAATCTTCTCACCAAATTTCAATAACCAGTTTTCTCCTCCGAGTGCGAAAATATTTTGTTGACGCCGGTCTACATAGGGAGAAACTATCGCCATGATAAAACAAGGTAAATCAGAGGTCGCACCAAAATATATAAATGTTTGTTCTTTCCGTACACTGTAGGAGATTGGAATAATAGAGAATTGTGCAGGTGGATAGAGTATGCTGATGCAATAGGTCCATACTTAACAACCAGGCCCCTAAATCTGATTTGCAGAGTACTTAGATGTAGATGTGTATGTAGATGTTTATAGATGATTATCACTATTTTGCTATTTTAGGTGTGGCACTGCACAATCTCACAAAATCTATCAAGGAATTTTTTGGAGGTGGTAGTAGCACTAAAAAATCTCATAGTTGGCATTAGTGTTACCCACGAGTGACCAATCTCAGTCTGGTAGTAATAATCCTAGTTGAAGATATTACAAGAAAGCACAAGCTAAACATCTTGTGGTCAACTATGAGTGTTTCTTCCTATGTATGTGCTGTTATACTATAGGCCCACCATCAACATACTTTGGTTGTTGAAAGCTACTTTTATCTTATCATCCGCCGCTCGTGGTCTCGCGGTAGCGTTCTCGCTTCCCGAGCACGGGGTCCCGGGTTCGATTCCCGGCGGGGTCAGGGATTTTCACCTGCCTCGAGATGACTGGGTGTTTGTGTTGTCCTCATCATTTCATCATCATCCGGGAAAGTGGCGAAATTGGACTGAGCAAAGATTGGGTAATTGTACGGGCGCTGATAACCACGCCGTTGAGCGCCCCACAAACCAAACATCATCATCATCATCATTATCTTATCATGGTGTGTGTAAGATACGTCATCTTGCACGTTCTTATCCTTAACGATTTCACATACGCCCTGATCGACATAAAGAGCTGTAGCACAGGACTTTCAAAGCATGCAAACACTCCATTCTCACAAGAAAACACAATGGGCTCTACTTCAAGTATACCTGTTCTTGAAACAGCATTTCATCCATCAGAGAAGCATAAATTTCCACGAAGGAATGGTAGATTTTGTAAACTGTAATGGTTAGTGTCTTATCCGTGGCTACATTAGAAGAAAAGAGTGGCAGTGTTTTCGGCTAGGACTGCATTCAGTCCACCCATTTAGTGAACAATAGAAAACCACAGAACGAGGTGGGTTTTCTTGAAGAAGATTTCCGTAACTGGAAAAAAGCTACAGGAAAGCTAAAGATACATGAGGAACCTTTTTTATCAAGAGTGAAAATAGCACACCTATGATTGCCCAAGTCGCGAGACATCTGCTGACCGACCAGGAGAGAGCTAGAACCGCTTTACTAGTAATAATGAAGAACAGACTTATGAGCTATCTAAACAAATACAACCTTCTTTCAAATGACCAATTTGGTTTCAGACCCGGCAGAGATACAGAAATGGCAATAGCACATTTCACTAAACTGGTTTTAGAAGCACTGGATGAAGGCAACTATGTATCTGGCATATTCCTTGACCTGTCAAAGGCCTTTGATACAGTTGACCACCAGAATCTATTACTTAAGTTAGAAGCACTAGGAGTAAGAGGGGTAATCAACAAATGGTTCCATTCATACCTAAAAAATAGAGTACAGTGGGTAGAGATCTCGCATGTCTCCAGTAGATCAAAGTTCATAGAAAAACACCTGTCAGATCCACAACATATTAATATTGGGGTCCCTCAGGGAAGTGTGCTGGGTCCGGTGTTGTTCTTGATTTATATAAATGACTTTCCACAATATATCCGACACGGAGAGAAGATATTGTTTGCCGATGACAGCAATATTATAATCACCAGTGAGACATCAGCACAAATGTTGGAAAATTGTAATGAATCACTGAAAGATGTCTACAAATGGTCTACAGAGAATAAAGTGACCTTAAATATTAAGAAAACAAATAGCATACGCTTTAGAATAAACAGAAAAAACAGTCCCCTAAAGTTAAAGCTACATAACACCTCTGTAGACGAAGTGCCCACCACAAAATTCCTAGGGTTGCATATTGACAGCCAGCTTAGGTGGAGTGAACATGTTAAAAAACTCACAAAGAAGATATCTACAACGTGTTACGCACTTAGAGTTCTCTCCTCAGTATGCAGTGATGAATGTCTAAGAACTGTATATTTTAGCTATGTACATTCAGTCATAAGCTATGGGATAATTTTCTGGGGAAATAATGTACTCAACTTACAAACAGTTTTTAAAGTGCAGAAGAGAGCAGTGAGAATTATAACTAAAAGCAGTAAGTGGGCTCCCTGCAGAGAACTATTCAAAATACTTGGTATTCTAACTGTTCCCTGTTTATTTATGTTCCACACCATAGTATATATAAAGAAAAATATAGTGAATTATAGTACAAACAGCATTTTACACAGCTATAGCACAAGAACAAGCCACTGCCTTCATCTAGATAGGAGAAATAAGCATAAGACCCAAAAAAGTTTCTTGTATCAGGGTGTAAAATTGTATAACAAGCTGCCACAGGAAATCAAAGAAATTAACAACATGTACTGTTTCAGAAAAACTCTTAAACTGTATTTTCAGGAACACTGTTTTTACGCAGTAAGTGAATATTTAAATGTTTGAATGTAATTTAAGTGACATAATGACATTGTATTGTATATTCTGTAAATGTATAACAAGCTGCACAGGACATCAAAGAAATTAACAACATGCACTGTTACAGAAAAACCCTTAAACTATATTTTCAGAAACACTGTTTCTAAACAATAAGTGAATATTTAATTGTTTGAATGTAATTTAAGTGATAAATGTCATTGTATTTGTATACTCTGTAAATGCATATAAAAGTGTCAATGTATCTGCAAAAATCACTGTATCCAAACTGACAACATCCATACATTGCAAAATGTCTACGGATGGCTAATCAAATAAATAAATAAATAAATAAATAAAATCAGTTATCTTGGGTTCCTGGGTCGAACAGGAAATGCACTGAGAGGTCATGGAATCAGATTAGATTAGATTTACTTTCATTCCAATTGATCCGTAGTGAGGAGGTCCTCCAGGATGTGGAACATGTCAGAAAAACAACAATACATGACAAATATTTACAACTAAAACAAATAAGCTAATGTACCATTCCACAGGTCCCAAGTGGAATGATCGTCATTTTTTAATGAACACTAAGAGTTATTTTACAAATACTAATGCACTGAATTTAAAATAAAAAAGTTTTTTATTTATTTATAAGGTAATAAACATGTAATACAACTACTGTAATACTTATTAACAATGAACACATTACTGCACTGAAATGGTGCAGAAGTTAGATTATACTTACACACTTACACACACACACACACACACACACACACACACACACACACACACAAATTTTCAGTGAACACATTATTGCACTGAAATTGTGCAGAAGTTATGTTGTACTTATATACAAATCAGTTGGTTTTACTAAGAAATTCATCAATGGAGTAGAAGGAGTTGGCCACCAATAAATCCTTTAGGCTTCTCTTAAACTGAATTTCATTGGTTGTTAAGCTTTTTATGGCTGCTGGCAAGTTATTGAAAACGTGTGTTCCTGAATAATGCACACCTTTTTGTACAAGACTAAGTGACTTTAAATCCTTGTGAAGATTATTCTTATTTCTAGTATTGATTCCATGAATTGAGCTGTTGGTTTGAAAAAGTGATATATTTTTAATGACAAATTTCATTAAGGAATAAATATATTGGGAAGCTGTAGTTAGTATCCCTAGTTCCCTAAACAGGCTTCTGCAGGATGTTCTTGAGTTCACACCACATATAATTCTTACTGCACGTTTTTGTGCCCAGAAAACTTTAGCTTGACTTGATGAATTACCCCAAAAAATAATCCCATATGACATTATGGAATGAAAGTAAGCATAGTATGCCAGCTTTTTCATTTTTATATCGCCTATGTCTGACAAAATTCGCATTGCAAACAGAGATTTGTTAAGCCGCTTCAGCAGTTCTGTGGTGTGCTCCTCCCAGTTGAATTTATTATCAAGCTGTAATCCCAAGAATTTAACACTGTCCACTTCTTCTATCTTCTTGTCATCGTATGTTAGACATATACTCTTGGGACACCCCTTACAAGTTCTGAACTGCATGTAGTGTGTTTTTTCAAAGTTTAGTGACAAAGAATTGGCTAGGAACCAGTGATTAATGTCCACAAATATTTTATTGGCTGATCTTTCTAAGACTACACTTGATTTGCTATTTATTGCAATGTTAGTATCATCGGCAAACAAAACAAACTTGGCATCTGGTAATGTTACTGATGAAAGGTCATTGATATACACAAGGAAAAGTAAGGGCCCCAAAATGGAACCTTGTGGGACCCCACATGTAATTAGTTCCCAGTTGGATGATGCCTGATAGCTCGATACATGTCTCTTTCCTAATAACACCCTTTGTTTCCTGCCAGAGATATAAGATTTGAACCATTTTGCAGCATTTCCCGTCCGCTGCTGGCGCGCCGCCACGATTGCGTCAGCCAGAGTTATCAGCACGGGGTCAAAGGTCAAGCACTCAGAGTGATGACGTAACATGCTGTTGCCTCCTTGAGCCCCCGGTTCGTGATGTACCCTTGTCCGGTTGTCAGCTACGCTACAGATCACTTTATTTATGAAAATACAAAGTACAGTCTCCAACAAACTTTACATATTCACATACTCCTTTACCTTTAACCCAAATGAATACAAATTCATTTACAGATATTTTTCTCTTGTTACGAGTATACAATGACAATGCAGAGGTAGACATATAAGCTGATTTACCAAAGTCTTTATTTGCAAGTTCTGCCATATGGTAGGTACGGTAGGCAATAATGTCTCTGTCTACAAAACTTTCAAGTCCTGGAACATTAGGTACTCCTGTACCTCCACGTACTATAGCTACAGTAAACCAACCATTACCATGTGAAAAAGAATCATTAATGTCAATACTAAAATTAAGTCTACATCCACAGAAAACACAGGGTCCGTCGACAAGTGCGGTGGCAGCAACACTCTTCACTGGTATGCGGTTCTTCTTGTCTCCTGCTGTTGTGGCGAATTCTATGTTCTCAGTTGTTTTATAAATTGTTTGTTTCGAACGTCGACGGTATCGTCTGTAGTGCTGATTTACCAAAGTCTTTATTTGCAAGTTCTTCCATATGGTAGGTACGGTAGGCAATAATGTCTCTGTTTACAAAACTTTCAAGTCCTGGAACATTAGGTACTCCTGTACCTCCACGTACTATAGCTACAGTAAACCAACCATTACCATGTGAAAAAGAATCATTAATGTCAATACTAAAATTAAGTCTACATCCACAGAAAACACAGGGTCCGTCGACAAGTGCGGTGGCAGCAACACTCTTCACTGGTATGCGGTTCTTCTTGTCTCCTGCTGTTGTGGCGAATTCTATGTTCTCAGTTGTTTTATAAATTGTTTGTTTCGAACGTCGACGGTATCGTCTGTAGTGCTGATTTACCAAAGTCTTTATTTGCAAGTTCTTCCATATGGTAGGTACGGTAGGCAATAATGTCTCTGTTTACAAAACTTTCAAGTCCTGGAACATTAGGTACTCCTGTACCTCCACGTACTATAGCTACAGTAAACCAACCATTACCATGTGAAAAAGAATCATTAATGTCAATACTAAAATTAAGTCTACATCCACAGAAAACACAGGGTCCGTCGACAAGTGCGGTGGCAGCAACACTCTTCACTGGTATGCGGTTCTTCTTGTCTCCTGCTGTTGTGGCGAATTCTATGTTCTCAGTTGTTTTATAAATTGTTTGTTTCGAACGTCGACGGTATCGTCTGTAGTGCTGATTTACCAAAGTCTTTATTTGCAAGTTCTTCCATATGGTAGGTACGGTAGGCAATAATGTCTCTGTTTACAAAACTTTCAAGTCCTGGAACATTAGGTACTCCTGTACCTCCACGTACTATAGCTACAGTAAGCCAACCATTACCATGTGAAAAAGAATCATTAATGTCAATACTAAAATTAAGTCTACATCCACAGAAAACACAGGGTCCGTCGACAAGTGCGGTGGCAGCAACACTCTTCACTGGTATGCGGTTCTTCTTGTCTCCTGCTGTTGTGGCGAATTCTATGTTCTCAGTTGTTTTATAAATTGTTTGTTTCGAACGTCGACGGTATCGTCTGTAGTGCTGATTTACCAAAGTCTTTATTTGCAAGTTCTTCCATATGGTAGGTACGGTAGGCAATAATGTCTCTGTTTACAAAACTTTCAAGTCCTGGAACATTAGGTACTCCTGTACCTCCACGTACTATAGCTACAGTAAGCCAACCATTACCATGTGAAAAAGAATCATTAATGTCAATACTAAAATTAAGTCTACATCCACAGAAAACACAGGGTCCGTCGACAAGTGCGGTGGCAGCAACACTCTTCACTGGTATGCGGTTCTTCTTGTCTCCTGCTGTTGTGGCGAATTCTATGTTCTCAGTTGTTTTATAAATTGTTTGTTTCGAACGTCGACGGTATCGTCTGTAGGGCATCGTGGCGGCATTCAATGCAGTTGCCTGTGCAGCAGCAGCAGCGCGAGTGATCCGCTGCGCGGAGCTCGCTCGCTTATATAAGCAGCGGGGACTTAGAAAATTTCTCGGACTTAGAATATTTCACAGTGCCAGCAGCGGCGTTATCCCGGACGGGAGCACTAGGCCGTACTAGAGTGCTCCCGTCCGCTGCTGGCGCGCCGCCGCGATTGCGTCAGCCAGAGATATCAGCGCGGGGTCAAAGGTCAACATTGAGAACATTGGATTCGCCACAACAGCAGGAGACAAGAAGAACCGCATACCAGTGAAGAATGTTGCTGCCACTGCACTTGTCGACGGACCATGTGTTTTCTGTGGATGTAGACTTAATTTTTTGTATTGACATTAATGATTCTTTTTCACACGGTAATGGTTGGCTTACTGTAGCTATTGTACGAGGAGGTACAGGAGTACCTAATGTTCCAGGACTTGAAAGTTTTGTAGACAGAGACATCTGAGCGCTTGACCTTTGACCCCGCACTGATATCTCTGGCTGATGCAATCGTGGCGGCGCGCCAGCAGCGGACGGGAGCACTCTAGTACGGCCCAGTGCTTCCGTCCGGGATAACGCCACTGCTGGAATGGTCTCAGGGAGCCTAATGACACATTTCGAGGAGAGGAAAAATGATGTACCAGAACTGAAGATATGACTGAAACACCGAGACACTTGGTTTGCGCCAGCGATATAGAACGAAGTATTGGAAATTACAGCTCACATGAGCCTGCGAGAAACTGTGCGCAACTTAAAAAAATCCCTGTTTTACGGAATTACACCAGACTGAATGACGGACGTGGCTGGCCAGGAACAATTCATTCTTTGTGTAAGTTGTGTTGACACTGAGACGCTCGAAATAAAAGAAGTTTTTCTGGTTTATATACGAGGTGCGACAATAAAGTAATGAGACTGGTTTTCTTTCCAAGATGTGGCAACACTACAGGCTTGCGTAGGCGCAATATCTTTGACCTTGGTCTATAACCTGCTTCTAGTCCAAGCAGCACATCAATGCAACTGCTCAGTCGTGATTTGTGCTGTAATAAGTTAACACGTGTTCGTGTCTCTCGTCACAGAAATGGAACCGTATAATATTGCGCAACGGTATTCCATTTCTTTTTGCATTAAATTGGGTGAAAACGCGACGACAACTTACGGTAAACTTCAGAAGGCTTTTGGAGAGGAGGTTATTCCAAGAGCTCAAGTTTTTCGTTGGCATAAAATGCTTAGTGAAGGCAGAAGGAATGTTGAAGATGAAGACTGCAGTGGATGACGATGCATGCTTGTGTGCTTCTTTGATTCCAAGGGAACTGATCATAAAGAGTGGTGCCTCCTGGACAAACAGTTAACCAATATTACTACAAAGAAATTTTAGAAAGATTTCATAATAGAGTTCTTCGTGTCCCTGCCATCATTGCTGATAATTGGATTCTGCATCACCATAATGCTCCATCCTATACTGCTCCATCAGTACAGCAATTTTTAACCTCAAAACAAAATTCAGTACTACCACAGCCACCTTATTCACCGGATATCGCTCCATGCGACTTTTTTCTATTTCCAAGAGTCAAAACAGCGGTGAAGGGACACCATTTTCAAACAAAACAAGAGGTCCAAAAAGCTGTGTCGAGGGTCTTGGAGGATATTACAGAAGATGAGTTCCAGAAATGTTACCATCAATGGCAGAAGTGCTGGAAAAAGTGTGTGCAATCAGAAGGGAACTACTCTGAAGGAGGCAGTACTAAAATTGACTAAAACGGTAAGCAACATTTTCTTTCACATCTGTTGTGGTATCAAATGCCAAATGTGGCGTATTGAAACTTAGCAAGAACTTTCCAAATGATTTATTTGTTTCCACTACAGTGCTCCATTCACCTTGGTCTGTGTCACAGGGTCCTGCAATGCTGAGGCCACCACTCAAGCAACCCAGTGCAACGAGATGCTGTTTCCAGCCTGCCTTGTAAGCCAGCTGCAGAGTTCCGATTACGTCAGGACGGCTGTGCCAGCAGCTGACTCAGCACTGCTCAGTGTGAGCCGCAGGTGTCCAGCTGCGTCCTTCTCCTCGCTGGTGTGGCTGAGAACGCGGCGCCGAATAAGTGCTGGCTATCCAGCATCTGAATCTGCGGCGCTCGCCTCAGGAAGTCTCCGGCGTGTGTTGGGTAGCGGGCCGAGGAGTGACCCGCCCTGACTGGCTGCGGACCCTGCGTCGGCCTCAGAGGGTCGAACCAACAATCCGCCATGGACTGGGATGCCGTCACCCCATCTGTTGCTCATGTAGCCCAGCAGTGTGACACGCACCGCCATCCAGGAGAGCTGCCACGCTTTAATGAAAATCATAAAGAAACGGCACCTATTTATACTTGGCTGTGTGACTCAGTTTTGTCAAATGTGCCACTTTGTGTCACATATTCATAACAATTAGGTTGGACAGTGGCACTCTTCTGCCTGTAACTTGCGCCATGGAAACTGCTGTGTGCGCCCTCTCCGGCAGTTTTACGCCCCTGTTGCCACTGTTTGCCTTCACAACTGCTGGTATGCATAACTTACTGCTATCCGGACCGCAACTGGCTGTAACTTGTGCTCCGAATATCGCAAAAAACTAACTTTCCCTATCCTAAACAGTGGTGCTGCTACATTATTCCCCTCTTTGGAAAGACCCGGTCCCCGGGTCATCCTTTAACTAACTCTTAAACTTGTTTGGATTGGCACTTATGACAAACTTACTAACTACTGGAAAACTTAAATGTGGTCTAGTGCCCTCTTAAAACCAAGGCATGAAACAAAACGTAAAAATTCCTTACTGGACGACCACTGCTCGATCAACCCATTACCTACTCGTCTCATGACCTCAATGTCCAATCCACTGGGACTTGGACTACCCTTGGTTCCCTTTTGGAATTAGCTCTCCGCCTGATCAGAAAGAAAACAACACATAACAATGCCAAGGTTGCAATGACACTTGACACATAGGTGCTGTTCGGCTGATATGAGCTCCTTTTGCTCTAAAATGAACTGGTTTACGGATCTCAACAGACCTGGTTCCAGAGTTTTGTTTAACAAGGTCAGATTCTGCCTTGGAAAATACTCTAAAGTGGCTTCTGGCCAGTACAGCTGTGGGTGCGTAACATTCAATTGTGTGACTCCTGAAATTGACGCTGGGAGAGGGAAGGTTGGTCCTATTATGTTACGCTTAGTTCTATTGATTAAAATTCCGCTTCCTTCGAGCTCTTCACGTTTCGCTTCCGTAAACACTCCTTACTCGAAAGACTTGCTACTACTACCAAATTCTCGTAGGTGGAGAAGATCCAATGCATCCCGACCCGCTGAGAATGCTCAATTTTGGTTCCACAATGTCCCTTGAACGATCCATTCCTTTCGGCCCGGCTAAAAATAACTGCACCTTGCATGTGTCCCATATTTGTAGCTTCACTGATTTTCCTCTAAGATTCACTATTTTTGATCCAAACACAACACTGATTGTTGACTACTTTCATCCTTAAATTATTTTGTATGAACTGGTGCAATAAACACGAATTTCATGACCCAGCACAGTCGATAACGAAAAAATTTAAACAAGAAATCGTACGACTCTGACATCGTTCAATACATATTTATTATAGCTTTGCCACAAAATGTACTCTGGCGCATTTATTTCTCCAGAACTGCATTCGATTCCTCCTCCAACAACACTCCACATACGTCAGACGCTACACTTCCCTTTTCAGTGATCTGAGGACAGGGATCACGATCACCTTTCCTCCCTCTTCAATAAGACAGCTGCCCCTAGCAGGCTCACAATACTCGAAAACAAATATAAAATACAATGCCCAATTACTCTATGCCAACCCAATGATACATGACACGAAAACAAATACTCTACTACTTTCTAACTAACTTAGATCGCAAAGCATATGGTACTTCATGCTGTACTCTATCTCCCTGGTTTTCTCTGTGCTGAACACCTCTCTGCACTCTGTTTTTCTTCCTCTTTCCTTCCTGTGACACGCCTGAAATCACATCCGGGCAGTCCTTAAATGGCTGTCATGGCCCAATGTCTTCTATCGTTGTTCTCATTGGCAGCTGACATTAACATTAACGGGAGATGTGGTTTCATCAATTTGGTATGGCCCTTGAAACCTCGTGAGGAACTTCTACGTTTTCCCTTTTTGCATATAGGGGCTGGATAGCATTACCCATTGCGCCACTTTATACCACGGTAAACTTCCATTCCACTTTACTGCGTCTTCCTGCCTTTCCAGAGCCTTTGTATTCATCTTTTGTAGGGTTGGGTTGGTTTGTTTGGGGGAAGAGACCAAACAGCGAGGTCGTCAGTGTCATCGGATTAGGGAAGGATGGGGAAGTAAGTCGGCCATGCCCTTACATAGGAACATCCCGGCATTTGCCTGGAGCGATTTAGGGAAATCATGGAAAACCTAAATCAGGATGGCCGGACGCGGGATTGAACCGTCGTCCTCCCGAATGCGAGTCCAGTGTGCTAACCACTGCGCCACCTCACTCGGTCCACCTTATGTACACGTTTCCAAACATCCCGAATTGTTTTCGCGAATTGACGTACAGATTTACCAGTCCTTCCTTTCTGTAGCTTCAATAAATCAGACGGTGACGGCATTTTCCGCCCGTACACTACCTCATATGGAGACATACCGGTGTTTGTATGGATATTGCATTGTATGCGCATACAATATGCTTCAAATACTTGTCACACTGATGGTGATGCGAATCCACATAAAAACCCAGCATCTTCCCGACTGTTCTGTGTACCCGTTCTGTCCTTCCGTTGGCCTGTGGATGCAACGCGCTCGTCCTCAACTTCTTTACGTTCAACAATTTACACAGTTCCTTCATTAAATCCGACATGAAGTTGGTCCCTTGGTCAGTAATTATTGTCTGTGGTACACCAAACTTCAAAATCCAGTTGTTTACTAATGCTTGCACGACCACTGTTGTCTGTTGATTTGGCATACCTTGAAAAATGATCCAATATTTTCAGAACGAATCTGCTCCCCGATCGTGTTCGCCTAAAACGCCGTAAGACATCAATCCCCAGAAAAGAAAATGGACATGTCGCTTTACGGTAATCGTTGTAGCTGTGTCTGTTTCCGACTCAAATCTGCTCTCTGCGTACATGGTATACAGTTCTTGACGTACTGATCCACATCTGCTTTCCTTCCTCTCCACCAATACTCCTCCGCCACTCTCCTATTCGTCGCTCTATACCCACCATGACCAGATAACACGTGATCATGTGCTTTCTTTAAAACCTCATTCCTCAACTTCGCTGGCACTACTACCCTTACACATATTAAATTGTGGCTGTGTCCGATACAGTTTACAATCGTTATCAGCGTCCTGTAATTCTTCGCCACCTCTGCATACGTATTCGTAGCACTGAAATTAAATGGGAGCTCCTTTAGATGGGTCTTGGGCTCCCTCTGCCGTTTAACGCTTGTCCACCTCTCCTATCTCCACTTCTCCATCCTTCACGCTACAACATCAGTCTCATTACTTTATTGTCGCACCTCGTAGTCCGCTGGACTCCAAGGCGTAAACACTGGCACCTACCATTAAAGACATCCTTCTAAGACTGTCACTAGAAATTGAGTTACTGCACGCCCACTGCTTCCATGGTGCAGCTAACATGTCTGAGCGGAACGAAGATGTGAAAGAAAATCCTCTTCAAGACGAGCCACAGAGTTTTTACATCGACTGCAGCAGTCGCTGTTTGGATCTGGCATTACAGGAAGTTTCAAGAATCTGTGATCCATTGTGCAATGTACTGGTAACTGTGAAAGACGTCTCAGATATAATTCTAGAATCAGCTAAAAGGAAAAACGTGTATGCAGATGTTATGCTACCATCTGATGTCGATGAGACGAATCTAGAACCAGAAGCTCATTGACTGATTCCAATGTGTCCCAAACGATGGGCTGTAAGAGTAAAATAATTTGACACGTTTTAGGGAGAACTATGACCAGGTCCAGGAAACGGTGACCAAGCTCAGTTAGAGACGAAAGAATGTAGTCCTGTGGGGCTATGCGAAGTGTCTCGGAAAGACTGAAACAATTTTTTATGTAACAGTTGCAACTGAAGTGTTTGGACTGTGCGAGGAACTGTCCAGATCCCTACAGAATCCAAATTTTACTGCATCGAGAGTGAAACATTCTGCACAGGCTCTAAAAGTAGCTCTTCCAAATCTTAGGACTATGGCAGCATTTGATATACTGTAAAGGAAATTCAAACAATATTATTATTCAAAAAAACCTAAATTGAAATACCCAAATCGGTCACGCCAAAAAAAAAAAAAAATAAATAAATAAAATAAAATAAAAACCAACGGAATCGTAGAGCACACAAACACAGTCTGTTCCAAAAGAATTGTCTTAAGAACGAAAATTTAGGAAACATTTGTTTGAAATTCTTGATCTCCTCCTGAATGAGATTGATCTAAGGTTCAACCAAGAGGATCTAAAGCGACTATCCTATCTTGAAGAGATAGTTATTACGTCCTCCGATGCACATCTACTATCTACATGAGGTTTGGAGGAACTGCTTGGAGTACATACAGACAGCCTGGACAGACATCATGCACAGCTCGAAATGCTGCAAACCATTACGGCTGGTACATAACCACATAATGTATCCTCTATTGGAAGAAAACTTGCTGCTCAGCCCGGCTATGGTTAAAGAATTCTTTCAGGAAGCTATTCGCCTCATCATCCAGATTCTGATAGTTCCAGTATCACCTGAGAGGTCATTCAGTACCCTGAGATGACTTAAAACTTGTCTCAGATCACCAATGTCTCCGTCGAGATGCACCATTGTACTCCTCCTCCATAATCATCAAGAATGGACTGGAAAAATTAATCTTATGGATAGCATGAAAGAATTTGTTTCCAGAGCTGTCAAGACGGAAACTGCATTTGGAAACTGTACGTAAAATGTTTTAATCTAAGTAAAAACAAAATAGATGTCTTCTTCTTTTCCAAAAAAATTTTATTTTCTTTTTTCATTAATATGTGATACTGAGTGTTTGTAAAGTAGTAATGATAACAAAAGGACTCTCTCTCTGACCGATTGAGATTGCAGTGTACAGTAAATAGAACTCCTTTTCGTAAATGATCTCAAAATAAAGTGGGATTATGTCTTCCCAGATAAATTATGTCTTTTAAAAAATTAAAGGAACGGAATTGTTTTCAAGATAAAATTATCAGTATTAATGAATTGTATCTCTCTGTAGAACAACATAGTGCTGATTACCCAAAAGACCTTCCTACACCATTGGTAAGCACGTATTCTTAACAGTTTTGCTGAAAGACGAAATGAGTAAATCTGTTTCCTCATCCACACTCCCCCTCTAAGCAAATAGTTGTTACGCCACTGAACAAGTATGCATTACATGATTGTCACAGTAGATCAACCAAACATAACAGCAAAGTCATGATAGCCACGATTACACGAAAAGCTTGAAGCTGCAAATACTTCTTCACCTTTATACATTTGCATCAGGTTTGGTTCCATGTGGATTTATGTCCTACATATGAATCTTCTATCAAGTGGTGCCTCACTTCCAATAGAAAACACTGTGAACTCAAGTATTTGAAAGCAGTCATCATTACTGAGCCTCTTCTACCTGCACCTGCCACCTGCACATCCTTATTCTTCCACATACGTGTGATGGTTGTTAGTTCTTAGTCTGTTACCTGAATGTGCAACCATTGACAAATTATGAGAACCTAACAACAAAAACAAAAACTGGAGACTGGCAATTACTCATCCCTGGGTAACTGAATGTGGGGCCTGATGTCACAGGTTTTTGAGCTATAGAAATTTTTTGTTGTATGTAGGTTCTAGATGAGATTAACACATGCATACCAAGATTGACACATGAATGATATATATTTTTTGCTGAAAACACGAATGGGATCAGAGGCTGCAAGAAGGCAGGACAGATATATTGACCACTGTTGTCTGTCCCCCAAGCAATGTAAAATTAATTTTTCTTTTTCTTTCCTTACATCAAACCTCAAAGCGGATGTCAGAAGGAGTAGTCCATATAAGACAGTAATCCACACACTTCAGAATATTAAGGCTGCTCTAAAAAACATGACATGACACAGTACTGATAAAGTTATCTGAAATAGAATGGCACAGACTGTGGAACAATGATTATAGGCCTATTGATCATACTATGTGACATATAGTTAATACAATCACTGATTTGTGTCCACAGCCTTCACTTAGTTACAGCTACAGGAGAGGGTTAGGCCTAAAGCAGCAATATCCACTAAACTAAACTCTTACATTCCTCAACTGGTGTCCCTTACAGATACTTTATATTTTGCGCACTATAGCCAAGGCTAGAGTTCTGTTATTGAGCAGATTTATAAAGCAGCAAAAGGAATACATAGGACAGAAAGGCAGCAACTGCATGTACCAATGATAGCTACTGCTACTGGAAAGACCCACGTCTTTTGCAAGGAAATGAAAAACTACATTAGTAACTCCATTGTTTCCCATAGTGCTTAGCAAATCTCTATAAATGTATTGATAAATCAGAAGTTAACATTCATCTGAATTTGTGTGGACATGTATGAATTTTCGACATTTAATTTAACAGCCACATACATTTTTACCTTTTTATGTAGATGTCCATTTATTTTTAGTTTTGGGCACTGTGATCTTTTGAGATTTTGGTTTTCATGACATCTCATAAACAATGTACACGCTTTTTACTTCAGTTATTGAATCACATCATCATGGTCTTACATGGAAGAATCTATCAAACCTTTGTTTGATAAAAGTATTGGAATTTATGATGAAAAGTGCTCTGATCAGCTTTCAGATTTTAAAAAGAAGTCATAGCCACTTATCATGGAAAATCTGAACCAAGCCAGAAGCAATAGAGCAAGTACATTGAGTCGTCTAGTAGTGAAGAACAGTTCAGTGAATTAATTAAAACTGTGCATTTTTTCTTTGAAGTGCCAGCCTATAATGCTTGTGTCAGAGGTTATTCGACTCAATACAACCACAGTGGACAAAGGAGACAAATATAGTGACACTCAAATATGTAAAATGGCAAAATTTTATTTGTGTCAACAAAAGTGGCTTTTAAACAAGATTCATTTCAGTGAAAAATACATAACAGATATGAGAGTGTTAGTAAAGAGCAGGTATACGTGATGTGTAGGCTATGAAATTTTTATTTTGTTTGTTTCATATCAATATAGCCATATGACATCATCACAAAACTAAACTAACAATGGGCCATCAACAATCTCAAAGACATTTTTAAGATCTGTTGCACAAAGGTTTTGAAAACAAATACAGCAACAGTCTAGAAACATGACTCTTCATCTGAGTGGTCCATACCCACTCTGCAGAGGCTTAGAACGTTAGTTACGATTTACTATGCTAAATATAAAAATTATGATGCAGACAAAGCTAATTATATTGAATTAAAGATTAACGACAGATCACAAATCGTGTGAGCAAAGTGTAAAGCAAATCTCAATTACATTAGTAAGTACTATAACAAGTGTAAAGCTGCTTGGTATGTTGTAAAGACTAAACTGGGGAGAAGCAAGAGTTATAAAAATGATGGCACAAGAAAAATTCAACACTTATTTTGTTAATGTTCATGATGTAAGCTGCTGTACTGCAACTGAGTCAGATAATAATTATGAACAAGACCTAAAGGATATTATCACTTTCTACAACCTTCTGAACACATTGTTGAATGCATTTCTTCTACATATGAATGGAAAGAGGTTCATTTACAGGTAATCATTAAATCAATTTAAAAATTATGTAGCTCAGAAGCTGAAGACATTAATGGTTTAACTGATTTTGTAATAAAAAACAATGGGAGACATAATAGCATGCCCTCTCTGTTTAATTGTAGCTTTGATATTTACTGTGGTTGTTTCCCAGCATGTTTAAAAATGACAGTGGTCACACCACTACATACAAAGGAGATAAATTATGTCAAAGTAATTATCAACCAGTTCCTCTAATGTGCTTTCTATCAGAAGTAACAGAGGATTACATACAACACCAAATCCACAATATCTAGCTCACAACAACATTCTTAGTGATTCTCAAAATGGTTTGAGATATGGCTTATTACCTGAGAAAGCAGTAAGAAATACTATTTCTTTCACTTTTTCTGCATTTGATTCCAAACTTCCTGTCAATGACACACTTGTAGACATGAGAAAGGTTTCGACTCTCTGAGCAACATAATTCCATTAAAAAAGCTGTGCTCTTATCATTTTAAAGGCAAAGTTCTATCTATGATTATATCTTATCTGAGTGGGAGACGACAAATATTATGTTTTAACACAAAAAAAGAGAAATCAGACACTCTGGGTGTAACACGAGATATTCCACAAGGTTCCATGCTTGGACTCTTGCTTTTCATAATCTAAGTAAATGATCTGCACAATAACATACCATGTAAGTCCTTGCTATACGTAGATGACCCCACCTATGTTACAGTTGATAGTGCCTTGGACACACTCAAGCAGACAAGTACAGAATAAGTCAGAATATCCAGTATATGGTTCAGAGCAAGTGAATTACAAATTAACCATTGTAAAACTAAATAATAGTTTCAGTCTATGTAAGAAGGACAACTATAGCCCCTCGGTTAAGCTTCTTGGTATTCTTCTTGATCCAAAATTAACTTGGAGAAACTAACAGTAACTATGTATGTCAAATTTAGCTTGAGCCATCAAACGAAACTTAGGACTTGTGTTCCTTTTTTCATAGCCACTGTAGTGTCCCTTTTGAAATATTAAGGACAATACATACGAAATGACTAAAAAACGAGACTGTGAATAATATTTAATGGAATGTCAAATTTATTATGAAAATTTGACAAATTAATTTCAAGGAAATATTATATCGATCATAATGTAAAAAAAAGACATTATATGTAATGGGCGAAATCATAGTGTATAACGCAGGGCCGGCCAAACGCTGCACAGTGTGCAGACATGCGGAAGTGCACACGTGTGTGACAGCGACATCTGTTATTAGACATGTGTCCTAAATGAATGGCGGCGGCTCCACTTCACTGTTTATGTGGTACAAGCAAGAGCGCGACATATCCAGTATCGTTTACCCCTGGTGACCGTAACCTTAACAGAGAAGTACTGAGAAATGGCAGGTACTGTGAAAAAGCAAAGGACGGGAGATCTTTTTTCTCAGTCGTTTGAAAACGACTGGGAACTGCAATTCTTTTTTGTAGCCGTTGGCGAAAACTCGCAGTGTTTGCTGTGTCGCCGAATAATAGGCGGCCAGCGTAAGTTTTCAACTGAAAGTCACTACAATACATATCACAAAGAGTAGTGTAGTGTACTCAACAGTGAAGAACGGCAAGCAAAATTAAACGTCCATACGAAAATGGATGAGACACATGAACTCGATTTTACTGTACGTCAAAGTAACTGATATTTCTTGAACTCTTCGTTTCTTGTGTTAAAATTATGCCTATTTTACTGTGCGCTATACAATGTACTGTTTTCAATTTTCCAGAATGACAACCACACTAAATCTTCACTGCGAGAAAGTTTTAAAATCGCATTAAGAATAGCACAATCTGGGAAACCCTTTTCCGAAAGGGAGTTTGTGAAAGGGTGTCTGACTGATGCTGCAGAACTTGTGTATCCCACGAACGTTAGCAGGTTTCAAGAAATCAGTCCATCCAAACAAACAATGACAAGACGTATCAGTGCTATGGCCAGTGATGTGCAAAGGCAGCTAATAAATAAGGCTAAAGACTTTGTTACTTTCTCTGTTGCGCTCGATGAAGCAACAGATCTTACAGATACAGCCCAGGTTGTGGTATACATACGAGGTGTCGATAACGCACTTTGTGTAACAGAGGACGTTTTGGACGTAGTATCTTTGAAAGGGACTACTACAGGTGCGGACTTACTCCAAGCTGTCGAGCAAGCGATTGATGGTGTCGGTATGGAATGGAATCGGTTAGTCTCAGTGACCACAGATGGAGCACCATCAAAGGAAGGCCATCAGAGAGGACTAATAGCAAGGATGCACAAAAAGCTAGGGCGCACAGATGAGACGTTGTAGGGAATTCACTGCATTCTGCATCGAGAGGCGCTTTGTGCAAAGTCAGTAACGTTAGCAAACGTGATGAAAATTGTTGTGCGTACTGTAAACTATCTGAAGACACATGGCCTTATGCATTGCCAGTTTCGGCGGTTCTTGGAGCAATTAGGAGCGGAGTACGGCGACATACCTTACTATACCGAAGTACGCTATCTCAGTCGAGATAAAATGCTGAAATCTATTTTTTATTTACGTTTGGTCATAGTAACATTCTTACATGAGAAGGGAGAAAGTGTACCTACGTTGGAAGAAAGGGTCTATTGTTGGATATCAGACCTTGCATTTCTCGTGGACATTACGTCTCACATGAACAGCCTGAATGTCAGTTTGCAAGGTGAAAATAATTTAATTTCTGACATGTTGGAAAAAGTAAATGCCTTTGAAAGGAAGCTTGCGCTTTGGGAGATCCAGCTATTGACAGAAAACACTGCACGTTTCCCGACTCTTGGACTGGTCCATGAAAGTGCTAGATTTCAAGAATAAGTGTCAATAATTGTAAAAATTAAGGAACAATTTCGAGCACGATTTGCAGATGTTACGAGTTTGTCTCCTGTCATTCGCCTCTTTGCTCGAGCGTTCTCGTCGTCAATTGAAGATGCTCCGAATGATCTACAGATGGAACTGATCGACCTACAGTGCAATACAAGACTGAAGGACAAGTTCTTTGCAGTGCAAAGTAGAAAAGAATTCTACGAAAATTTTTCACAACAAGAATTCCCACGCCTGCACCGAGAAGCCGCGAGAGTTATGTCCATGTTCGGGTCGACATATATTTGTGAAAGATTTTTCTCGGTGATGAAAATGAATAAATCAAGTTTTCGATCAAGCATAAGTGATGAAAATCTTCGCAACTGCTTGCGTTTGTCAATGAGCCGTGCTTTTGTGCCCGATATTAACTACATCATTTCTCATGACCAGTGATAAACGTGTTTGGATTTATTCCTTTCATAATTAAAAATTATTGCTTACTAACTGTGCATTATTGCCTCATTCTGCTCCATGTTACATTATTATCACGAAAATTGGTCATTAAACCGATTGTTCGAAAGTATACTTACATTTAGGGTTTTTTTTAATGTGTGAAGGGCTACGCTCAGCTGAAGTCGATAAAACATAACATTCATCTAATTGTCGGTTATTATGCAGATTTCAGATGGAACTGATGAAAGATATAGCAATAATGGTATTGAAATAACAGGTGATCATCGAGAAGTCTGTGGTTATCATTCTGTTCAGAGGTCAGTGAAATTATGTGGGTGTAACTGAGGGCACCGAGAATTAGTTATAGGAAACCTTGCATTAGTTTAATGTTATTTGGAATCATGAATAAGGTTCTTTGGAAGTCGCTAAGTGCTCTCTTTCTTAAATACTAGATCAAAAAAATTACGTGTATTTACGTGCCGTCAGTGAAGCTACCTGAATAAAAACCCATGGTTGTTAACTGTATTACTTGTCATACTGGGTTAAACTGTTAGTCTCAATGAGTAGACTGTGACAGTATACGCGAAATACCTTCCCATGGCTGGCTTGCAAGCTGTGGAAAGAGCACTAGAATGCGCCGATACAGAGTATTCCAGCAAGTGGATAAAGCGAAATCTGTGCATAGAAACATGCACTACATGAACGCTGACGACTGTGGCGTGCAGGAGCACCGCACGCTTGCAGAATTTCTGGCCGTATAGATGCAATCATTATGATCTTTGTTCTTATATACAAACTGAAAAAAGACAATGAATTTTTCTTCTGCTGTTAGTCTGCTGTCTGTAAGGTACGATCGCTATTGTATAGGTGAGATTACATGTAGTGATAGCATTTGTTCTGTTTGTTCTATTGCTTAGCGATTAATTAGAGTGTATCCTGTGCTTGGTGAAAATACATACATAAAAGTGAGTGCATTCTGTCATTTAAAAACTCATACAAGCTCCTCTTCATAAAGTGTCAAATGAAAAAAGTTATTTAGCATTTTTCAGTTGCTGCGAAGCGAGCAGCGGTGATCTTTGACTGGTAACAATTGGACACCATTATGCAGCATATTTAAAATTGCTATTTTGTGCAGATTACTTCAATAGCCAATGTAGTAAAAATCATTCCAAGGCATTAAGTTATTTAAAGTGGAAAAGTTCAATAATGTTATTTTGGCAAAAATTTTCAGACATTCAATTACTTCTAGGTCAGTGGACTTGGCCGGATTTCCATTATGCAAAGAGCATTTGAAAAAATTTGTAGGGAGCTTGGCGCTCAAGTAAATCATAACTTAACATTTATTTTGGCACTCTACAAAACAATTTTCTTATTACAGCCTTTATTGTTTTTTACATAACAGTCAATACTAATAAATCAATATATCAAATAATAAATTACAGTAGAGAGACATAATACTCACATATGCTGTGCTGTTATGGGACAACTACTTTGGACAAAAAGAGTTTTTATTCAGCAGAAAAAGCTGAATAGCTGCGCTGCTGGAATAAGAAATCATGCATTGTGCAGGGAATAATTTGAAGAACTCAAAATACTGACAGTGGCATCACAGTTTATTCTCAGCTGCTTGGTACATATGAAGGAAATCCAAGACACACATAAAGTATGAGAATCTATACATAATCACTTCATACATAAAAGGCAGAAAATGGACACCCAGTTACTGTACTTCATGATACCCTCAATAGTTACATATATAAAGGGATACAATTCTTTAATATGTTATCACCTACAGCAGATAGTGCATCACTGAATGTCTTCAGAAATGTTACAATGGCTTCAACAAAGCGCCTTCTAAGTGATGGGAGAATTTAAACTATGCACCAAAAATTAGCTAATGTACTAAAGCTGTTATATGATATGACTATATTACTTGAGCTATTCTAAAAATGTTATTGTATCATAATGTTGCGATTCGTTTTCAAAATTGATTTATACTTAATGATAAACATGTATCAAATGTATCTTATTTATATTTGTTAAAATGTTTTTTTTTCTTTTTCAGCACGTGTATTGTGTTACACCTACTGTTTTTCCTTTTGTCACACTGTATGATGCGTTTATTTTTAATGAATACTAAATGTGCTCAGTATAAACCATGTATATTCACTGAACATGTAAAAAATGTGTGACTTATTATGAACCTATATGAAATTTATGTAAAGTGAATACATTAACTGCAAAGAAAATGCGTAAAGACAGAACAGAAAAGCAAACCAAATCATAATTGTACTGTGGCTGGAAGTGTGTTACGTAATAGATAGGTATTTTTTTTAATACCTGGTAATTTCAGGCAGTAAAAACACACATTTCACCACCATTTGTAATTAACTATGTATCAGTCCACGATTTTTTAATATTAGGTTTTTATAATATTCGCCAAAGTCATACAGAGTTACAAATGTTACAGTATCAGCTATGCAAATAAACACTCGCTACACTGCAACCACTCTACATCCAAGGCTTTAATGACTTACACAATACAAAATCAAATTAGGTCTACGCACACAAACTATAAAATTTCATGTGTTTCACTGGTGCACAATGTTTACGTTACATAGACTTCATATTCACAGATGCAATTAATTCCACACTACATCATTAATGGACAGAAAATAATAAATGTCAAGATGAATCATGGCTTTGTGGGGATAAAAGATGGCAAGACAAAGTTACACAGTTTAGTGAACTGGTACGAATTGTGGTTTTTACAACTCCCAGCCGATTCGTGGAGAATTTTCTTTTGTTTCTTAAATCATTTACTGACATACTAATGTCTTGTAGACGTCAGCAGTTGATTTCAACTCCATTCGCGCGGGACGTTTCATTGATTGATGGCAACTTCGTTATCATTGGTTGGCTGCACTGTCGAGACTTATCTCTGGAACTGAATGTATTTTTGATTATGGAAATGAGCGCACGTCTACTTGACGGTTCTCTAAAAATTCCGCGATTGATGTTCGCTCCCTTGTAAACGCAACTGGATTTGAAACATGCTTGTGTTGTCAAGTTACGTCTAGTTTTCTGAATATTCGTTTAATATGAGTCATGGTGCGGTGAAGGAGAAGCAGAAATATTAAACTGAGCCTGGAGCTGTCTACCTGTAATGTTTAAGTGAAGAGAAATAACGACTGTGTTGACTGAATCAGGAACTGGATCTGCTGTTTTCCAGACGCCATATTTAACTGGTCTAGAAAGTACGCTTCGGAGCTTAACATGTAAAAACGACAGCGAAAAACGGTTTCCAAAATTCCGTTGTCTTTCGGAAGATGTGTCACATGTAAACGTAGCGCAAGTAAACATTTCACAATAGCTTCTGGAAATACCCTTCTGGTTGCCGGTTTTCCCATTACGCAATCGCTTTTCGCTTCCATTTACACGCAACAGGTTTTGAAACGTGATTGGCTGTCAGGTTTCATCCTTTTTTTAAAAAAAAATTTCGTGAAATATCGATGGAATGTCTTCTTGTACAGTGGAGGATAAGTACCAAATGTTAGACTGAAGCTGTATACATCTCGTGTAATTGAAGAGAAATACCGATTGTGCTGACTAAATCATAAACAGCTGTTTCCCAGGCACCATATTTAACTGGGTTGGCAAATCCGCTTCAGATCTTAAGATGTAAACATTACACCGAAGAATGGTTTCCGAAATTCGGCTTTCGTCTTTCGGAAGATGTATCGTCTGTAAACATAGTGATTCACAGAATCAGCTAAGTAAAAAATCCGTGAAGTTCGCACGTTTATTTATATCTAAAAGCCGACTTCGGAATTTTCTGTTGTGTGAGACCATGGGTGACACATTTATGTGCCGATATGAAATTCCATAATCGCATATTTTACTGTTCGAATTGCTCCTGAGTAATCTTCAGTTTAGGCTAAAGCTTATTAGCCTCTTTTAAAATTTTCAAGAACAATAGAACTCTATTTATTCAAATAAATATTTCTATAATTTAATTGTGTAATTATGTGAGAAATAGTTAATTTTTGAGAATTTTCAGACGTTTACAAAATTCAATTTTTGAAAATTTTTAGAAGTTATGAGTGTTGTGCATAACTTATTTCTTAGCAAATTAGCGTTAGTGATCCACTGCCAAAGAAACGTACATTCCTGAAACTCTTCGGAACTTGCAGTTGTCCTGTGCATACTCTAATCCATAGCAAATCGGTATTCGTTGTTTAGATACAGTAGCACATGCTGTAACTAATGTATTGTCTATTTTTACCTTTAAAGAGGACT